>NC_091848.1:12293112-12600768 GCF_037783145.1 Equus przewalskii
TAAGTGCTATTTGTGAGATATATCTATATCTATACATCTCCAGTAACACACTATTTTTTTATTAACACATCCAGCTGAGGTAAAAACTAGAGAACAAAATGGCTTATTAAAATATTACATCATCAGTACACTCAAAGATCTAGATACTCTTCCCCATATCCCCTGCCTCGGAAAAAGGTGAAGAACACAAAAAACACATTCTACAATCCAGTTTGAATTTCTGCTGAACTGACTGGGTCTCCAGCAATTCTGATTCCACCCATGTTAACCTCAGAATCCTAAACCATAGAACAGTTAAATAGCCATTATAATGAGATAGTCATTCTAGGAGAATGGAGCAGGGAGAAGACTACATTGCAAACAGGTAAGTTATTTTCAGGGTAGAATGCAATCATGGGGATTAGAGAGAGAGAGTAAGCAAGTATAATGGAAAAAAAAAGAACTCACAGAGTGGTTAAGGGCACAACTCTAATGTCAGAAAACCTACCAGCTATGTGAGTTTAGAAATGTTATTTAGCCTATTTAAAACATCAGTTTTCACCCATGTGTAAAATGGAGATAATAACCAACTTCATAGAGATATGATGAGGATTAAAAGAGAGAATCCATGTAAAGCATTTATCAAATACATGGCACATAGCAATTGTTCAATAAATATTAGCTATTGTTATTTATTAGGTATATATAATGTGCCCCACACAGTTTGAGATGTTTCCTTTAATCCTCATAATAACTAATGAAGTAGGTGGTCTCATCTTCGTTACAGTTTCCTGAAGCTCAAGGAGATTATGCCTCTCACCCAAGGCTACATAGCGACAAAGAAAATGGAATTCAAACAAAGAACATATCAGACTGCAATGTCCATGCTTTTTTTATCAGTCCTGCAATACCATATTGCCTCAACCTCCATTATTATAAAGGTTAACAAAGTAAGCTTAATTTTCTCAACTAAGTGAAGAGCCTAAGACTTTTCCTAGTTAAACACATATTCCCTTCCCCTTTTGTCCCTAAGAGCTTTAGAATGGATCCTCCTGCTTAGGGTTCTTAGGCCACTTGGGTTTAAAATGAACCTCTTAACACATCTACAGACCTGAATAGATCTCCCTAAGTCTATATTTTGGGTTCAAATGTAAAATAACCCAGAAAAACCTAGAGCCATTCTGCATATTGGGGCTCTACATCGAGTGTCTCCATATTGCAGCAATAATTAGGAAGCTTCCAATTATAATTTTCCTGATATACCTTTTTACAAGGTACATGGTGACAAAGGTAAGCCCTGTCAATAGAATGATTATTAAATAACCTTTTGGTTGTTTCAATCATTAACAATTCTAACTGTAGTCATTTAGAGGTTACCACGCAACCCATTCGAGGATATGAAACAAGAGATTCATCCGGTTTAAGCAAAAAGTAATGACACGCTCAGTCTTGGCCTACCCGTCATTATAACTGAAATACCTGCACAGCGTGCCTGTCTGCACCACTGTAGACAGAGATCTGTGGCTGCTGCATTCGAGAGGAGGAAGTGGTGATGGTGGTGGTGGTGCTGCTGTTGGTGGTTGTCGACGCAGAAGAGGTTCCAGGATTTGGTTCACTATCCATGGCTGTACTGTGGTCCTTAAATCTAGCAGACAACACAGACGGTTTGTATTGGCAAAAGCATTATCTTATGGGCTTTAAAGAATCTTTAGTTATTCCAAAGAAATAATAAGCAACAGTCTAAATTTCTAAGAAGGGCCTCATAAAATACAGATAGCACACAATCACCACAAGCACTTAAAAGGGAAAAGTATTTCACAAATATATAGCATATTTAATAGTTAATATCTACTAAATTTGACTTCAATTGATTCAGGACATGTAACTCAGATAAAACCCAGCATGAAGTTATCTTTTCATTATTGAAGGAAGATGAGTGTTTTGAAACCAAAACAGGTGATACAAGAATACTAACCTACGTAGGAAAATAAAAACTTAAGCAATATGAGAGTACTTTAAAATATTTCTTCACGTTCTTTTGACCACACTAATTACAAATTAAAGTAATTCTTACCTATACATTAAAATATAATGCCTAAGAACTTGTGTTAATTAGCTTAGTTTTGGGGTACCATATATACACTTTGCTTTAAAAATAAGTTCTCTTAGAAAATAAGCTAATAAAAAAAATAACGTTTATTAACTCACACTGGCTTTTCCCCTAATTATTCTACAATATTGTCCTTATTTCATCAAATAACTCTTATAAGCAGATTACTCTGACTGGGGAAATAGAGAAGCAGCTGACAACAATTTCCCCACTTTCTGACAAAAATCTCTTTTCACAAAATTGATCCAAATTTAGAGAACAGCATAATTATGTCACTTTCCTCAGGTATCGACAGTAAAGTACGTTTTTGTACAAGACTTTCTGATTCTTTTCCCTTCAATATTACAAACTCACATCACTATTGTGGTACGAAATTCCACTAAATACAGAATCTGTATTTGGATAAATTCAAACAACACTTTATTCTAAGTCAATTCGGAGGGCCTCAATGTTGTCGGAAACCAGAACTACAGTAGATTTTATAAAATTAGAAATGCATCACAATGGTGAAAAGCACACGTGAGAATATTCTGGTTTTCTCTGCCTTTCTTATCTGTCTTGTCTTCTGAAAAAAAAAAATCTGACCCACCTCACATTAGCAGCATTGACAAGAATGTAACAAGAACGCATTCTTCTTCAAGAAAAGACAAAGGAATTTGGCACTAATTGTGTATGCATACACTATTCCCATATGGTGTCCTCTTATGTACAAATTTTCTTTGTTCTTTATATCATTTATGCAAATAGTAGTCAAACGCTCTTCAAGGATTCAAATGGATAAAGATCTCGATTTACTAAGAGGAAAAGCAAAAGGAAAAAAGTGGGGGGAAAAAGCTGACTCTTCACTAACTTTTTTGATAGTAAATGACTCATACATCTTTATGCTTCTCTGTTGTTTTAATAGTTTTCCAAACTGCCTTCCACTCATCAAAGCACAGCATCATAGGTTGACTGTTCAACATCACACAGATTTAATGATAGACGAGGTAAACTTTTCACCAAATTACTGGCTGTCATAACACTTCTGAACCTCGTACCAGTGATATGCAAAAAGCCAGCTTAAATTCGGGTCCTTTTAGACTGCTATTCTGCTTAACCATGAACTCAAACCCAAACCCTATAGTAAGCAGTTCAGTAACTAACCAAAAATGGTCACAGAGAATCCAAATTCGAGGCACCAGTCTAAACATCGATGAGTGGAACTGGCCAAACCACTGTACTGCATTTGGAGATCTGGCACAAAAGAAAATTTTGGTAACTCCACCGTCTATGTATAGTAACGCCTGCAAAATGCAGCCGGCCAGTCCTGGTGCACAAGAGGCCTAGGCAGGAAACACTAAGTTTGAGTCGCTCGCTAAGCATACCATCACACCGCCACACAAGAATGTGGCCCTCTAGGGAGGCATCCACACTGCAGCCAGAGACCCGAGGGAAAGATCTTTCCTTCCAGGGTGTTTTCTGCCGGGCCAGCCCCGCAGGAGCCCGGGCCGCTCTGAGGCCCGCGCTGGGACACCTCTCCCCGCCTCCCGGGGGAGGGCGGCGAGCCGCCCCGCGTCTCGGTTCTCCCACGGAGGAGGAGTGGGGTGGCGCCGGGGAGGGAAGGAGGGGAGCGCGAAGGAGGCCTGCCAATGCCCGCCCAGCCCTACCCAGCCTCCGCGGGCCCCCGGCGCGGGCGCGAGGCCCCCTAGCAGGGGTGACAGCGCCTGAGGGGCCCAGCGGGGCTCATCTCCCGGAAGACCCCCGCGGTCGGGGTCCCAGGGGTGACCCTGAGCGCAGGGCCCCGCCGATCCGGGACCAGACGGCGGAAGGGGCGCTCCCGCCTGGAGGTAACCGGACCCTTACAGTTCGCCTCCGTCCCCCGACACGGGCCAAGCGGGCTCCTCCACGATAAGGGGCTCTCGGGTCTCCTTTTCCCTCGCACTGCCCGCGAAGGAGCCTCGAGCTTTCCCCTGGGGGGGACGTGTCGCTGCCCCCACTCGCCCCCCGGTTACGACATCAGTCACCAGCAAGTCACTCACTCCGCTTCCGCCATCTTCTCTCCTCCATCACTAGCACGGGCTGCGCATGCGCCCCCCGGCGGCGGGCGGAGGGGCGGGGTCGACTCAGCCCGGGGCCCCCGAGGTCACGTGGGGTCCTCGGCTTCCAATCCCCCCTCCCACCTCAGGCCTTGCTGTGTCTGGGAAGTGACCAGGTTTCCCCAGTTTAGATGCTAGTCTCATCCCCAGCCCTTCGCTTTCTCTTTCCTAGGGTCTTCTTCCTCTTGGGGAGGGGTCTGTAACCAAGATATGAAAAGTTCTGCTTAGACTTTTTAATTAAAAATGTGAAGAACATCTAAAATATACCATTGCCTATGCAAACTGCAAAGAGGGAGATGAAAGAAAATACGAGGATAGGATGCTGAGGTCTTAGAGGGAAAGGAAGTGCTATGTGGCTGCAGGGCTTGTTACGTGGGGCGCATTGGAATTTGGGGTTCAGAACCAGCAGTCCCTGACAGGCTTTAAAATAGTGTTCCAATGCCGTGATGGGGGTGGTTGAGAAATCGTCCTGATTACCCTGTGAATATCACTCATGTCTTCCACATGAATTTACTGAGCGCTTAGTAGGAATTGCAAACCTGAATACCACAGAGAACAAGCAGGAATGGCCACCAGTTTGCTAATGTGCTTGACTATATATGGCAACTTCTCTGAGGCAGGATGAGACGGATATATAAAGATGAGTATAAAAAGACCCTGTCTTCCAGGAAATCTTAATCTGGAGAGGGGCGTGGATTTTATAGAGATATCCATGCGGTATAACTGTTCTGGAACAGATCCATTAAGGGCTTTGGAAACCTTAAGTTCAAGGAATAATAAATCTTTACTGCCCTTCACAGGAAAAACCATACTGATCACAAGTGATGTCTTCTTTTTTGCTTTTCTTAAAATGGTGGAGTCGCAGTAATTTCGAGAACTGAGAAATGAAATATTGATATAAATTCATCATGAAATGCAATGTGGTCTAATGAAAAGTATACTTAATCTTAGAAATCTTGTGTTGCAGAATCTCCCTAGGGAAGGGAAAAGAATGCTTCCTATGTGAGCTAAATTGTCCCTTTACCTTGATTCCCCATCTGATAACATTGTTTCTTTACCTTATTTTCCTCTCTCACAGCAGTGCCCTTCCTACTTCTCCTAGGAGAACTCACTGAGAAAGTCCCCTTTTGAAAAGTCCCTGTAGATGCTTAAAAATAAGATATTACTGCTTTTTCTTTCTTTTCTGACATGCTCATATGATGTCATTGTCATTCAATTCACAAGTCAACAGTCTATTGGTATTACTGAAATTTTTTTTCAGAAAAACAAAAGGGAAGAAAGCACAGTCTTAGACCTATGTTGAAAATGCATAATTCAAGGAAGCGTTTGGAATAAATAGGCCAAAACTGTTCCTTTTCATCCCTCTTTCCTTTGAACATCTAAGGCCTGTATCTACATTGTCACCTTGTGCAGATCAGCTTTAAAAGTCAGGACATATATTGGGCAAAGTGAGACCAGTATTGCTTTTTAGAAACATTTCAAAACTCAGTGTTTATTATAACGACAGCTGACATTTGGATAGCCTTTTCCTAAGTGCAGAAGGACTTCCACAGACTCTTTTCATCTTCACAACAACCCTGTGAAGGAGTTATCATTGTTCCCATTCAGCACAGAAGGATAGTGAGGCTCAAGGTGATTATGTGCTTGTGGTGACTCTGCTAGAGTATACCAGAAGTGGGGTTCTAATTCAAGCTTTCTCTCTCCAAAGCCAGGTTTTCTTCACTGCGTCATTCAGCAAGTCCCTGTGCGAAAAGTTAGAGGAGACAAAGCATGAGGAGGAACTACGCTTGAGAAATTTACCATCACTTATCTGATCAAACAGAGGAAGGTATTTTACCCCTTCGTGATTTCCTAAGGAAAGAAAGGATTTCTACGGCATGCTAGTGGGGTGAACTTTTTTCTGAAGTTTCCAGGAACCACTGCTAGGATCCTATTTGATTTTAGAAAAATCCCTCTCACATTGTGAAGGATGGATTGAAGAAAAGTGAAAATGGAGACAGGGAAACTAATTGAGGAACTATATTAATCCTTAGAGAAATGATAAGAGCTACAAAAATGAAAGGGAGGGCTAGATTCAAATTTTAACTCTGGTTGCATTAGTCACTTCAAGTGCTCAACAACCATGTGTGGCTAATGGCAACTATATCGCACAGTGCAGATATAGAGCATTTCCATCATTGCAGAAAGTTCTATTGGACAGTGTTGGTGTGGACTCTAGATCGGGGGTTGGCAAACTATATCTGTCTTAGTCAGTTTGGGTTGCTGTAACAAATACTGTAGACTGAGTGGCTTAAACAACAAACATTTATTTCTTATAGTTCTGGAGGCTGAGAAGTCCAAGATCAAGATGCTGGCAGATTCAGTGTCTGGTGAGGATTCTCCTCCTGCTTTGCAGACAGCCACCTACTTGCTGTATCCTCACAAGGTGGAGAAAGAAGGCAGTGTAGCAGGAGTGGGGACCATGGGCGTTGGGGCCACTTATTCATGTAACTTGCTTGTGCCTTCAGGGCCTGCTTGCCCCTATCATGTATATTCCGCTTTTATTTGATGATGAGTGCTGCTGTGCACACCCAACTTTATGGATTGGTGGGTCAGATAACACTCCGTTCATGATGGGCAGGTCAGATTGCATGGTAACTTGTGACTCATAGGCATTCAGTCTCTGTAAGGCCCAGTAGCAGGCCAAGAGTTGTTTCTCAAAGGGAGGGTAGTTATCTGCAAAGAACGGCAGGGCTCTGTTCCAGAATCCAAAAGGCCTGCACTGTGATTCACTTGTAGGGGTCTGCCAAAGGCTCCAAACGGCATCCCTTTCTGCCACTGACACTTCAAGTACCATTGGATCTGCTGGATCATATGGCCCAACTGGCAGAGCAGCTCACACAGCAGCCTGGACCTGTCACAGAGCCGTGTCTTGTTCTGGGCCCCACTCAAAACTAGCAGCTTTTCGGGTCATTCAGTAAATGGGATGGAGTAAAATACTCAAATGAAGAATATATTGCCTCCAAAACCCAAAGAGGCCCATTAGGTTCTGTGCCTCCTTTTTGTTTGTAAGAGGAGCCAGATGCAACGATTTATCCTTCACCTTAGAAGGGATGTCTCAGCATGCCCCACACCACTGGACCCCTAGAAATTTCACTGAGGTAGAAGTGAAATTCTTTTTGCATTTATTTCCCACCCTCTGGCATGTAAATGTCTTACCAACAAGTCTAGAGTAGTTGCTACTTCTTGCTCACTAGGTCCAATCAGCATAATGTCATCAATGTGATGGACTAGTGTAATATCTTATGGAATGGAAAGGCGATCAAGGTCCCTGTGAACTAAATTATGACACAGGGCTGGAGAGTTGATATACCCCTGATGTGGAATCATGAAGGTGTATTGCTGGCCTTGCCAGCTCAAAGCAAACTGCTTCTGGTGGTCTCTACTAACATGTACCAAGAAAAAAGCATTTACCAGGTCAGTAGCTACATCCCAGTTACCAGGGGATGTGTTAATTTGCTCAAGCAATGAAACCACCTCTGGTACAGCAACTGCAATTGGAGTCACTGCTTGGTTAAAACCTACAAAATCCACTGTCATTCTCCAAAATTCATCTGTCTTCTGCACGGATCAAATAGGTGAGTTGAATGGGGATGTGATGGCAATAATCTCTGCAATCCCTCCAGGAATATGGTATTGCTGTTGGTTTACTAGTTTTCTAGATAGAAACAATTCTAGTGGCTTCCACTTGGCCCTTCCCAGCATAATAGCCCTCACTGAACATGGCAGGGAACCAATGTGGGGATTCTGCCAGCTGCTGATTATTTCTATTCCAATTATACATGCCAGGACTGGGGAAAAAAACTATGGGATTGGTTTGGGGACCCACTGGGCCTGCTGTGACACAGAATTAAGGGGAAACTCCACCGATCACCTGACCACTATAAGCCCCTACTCTGATTGGTGGACCACAGTGACATTTTGGGTCTTCTGGAATTAAAGTCAGTTCAGAGCCAGTGTCTGGTAGTCCCCAAAAGGTGTGATTATTTCCTTTTCCCCAGTGCACAGTTACTCAGGTAAAAGGTGGTAGGTCCCTTTGGTGAAGGCTGAAGAAAGATTAACTATATAAATTTCTGGTAGCGTACCAGTGTCCTTCCTCTAGGGGCTGTGGCCTCCCCTTCATTTAAGGGGTTCTGGGGTCTGTAAACTGGCTCAAGTCTGGGATTGATTGAGGGGCTGTGACTCTTTTTATTATTCAGGTTAGACTTTTGTTTACTTGACCTAGAACTTTTCTACTGATACAGTTCAAGTAAGAATTTAGTAGACTTCGTATCTATTTTACTTCTAGGAACACCATGATCAACTAGCCAGCGACATAGGTCTGCACCAGTCAGACTGTTCGATTGCTGCTTTGACTCTGCTGTCCATCACAGTAACCACACCCCCTTTGCCTCTGGCAGTTGAGCGCTTCCAATTGGCCCCTGCCACCCTGGGATCCAATTACTCCCAATTCAATGGGTACAGTTCTGCTATAACTTCTGGCCTAGAGAGAAGAGTGATCGCAAGAGCGCTTCAAGGATGCCAGGGCTCCCCTCATAAGCTGCTATAGACTGAATGTTTGTGTCCCCCCCAGAGTTCATGTGTTGAAGCCCAAATCCCCAATGTGATAGTATTTGGATTATGGGGTTAGTGCCCTTATAAGAAGAGACATGAGGGAGATGATCTTGCTTCTGCCATATGAGAATACAGCAACAAAGTGGCTGCCTGCAGGCCAGGAAGAAGGCTCTCACTAGACACCACATCCGCCAATACCTTGATCTTGGACTTCCCAGCCTCTAGGACTGAGAAAAATAATTGTTGTTTAAGCCACCTACTCTATAGTATTTGTTATAGCAGCCCAGACTGACTAACATAAGCCCACAGGCCGAATCCCCTTGTTTTGGTACAGCCCTCAATCTGAGAATGGCTTTTACATTTTCTAATGATTGAAAAAACAAAGGAAGAAGAATATTTTGTGACAAGTGAAAATTATGTGAAATTTAAATTTCAGTGTCCATAAATAAAGTCTTATTGGAACACAGCTGCACTCGTTCATTTATGTATTGTTTACGGCTGCTTTTGTGCTACAAGGGCGGAGCTGAGTAATTACAACAGACCCTATAACGGTCCAATTACTATCCTGCCCTTTACGGAAAAAGTTTGCTGACCTCTTTTCTAGATCACTGATGACCCTGTGCTAGATTCTTTTGGAGCAATTAATACAGCACATTCAGGGTCCTATGCCCCAACTAGACAGTGATCACTCTCATAGGATCCTATAGGATGAGACAAAAACTCCAGCAGACCCAGATTTGAATATTAAAGTCACTGCTTTACCACCTTAGACAAGTAATTGAACTGCTTCAAGTTTTCGTTTTATAATGTGAAAAAAGGGGGACCACAACACATTACAAGATTGCTGTAAAGTCTTAATTAAAAACCAAATATAAAGTCTAAAAAAATCTTCTTTTTCTTTTTCTTTTTTTAACTTTTTACCAAGGTCTTTCTTTACCTAGAAGTGCTCAATAAATGTTATTGAGTAGCCCTAAGACTGACTAGGTTTTAAATGCTTGTTGAGGGAATGAATGCTTGGATATTCGGATGAATGAGGTATAAAATTCTAGCATGTCCTGTAAATTGGAATGACGCAATGCATAGACTTGCTTTCTCTTTTCTTTGAAAGTAGTGTACTAAAACCAAATACTTTCACTAAACCAGATAAATTGAAACTGAAAAGACAATCTCTAGTACTGCCACCTCTCACCCGCTCTTGCAATAATCAGTGTATTAATCACACGCTTATCAGTCTTATCTTCCCTGGACACCTGTGGGCCGCACTGTGCGCCGGCTGCTGTATTTCCCCAGGTGCTGAATGGTAGAAACACAGAGCGTTAAGGCTGGAAGGAGCATTAGACATCATGGGACCCACACTGAGGAAGAATCCATGGCAAAAGCAGAATCTGAATTCTGATTCCCTACCCACCGGTCCAGAGGTTTTTGCCTTGGGCCACAAAGCCTTACTTCAAGCACTTAGGTGCTCAATAAACACTTGCAGATGCTATGTACTTTCATTTCCATTCCGCTTTCACACTTAGTGTTTGCTTAGCACTGTGGCAGCCTGGAAGAGTTGTTATAAGCAGGGCTTTAGAATCAGACAAACTTAGATTTGAATCCTGGCTCTGCCACTCCCTAGCTGTGTGACCTCTTGCCATCCTGTCAGCTCTACCCTCAAAGGATGACCTCATCTCTGGCCACACTACCATGAACACGCATGAAATCATCAAAATACAAACCAAATCTGACTCTTCTCACCACCTCCACTGGGATCCACCTAGGCCAAGCTGCCATCGTGTCTCTCCCAGACCACTGCCGTTGGCTCCCCAAAGGTCACCCTCCTTCTATTCTTGTTCCTCTGCAGTCTGTTCTCCGCACATCAGCCTAAGTAAGCTTTTAAAATTGTAAGTGAGATCATGTCACTGTCCTGCTCAAATCCTCCAGTGGCCTCCCATTACACTTAGCAGAAAGCCCCGAGTTTTCTCTGACTCACTCTGCTCCAGCCACCCTGGCCTGCGGGTCTCTCCTCTCCCAGCTGGGAATGCCCTTCACACAGATATAGCTTCCTCACTGCCTCCAGGACTCTCTCAGCTGTCTCTCCTCAGAGAGCACTCCCTACCACCCAAAGTAATACGGCCTTCTCATCGCTTTCTTCCCCGTATCGCTCTTTGCTTTTTGCCATACCACTTCAATGCACCAGACATTATGTTATGTACATATGTGTTTATTTATTTGCTACCCCAAACAGCCTCTGGGTTATTACCTCCATGTTTTGTTCACTGTTGTATTCTTAGTTCTTAAAACACTAAGTGTTCGGGCTGGCCCAGTGGTGTAGTGGTTAAGTTCATGTGTTCCGCTTCAACAGCCTGGGGTGCACCAGTTCGGATCATGGGCACAGACCTACACATTGCTCATCAAGCCATGCTATGGCAATATCCCTCACACAAAATAGGGGAAGATTGGCACAGATGTTAGCTCAGTGATGATCTTCCTCAAGCAAAAAAGAGGAAGATTGGCAACAGATGTTAGCTCAGGGACAATCTTCCCCACCAAAAAAAAAAAAGAAAAAAAATTAAGTACTCAATAAATGTGCCTTCAGTGAATGAAGCTATTTAACTTCTCTAATCCCCACTTTCCTAATCTGAAAAATGGGGATAATATTTACCACAATGTTATAATATATAGAAGTTAATGTAGAAGTTAAATAAAAAATGAAATAATGAGGGCGGGCCTGGTGGTGCAGTGGTTAAGTTTGCACATCCTGTTTCAGTGGCCAGGGGTTCGCCAGTTTGGATCCCGGGTGTGGACATGGCACCGCTTGGCAAGTCATGCTGTGGTAGGCGTCCCACGTATAAAGTAGAGGAAGATGGGCACGCATGTTAGCTGAGGGACAGTCTTCCTCACAGAAAGAGGAGGATTGGCAGCAGATGTTAGCTCAGGACTAATCTTCCTCCAAAAAAAAAAAAAGAAAGAATGTATATCCACAATAGAGCATGACAAGTGCTCGGTAAGCATAGCTGTTATTATTGCTCACTTTTTTGTTATGTTGCCACATGCTATTATACTTAAAGGAAGATAATCTTCTATCATATTTCCAAAGGTTATGCATTTTTTAAAAATTACAAGGCAGTTCTTACTTTTGAAAGTTAGTTAGCATTATACATTTTTTAAACTTGCATATACTGTGTTTAAAAATATTTAGTGTATTTGAGAATAGATTTTTGCCTCTAAGGTCCTAATATATTACAATAAACAGTGTCAAATCAGTTCCACATTAAGTCTTAATTGTAATGTCCTATTTATGATAGATAAGTCTCTCGTGATTACATAAAATGCCAGATACACCAGGAGGCAGAACAAAATACATTATAGGGAACAAGCAAAGCTACTGAACAGGGATGAAAAGTTGGGGAAAACTTGTCTGACAGAAGCATACAAAGATACAGAATTTGATTTTAATATTTATCTTTAGTAAATTCTGAATACAAAATTGTGCAAAAATTTAAATAATGCAGAAATATATAAGTAGAAAATGAAAGTCCATTGTAATCCACTCTTTCCATGCCCCCAGATAATAATTTTTAACAGCCTTTTGTATATACTTCTTGAATTTCTGAGTACTGACACATGTGAGTCTATATATCTATCTCAGCAATGATATTGAACTATACACACACTCTTCGCCAAATTTCTGCACTTAACAGTGTATCTTTCTGTGTCGCTGTGCTTGTTTCCTTCCAGTTCCTCAAACCTGCGAAACTTTGCTTACCTCAGGACCTCCCTCACAACGCTGGAATATTCTTTCCCATACTTTGCAAATCTGGTTCCTCATTTCCCTTTAATTCTCTGCATAAATATCATTTATTTGCATAGATTTTCTGATTAATTTTAGAGTCCTCCCACCGTTATTCTCTATGACTACACAATATTTATTTCCTTTGGAGCAGGTACCACAGTTTGTAGTTAAGTATTTTTTTGCTTGTTTTCTTGCCTATTTTTTCTTTCCAGACTGTGCATCTCACAAGGACAGGAACCAAACCTATTGTGTATATTATTGTATATAGTAAGAGGACCAAAGCTATTACTGTATACTCAGTGCCTGCAAGGTGACAGGCACATAGCAAGCCCTCAATAAATAAGTGTTGGAAGAATAAATACACTTGTAAGTAACGCACTGAAAAAAGTATATCTCATCTTTCACTTCCTGTGCATGATGGATAGAGCATTGCCTTCTTTTTCTTCAGTTCTTTATTTACCCTTAGTTAAGAAACAGTACTATACTTGTCTTGATTTGTACCTGGGATTTGTTTTATTCAGGTATGGTAAGGTGACAGACAATAGAGACAACGGCCCTTGAAAGAAGAGTTTATTATTTATAGTTCCCAAGAGAAGGAGGCATGCCACACCATGCAGAGCCACGTAGGGAAGTACCGGGGTCAGTCAGGAGGCAGAAAGAGTGAAAACGAGCACGGCCCAGAGCCTTTATAGTGTTTTCTGCAGGAAGTAATGAGGGAGGCAGTGCAGGAAAGTTTGAGCAAATTTGGGATTGGATAGTATGAATAATTTTGGCAGACTCTGGTCTATGGGGGTGTTCTTGAGTTGTCCAGTACCTGGCCCTGGGGTGACTTAGGACAGGGGAAATATTGGCTTGGTGTGTGAGTTAGATAAAGGAGGTGACTGGGGATATGGGCCTTGGATTGGTTGGTTTGCATATGAAAGGCACGTTTACAGAGGAGCCATTTGCTCTCTCTAGGAATTAGCTAGCCCTGGAAAGGGTGGTCTCTCTTGTGTCAGTAAGGCCACCAAGATATCAAAGCATCATAAAATATACAAAATAAAAAAGATGATTAATACATTTCTAACCTAATTTAGGTATTATGAAGGTTGATTCCCCAATTAAATTCTTTAGATGAAAAATATAATCCAGGGGGCCAGCCACGTGGCTGAGTGGTTAAGTTTGCACAGCCCAGGGTTTCATCAGTTAGGATCTTGGGTGTGGACCTAGCACTGCTCATCAAGCCATGCTGAGGCGGAGTCCCACGTAGCACAACCAGAAGGACCCACACTAGAATATATAACTACATACTGGGGGACTTTGGGGAGAAGAAGAAGAAAAAAAAAGAAGAAGATTGGCAAGAGATGTTAGCTCAGGTGCCAATTTTTAAAAAAAAAACAAAAAGAAAGAGAGATACAATCCATTATTACTATGCGGTATTTTAAATACACTATATACTTACACAAAGTGTAGTATGATATACGTTGATTTCAGAATGATTTCTGCTATGATGATTTAATGTACATATGGTTTTATTCAAAGAAATAGAATAAAATTGACATATTTTTCTGAGGAATGCTTGGTTTGCTTATTTGAAGTAGTTTTATGGAAATAAAACATTTAAAAGCTGATAATTTTCCCCTAGCCAATACTGTACTATTTAATCCTAATCTACAATAAGTTTCCTCTGTCTCAATATAGTATATTTAACAGCTCAGAAGCAATCTATCCTTTGTAGTGGATATGAAACATTTTGTAGGTAATTAAACATTTGTGTGTGTGTCTATGTGTGTGAATCTTTGTCTAGTTCAATACAGGAAGATGGGCAGGGCCTGAAATATGGAGTTGAGAGCCTGACTTTAAGCACTGGTCCTGCCCATTTCCAGCTGGGTGCTCTTAGGCAATTCATTTAACTTCTCTGAACCTGAAGTTCCTCACTACGGCAGGGATAACAGTAATCTTTACAGGCGAGACTATTGAGAGAAATCAGTTCATCTAAGCGCAACTGTGCTTGTCACAGTGTTTTGTGACTGCAATGCACTATATACATGTCTTTGAAGTTTATTCTTACTGCAATGTACCACAGGGATATTTTTTCAGAATAAGAATTCAGAAGGTTTTTCTGTTGTTGTTGTAATTGTAGAAATGTTCAAAGGAAAGATCAGAGGGGAAAACACTAAAAATTGATTCAGGAAAAGAATAATAATTCATTCTCTATTTATATAGTGAAATTTTGGACTTAAAGGGTTCTTTCCATCAGTGAACTTCAAAGAGCTTTGAAAAGTTTATTTATTTTCATAATATTTTGAAGTCAGTTAGGTTAAGGTTGTCATCATTTATTCTCTGTAAGGGAAATAAATACACAGCAAGTTATGTAACCTGCTTAAGTCAAAATTAGAAGCAAGGCTTTCAATATTGCCACATAATGCTCAGACTGGAGATTGTGCTGCTCTCCACAATAAGCACCTTCTTTTGCTGGAATCACCTAAGGTTTGGTTTTATCAAAATACTTGCTGGAGCAGGCAATTAAAATATAGAAAATCTGTCATCAAATAATCATTAGCTATTCATTATCAGCAAACAATCCACATCAAGTGCCTGTAAGATATAGGCATTGGTTTACCCTTAATGAAGTTAAGAATCTGCATCCTTTCCTGAGGTCCCAGAGCTGCTATTCTCGTCTATTCTGGGCCACCATTCCCTCTGCTCTCATCTAAAGAACCAATATCTTCACATTCTCTTCTCCCTGAAACTTCAGCTAATTTAGGACTAAATCCACAGATCCTTCCCTGGCTTACGGAGTCTTTATTTTCTAACTCTAATGTTAAACACCTTCCTCTGCTTCCAACTGCCCTTATACTTAAGCCTCATTGAATTTCTCACCGTTCAGACACAAACTAAGCCTTCTCCCCGTTCTGCCTTTACACTCAACACTAATTCCACCTAAAATAACCATAAGAAGAGGTTGAGGGGAAAAAGAAAAGGCTACACTTGTTCAATATTTATTGAGTGCTCTACATAGAATATCTTGTCTAATTTACACAGCAAACCCATGAAGTAGGTATTACTATTCTCCATTTTGCTGATTAGGATACTCATTTTTAGTGGATTAAGTAACCCCTCCAAGGTCACACAGCTAGTAAGCGGCAAGATTGGCTTTGGAACCGAAGTCCAACTCCAAAATACATTTTCTGGCCTCTCCCATATGCTGATTCTCCACCCACTGTCATCAGCTGGAATTACTCTTCAGACTCTGCTTAACATTTTCTTCTTTGGGTCTTCACAGCCTCCCACGGATGGAGGTAGTTGCTCCCATAGTACTCTGTTTATATTCCTCTAGTAGTACTTACCAGGTGTTTATTTTTAATTGAGATATAATTCACATAATATAAAATTCATCTATTTGAAGTGTACAACTCAGTGTATATTTACAATGTTGTGTAACCACCACCACTATCTAATTCCAGAACATTTTCATCACCCTAAAAGAATCTCTATGACCATTAGGCAATTGTTCTCCATTCCACCTTCTCTGCAACTCCTGGAAAAGACTAACTTGCTTTCTGTCTCTATGGATTTGCATATTCTGGACATTAATATAAATGGAATCATACCATTTGTGGCCTTTTGCATCTGGCTTCTTTTATTTAGCTTAATGTCAAGGTTCATCCACATTATAATATGTTTCAGTACTTCATTCCTTTTTATAGATAAATAGTATTCCATTTTATGGATATATCACATTTTGTTATCCATTCTTCACTTAACGGACATTTGGTTTGATTTCACTTTTTAGCAATTATGAATAATGCTTCTGTGAACATTCATGTACTAGTTTTTGTGCAGACATATGTTTTTAATTATTTTGGTTATATAACTAGGAGTGGAATTGCTGGGTCATATCGAAACTCTATGTTTAACATCTTGAGGAACTGTGAAATAGTTCCCAAAACAGCTGTACCACTTTACACTCCCGCCACCAACACATGAGGGTTTCAATTTCTGCACATCTTTGCCAACACTTGTTATTTTCCATCTTTTGATTATAGTCAACCTAGTGGGTGTGAGGTGGTATCTCATTGTGATTTTGAGTTGCATTTTCCTAATGACTAAGGATGAATATTTTTTCATGTTTTTATTGGCTATTTGTATGTCTTCTTTGGAGAAATGTCTATTCAAATCCTTTGCCCACAAAAAGAAATTGAGTTATTTGTCTTTTTATTATTTAGTTTTGAGTTACTTATATATCTGAATACTAGTCCCTTATCAGATATATGATTTGCAAATGTATTTCTCATTTTATGGATGACTTTCATTTTCTTGATGGTGTCCTTTGAAATACCAGCATTTTTAATTTTGATAAAGTTCAATTTGTCTTTTTCTTTTGATTTTTGTGCTTTGGGTGTCAATCTAAGAAACTATTGGCTAATCTAAGGTCACAAAGATTTACTATGTTTTCTTCTAAGAGTTTTATAATTTTAGGTCTTACATTTAGATCTTTGATTCACTTTGAGTTAATTTTTGTAAAGGATTTTGGTAGGGGTCCAACTTCATTCCTTTGTGTATGGTTATCCAATTGTTCCAGCATCATTTGTCAGAACAAAATAAAACAAACCAAAAAAATATGATTTCCCCCACTGAATTGTCTTTGCCCTTACCACGTGTTTTTAAATAAACATTGACACGTCTGCTACTGTGATCTCCCTGAGTGCAAGGATTTTTTTATTCCTACCTCCATGTCTAGCATGGGACTATGACACAATAAACCCTCAACAAACATGTTCAAATGAAAAACTGTTTGGAGATTCCTAGAGTCAACCAGCAAATACCAAGTGCCATAGACTTTGCTAGGTTCTGGGGAAGTTTTATACATAAAGCTCACAATCTAATGAATTTTTCAACCCAAAAGTTTCCAAGGGGTCCCAGAATCTTACAGTCCTAGACTGGAACGTGTCTTGGAGATCATGGACCCCCTCATTTTCCAGTAAGGAAAAGTAGACCTTGAAAGCTGAATGGCAGCCTGTGGCCTATCTCATGTAAATTTGCCAGAGGGTTCCAGATCTCTCTGGAAATTTCATTCTGACTATTGCAAGTTGACAAAGGACTTTTTCAGTTAGTCCTTGAGAAAGACAACTGCCTCTGTTTCATACCACACTTATCTTCTGAGATAACTGCTATCAGAGATTTTTTTTTTAAATTCTTCCAACCTAGCTGTACACAGTTACTCCTTTCTCTGAATTTCTATAGATCTTACTTGCTCTTCCACAAAATTGGCGATTTATTTTGTACTGCACTATTGCTTTGGACTGTTATATAATCTTGAATTGTTATTTATCACATGGTGATGTGTGGCCTTCTTAAGTAGACTACCCCAACTAGACTCAGGGGCAAGAACTGAATTTTATACTTTAGTGTATGAAATATAGAGCCTTGTGCCTAGTGCACATGCAGCAGATGTTTCTTCACATTATTTATGTATTTAAATAATTCATTTTTAAAATAAGAAGCTAATAGTTCTAAGTTTTGTTCTGTTTCCCCCCTCCCATAGATGAAGAGGCAGCATACTCTTCAGAGAGTAAGCTTACTCTTTACCTTCTCTCAATTTGTAAATTTTCTAGTGACTTTCTACTTGCTTTCCTAAAGGAATGGGGAAACCAGAGACCTAATAATTAGTACCTATATATTTAAATATTTCTTAATATTACTATTAAAAGTTTTAAAATTCTAGTAAAAGGATAAAAAAGATTGGAAGAATTCCACCAAGAACCCAATAAATTAAACTAACTCTCAAGGGAACTCTGAGTCGTGGTTTTAAATTACTGAGTCAGAAAGTAGAGAAAGACATCCTGTTTCTCTTCTTATCTCAAGCTTGCTTTCTAATTGTGAGGTAGAGGAAGGAGATGGAATAATCTAGCTGCATATTGAGCAGCGCCTTGCAGAACGTAACTAGAATCTTTGGAACTGTTTAACTGAGTTAAAATATAAAATTAAGACTAAATAAAAGGTTGCTGAATGAGAAAGAATGAGTATGTGATGACACGATAGTACACTACCATGCATCTATGGGAATCCAGTGAGCCTGTTAATTGACTGTGAGAAGAACAAATTATCTGTGGCTCAAAGTCATTCTCTAATGACAATGAACCCAGACAGCATTTTAGCATATGATTAGATCAGGCAAAACAAACAAATAAAAGACAAAAAAACAAAACTAAGAATTTTGTGAAGTTAATTTTTTTCTCATCTGCCAGAAATCACTCAGTCTCTGTTTCAAATTCATGCTGTTTTACAATTATGCTAAAGAATGAAAAAGATTGCAACAATAATAAAGTCATCATCATTCACTTCTCTGGACTTCATTTGTAAAATGGGGCCTGGATTTTTTCCTCCTCCAACTGTAATCAGTGGACCAGCAGCATCAGCATCATGTGAAAGCTGGTTTGAAATGCACAATCTGGGTCCCAGCCTAAACCTTTGAAACCAGAATCTGCATTTTAACAAAATCTGCACCTAATTTGCATGCATGTTTAAGTTCGAGAAGACTGACCTAGATCATACAAAGTAACTTCTAGCTAGTCAATTCTACCGTCCCATGATTCTAGTTGAAAGATTCTAAGTTAGGTAAAATGAGAGTCACTTCCTTAGGAATTGTGTTTGACTTGAGTAAACAGATCGCTCACAAGTTGAACTAACTTTTCAGGTCACAGCTTTAACAAGGCAAACAGAAAATAAAGACTTGCTCTGCTTGTTTAGTGTTGCCAGCTTCCTTCCTCTCGCACTAAGATGAATTTTAGTGTTTAAGTGGACGTAAACCAATGTAACATTATTTAAATATTAAGTTAAATAATTTAATGTTTGTGGAACACCTACACTTTTCTAAGTGACAAAAATAACTTAAAAGGTAAGATTCCTGCTCTTGAGGCACCTAAAACATGGTAGCTTTGCTTTAAAAGTCTCGGTGTCTGGGACCCTTTGTTGATTTTAGACTGATTCATAATTTGTTATTATCCGGAATAGGAAGCCATGCCAATTCAATACAGTATCTTGTGCTTAAGTTGCAGGGTGCTAAGCACAGCATGCAGCTTTATCTCTGGGGTGCTGTTCCCGTTGACTTTGTACATGTGATTAAGCAGCCAGACATCATTATAGACTATGAGCTCTGCTTTTTCCCCTGACTTCTCTGTGGCCCAAAACAGGACATGGTTCAATTCAAGGTCAGCAAAAATTCAATGTGAAAATATTTGAGTCCAATAGGAAGTAGGCAGAGGTGGTAGAGAAAATGAACTAGTCCTCTGTCGGAGGGGAGAGAGGCTGACAAACTTGTGGGGGAGAGGAGTTGACTCCAGAGGCTGTGAGAGAGAACTAGCTTACTGCAGGAGGCTGGTGCTGGGGTGGGTGAGCGGCTGGAGCAGGGAGAATATATTAGATAAGGTTTACATTTTCAATTGAATATGCCATCCTCAACAACAGTTTGCCTTTTCAAATTGGAGTGTAACTTACATTTAACGGTTGATTGCTGTTAGTGACAGCATATTTGGTAGGCAAACATCATTAAACAATGATACTTCTAAATGAAGTTTCTATGTTTTGATGGAGGCTCTTTCAATATGTCATTTTACTAGTCAACTTTGTGCCTTTCAGTCTATCGAGACACAAGTGTGTTCTTCTGGCTCCCAAAGAAGATGAGCTAGTACTTATGAACTGTTGCTACTTTTCTTTGTCATTTACTGGCACGTAGCTTGCTATTTTCCATTTTTTTCTCTTTATCAGTATATATTCTGATATCCCATCTGGACTGTTACTTTCTTAAAAATAAGGAGAGAGCATAGTGCCTGGCACCAATTAACTCCACAGGAGTTAATTATGTTGAGGTTTCTTACACTTATTTGATTGTTCAGTGACTTTCATTAAGTCAATGTTTTATAATTCCTTTGTTATTGCTGACTCTTCTGCCTAATGGAACTCTCTATTGATGGTTCATTAGAACAAACCTTTTCTTTCACACGTTTTTTGTATTAACATTGTGCTACTTTATATTTTAAGAATTAATTAGTCCAGCCTCAGGAAATCCTTATCAAGTAAAGCAAATGATTATTCTTGTCTTATAGATAAGAAAAATAAAGCAAAGTGATATTGTTCGGTGTCAATAGACATTATTGAGAACGTATTACGTACTAAATGCAAGGGATACAGAGAAGAACAAATTACAGTCTCAGCCTTATGAATGTGCCAGCAAGAAAATAAACTCTGGGAACGGCTGGCTTAGTACTTAAGTTTGAGTGCTCCATTTCACTGGACCGGGGTTTGAAGTTTTGGATCCCAGGCGCCGACCTAGTACAGCTTGTCAAGCCACGCTGTGGTGGTATCCCACATAAAATAGAGGAAGATTGTCACAGATGTTAGCTGAGCGATAATTTCCCTCAAGCAAAAAGAGGAAGATTGGCAACAGATGTTAGCCCAGGAAAAAAAGGAGAAAAAAGAAACTGACACTGTGTAATACGTGTTGTAATCGATATATAAACATAGCCTAGAGCAGGAGTACAGAGAAAGAGGAAAAATGACGAGAATGAGTATCTAACAGCCTGGGGGCAGAGGAGAGTTTGTAAATGGTTCCTAGCGGAGAGTGGAAGTGGGCCAGGCATCATGGGAACTGAGCTGGGGAGGGCTTTTCAGACTAAGCAAGAGGGTACTGTATATAGAAAGGTGGAAATATGTGTCACCGGCATCAATAAATGAGTGATTATCAGGGAACATATAACATGAATTTTAAAACTATTTTAAACTTAAAGTGAAGACATTTTATTTCAAAGGCAAAATAAATTAACGCTCATACTGCTTTATGTCATTATCTGCATTGTGGGAGTAGACTGAGGAACTAGAATGAAAATAAATTTGTGTGGCTGGCGTGACTTGGAGATAAAGTGGGAGATGTCAATGGGGCAGTGGGAGGGCATAAGAAGAGGAAGGGGAAAAGGGAAATCATGGGGGTATTGTTTGATAGTTACACTAACTCAGTCAGGTTAATTACAGAATAAAAACTAAACTCTCTCACTAACCTCAGCTGTCAGGACTCCAATCAGGAGTTTTAGTCATGGCTTCTGCTCTTGAAAGTTAAGTAAAACAATTAATGTGATATTAGGACATGATCACACAGGACCTATGTACTATTTATTGTCTTATTTACAATTCTCCAAGCAGGTTATTCCTTTGCTCCACATTGAGGCAAGCACTCTGATGATCACAAAAGGAGAGATGTTGGCCAAAAATATTTAAATCCCTCAAGCCTGTGGATTTGAGCATTAATTAATTTTTTCCTATTAAATTTATTGCAGTGAGACAAAGGCAAGTATAATTCAGCTCAGTGCCCAATATTTATCTCCACAGGTCACAAAGTGCCTCCAAATGATCAAGACTTTCAGTTTAAACACTTTTTTCTCCTTTTAATGACTTTATCACATGCTCAGTGTAACCGCTGAAGAATGCTAGGTTAAGGGCGGCAGGCTTATGCAAAGTTGAGGGTATTAGTAAGCACCATTATTAGTAAGCATACAACAGAAAGAAAATGGGCTGTAGGAGGCTTGTTCAGTGTCTACCACTGAATTCCCGTTTTGTATCATTTGATTCTCGGTTAAGAAACAGGCTTCGAAGATCCAGTAGCAGAATTTATCAGGTGACATAAAGAACGTGGCAAACAAACTTTCATATTTGATCTTGGTTGCAGGGCACACTGGTGAGGGTAATTAAGACTGAATATAAAGGTCTACCTGAAAGATCTTCTGATCAGTCATTTTCTTGTTAGAGCAGCTCAATCTGTAGAAAGGAAGCCAAATGTCCCAGAAGATACGATTAATGTGACTCCAGGTTCCTCTTAAAACCTTTTACAGAGTCCTATTTTCTTTAAACTAAAGAAGTGGCTCAGTAGTTTCTAATATCTGGTTACTAAAAGTAACACAATTGCTGTGCCCTGATCATCCCATATGCATAACTCTTTGTGCCTTATATCTATTTCAACTGCATCACATTGACGTTAAAAATTAATGTCAGAGCATGTCCAGAATAGAGACATGAGCTCCCTGTATACTCTCCCCAATGAAACAACCATCACTAGTGAAAATTATAAATAAAAAACTACCATTGGATCAGACTGTGGAGCAATTTATGCCCCAGGGCATTGTCAAAAACACTGGGGCAATCAGTTGCCATTGAGTGGAGGCTAACAGCTAGGAGTGACATCAGTAAAGGCCAAACCAGCCAAAAGCTTGAGAGGGAGATGGAGGAAAGAGGCAGTCAAAGAGAACTTGACTGAAACAACTGTCATCCCCCAGGGGAAGGAGAAGGATTCAGTGTGACAGTGTGCATGCCAGAGATGCACCCTCTGAGGAGAGACATCAGAGGCTGCACACTGTAGGGAAATAGACTTTACTGAACTAGTCTAGCCGAGTCACTAAACAAATAAACAAGCAAACAACAACAACAATGACAACAAGCCCTGGAGCAAGTCTAGATCAATCTCCAGTGTTGTTACAATGGACCTGTACAGTTTGCAACAAAAAAATTATAAGACATAAAAAGAAACAGGCAAGTGGGACTTATGCACACAGAAACTGCCTTTGAGAAGACGCAGATGTTGGACTTAGCAGACTAAGACTTCAAAGCAGCTATTATAAATATGTTCAAAGAACTAAAGGAAACCACGCTTATGAGTATAGATTCAAAATTCCTCAACAAAATATTAGCAAATTGAATCCAGCAACATATAAAAGGGATTATATGTCATAACCAAGCAGGATTTGTCCCAGAAATGCAAGGTTGGCTTACATCCAAAAATCAATTAATGGGCCAGCCCTGGTGGCCTAATAGTTGAGCTTGGTGTGCTCTGCGTCAGTGGCCTGGGTTCTGTTCCTGGGTGCAGACCTACACCACTTTTCTGTCAGTGGCCATGCTGTGGTGGTGGCTCACATACAAAGAGAGGAAGATTGGCAGCAGATGTTAACTAAGGGCAAATCTTCCTCAGCCAAAAAAAAAAAGAAAAAATCAACTAATGTAACATACCATACGAACAGAATAAGGGACAGAACCACATGATTATCTCAATAGACATAGAAAAAGCACTAAACAAAACCCAACACCCTTTCATAATAAAAATAGCCAACAAATTAGGAATAGAATGGAACTTCCTCAACCTGACAAAGGGCATCTACAAAAAAATCTAGAGCAACCATTACATTTAATGGTGCAAGACTGCAAGCTATCCATGTAAGACTGAGAATAAGGGGCTGGCCCCATGGCTGAGTGGTTAGGTTCATGTGTTCAGATTTGGTGGCCCAGGGTTTGCCGGTTCGGGTCCTGGGTGCGGACATGGCACTGCTCATCCAGCCATGCTGAGGTGGCCTCCCATATGCCACAGCTAGAAGGACCCACAGCTAAACAATACACAATTGTGTACTGGGGGGCTTTGGGGAGAAAAAGGAAAAATAAAATCTTAAAAAAAAAGGGGGCCAGCTCTGGGGCTGAGTGGTTAAGTTCACGTGCTCCGCTGCAGGCAGCCCAGTGTTTCGTTGCTTCAAATCCTGGGCGCGGACATGGCACTGCTCATCTAGCCACACTGAAGCGGCGTCCCACATGCCGCAACTAGAAGGACCCATAACTAAGAATATATAACTACGTACCAGGGAGTATTGGGAAGAAAAAGGAAAAAAAATAAAATCTTTAAAAAACAAAGACTGAGAATAAGACAAGGATGTTTACATTCTCCTCTTTATTCAAGATAGTATTAGAGGTCCTAGTTAATGCAATCAGGCAAGAAAAAATAGTAAAAGGCATCCAGATTGGAAAGGAAGATGTAAATCAACTTGTCTTCTTTTTTTATTTTAAAGATAGGTCCTGAGCTAACATCTGCTGCCAATCTTTTTTTTCTTCTTCTTCTTCACAAAGCCCTCCAGTACATAGTTCTATATTCTAGTTGTAGGTGCTTCTAGTTCTTCTCTGTGGGATGTCACCTCAGCATGGCCTGATGAGTGGTGCTAATTCTGCGCCCAGCATCTGAACCAGCAAAACCTTGGGCCACTGAAGCAGAGCACGCAAACCTAACCACTCGGCCACAGGAACTGCCCCACAATTTGTCTTCTAAAATTGCATAGTCATGTATATAGGAAATTGTAAGGAATCCACCAAAACACTATTAGAACTAAGAAAGAGTTCAGCAAGCCTGTAGGATACAAGATATATGGAAAATCCATCATATTTCTATACACTAGCAATGAATAATCAAAAATGAAATTAGAATGGGAATGTAAATTGGTGCAGCCAATACGAAAAACATTATGGCGGTTCTTCAAAAAATTAAGCGTAGAGGGGCCCAGTGGTCCTATGGCTAAGTGGTTAAAGTTCTGAGTGCTCCACTTTGGGGACCCAGGTTAGCAGATTCGGATCTTGAGTTTCATAGGAAATGTCCAGAATAGGAAAATGCACAGCAACAGTAAATATGCTAATGGTTGCCAGAGGCTAAGGAGAATGGAGAGTTGCTGCTAATGCATGTGTAGTTTCTTTTTGGGGGGATGAAAATTTTCTGAAATTAGATAGTGGTGATAATCGCATCACTTTGTGAATATTCTAAAAACTATTGAATGGTACACTTTTATTTTTATTTATTTATTTGAGGAAGATTAGCCCTGAGCTAACATCTGCCACCAATCCTCCTCTTTTTTGCTGAGGAAGAGCTAACATCCATTCCATCTTCCTCTACTTTATATGTGGGACGCCTACCACAGCATGGTTTGCCAACTGGTGCCATGGCCATAACCCAGATCTGAACTGGCAAACCCTAGACCGCCAAAGCAGAACATGCGCACTTAACCGCTGCACCACCAGGCCAGCCCTGAATAGTACATTTTAAATGAATGAATTGTATATTATGTGAATTATATCTCCATAATGCTGTTAAAAAATTAAGGTTATGCTTTCCCTGATAACCACGACCAAAAGCTTTCTTCATTCAGAAAAGGAAAACTTATTTGTATGATGGGATTGATGCAAATTATCAATATTTACAGATTGTTATTGATGACAAAGTAAGCAATAAGCTTCCTCTGAAAACAAGGACTACCTTCAAAGTATGCCATGACGGCAATGATGAAGGATTTTTCAAACTACTAAGGAGTAAGGATCCAAAATAAGAAGTTTTTTCTGACTTTCCTTTCTAAACTCTCACTTCCCATATAACATAATTTCCTTTTCTAGAGCATCATATAATTTTTCAGATTTGTCACAAGCATATTAAATTTTCCACTAATCCAGTTATTTCACAATCTCGCTTTAAAAACAGTTTATATTCCATAGTTAATTCGTATTTAACAAGCTGATGCATGTCCCCAGTTGCCAAAAACCTTGATATCAAGTCTCCAACCAGAGTTTTTATGAAGAGTGTAGAATCCAAGTTTGTAGCAGTTGTATGATATCCTCCCAGGCTAAGTGTCACATATAACTCTGATGAGTCAACTCCCAAGCCTAAAGAAAATTATTTCTTTGATTATTCCAACCCTTTTAGTATGTGTTGGTACCAAGACTGATGCAGGGGCTGAATTCATGCTACCTGTAATTGCAGTATGTGACAGAGCCAAGACCAGTGGAACGTCAGAGACTAGGCTACAAGGACAGATTCTTTATAATGCCTGGTTAGCCAGTGTTAGAAAAAATGCTGATGGAAGGATGGACGGATGGACGAATGGATGGATGGACTGGATAAATACTCATTATGCACCTGTTCCACGCAATGGCAATATACGGGGGCCTAGATATGGGGGCCGTGGAGGAATAAAAGTCATTCTTCCATCATATCTTCTAGTTGAGTTTCCTCCTTTATGACATTCATTATTACATTTGTTACGTATGTTATTAAATTCTTTCCACAGAAGAGGCTATGCTGCACAGGTAATCAAATTCTTGTTCCCCAAAAAAGGCACTATATACTTGAGACGATTTATGTAATTGGAAGGGAGAATTCATAAAAGAACAAAGTCTAGATCATGACGAAGCCCAATCATTTCCAGGGACCTCAGACGCCAGGGCTGGACTCAGGATTTCCACGCCGACGGGTCCTGGGGCGCACTGTGGAGACAGACTCACTCAGCCAGAAGGCGGGGCGCTCTACACGTAAAGAACCTCAAATCCCAGAATCCCACGGAAACTTCAAATCCCAGAAACCCGCCGGGCAAGTCTACCCGAAGGCCCAAGTGGGCTGACCGCGGACGCGACCAAGTTAGGAAACTGGGGTGAGACCCCGCAACATTTTGTCACCTACCATTTTCCCTGTAGGGAAGGGGCTTTTTACAGAACGACAGTTACCCGTCCTTCGCGTTCTCTCAGTCACAGGTTCCACGAAAGGCCCCCTCCCGGCGGGTTCGATAAGATAGTCAGCGTCTCCCATTCTCTCCTCCTTTTCTTGCCCCCCGAGAGAATGGTTCAGCCGGGCATGAGGTCCGGGAGTTGGCTCGATGGTTGCGCCCGCCCTCCCCCGGAATGTGGGCCTTTGGAGCGAGCGAGGTGGGAGGGGCGGGGAGGCGTGCTGGGCCGGGGCGGCGGTGGGGGCAGTGGCGGCCGCGGGCTGTGGGAGGAGCCGCGCGGTTCCGGCTGCCCCGGCGAGGCGACCCTTGGGTCCGCGCCGCGGGCCGGGAGGACAGGTAGGCGAGCGGGCGGCCGCGGCTCCGGGAGAGGCTCTGGCGGCGGAGTCCCCCACGGCGCCTGGCGCGCCCCCCGCACCCTCGGCCTCCGGCGTTGAGGCGGGGGAGTCAGGAGATGCCGACCCAGAGGGACAGCAGTACCATGTCTCACCCGATCGCAGGCGGCGGCAGCGGGGACCATTCTCATCAGGTCCGGGTGAAAGCCTACTACCGCGGGTGAGTGTCTCGGAGGTGGGGGTGGGGGGCCGCAAGGCCAGCTCGACTTGGCCTGGAGGAGGGGAGGGTGAGGGACTGGAGATGTTGTGGGCGGGTTGGTCTGGGCGGGCGACTCTGGGGACTTGGGATGGGTGACCGGGTGATCGAGGGAGGAGCGTGGGGCGCTGGATTGGGGCACCTCCAAGGTGTGGTGCACGGCGCCCGGCAGTCGGGCGGCTGAGGGTCCAGAGTAGAGTCCGAAGGAGGAGCCTTGGAATAGAGTAGGTCCACCTGGTGGGTTCGAGCGACTCGCCTACTAATCGATTTACAAGGGCTTTATGTTCTTAAATCTGGATGTATTTGGGGTTGCGAGTTGATTCCGAGTGATGCCTCAGTTAACTAAGTTTGCGATGGGTTTAAGAGACAGGACTGCTTCAGTTTCCTGGTCCTTTTGATTACCAACAGGCCTAAAACCTCTGGTTTTCCGAGTCAGGTTTATCTTCATCGCCTAGATTTCACCAAGTGTATCTGGCCTGTGGTCAGGCTGCCAGTATATTAGACACAGGAGTTAAAAGGGTAAAGTTGATGCGTTTTCAGGGATGTGCATTAGGTACTTATGTCTCACCAAGATTAGATTGTATATGTGTAAATTAAAATTTTATGAACGCTTCTTTGTCAGTGTTGCTTCAAGGACTGGCCGATAGGATGAGATATATTGCAAGGTGAGAAGAGGACAGCCTAGGCACAGTTTTAAAATCTGTGATCCGTACTCATATCGTTACTTAAGGTATAACTCCTGTGGTTACCAGAAATAATCCAGTCTTAAAACCGTTGTATTAAATCATATTCTGTAATCAATGACCTGAAGTGTCCCCCTTCCCTTGAATTCAGTTATGGTTTGGATTCTTTGAGATAATTATATTTAAGCGCATTAGAAGGGTGAAATGTTAGTGTGAGCATAAAGGTTTGAAACTAAGTGTTAACAAAATCCAGCGCTTTGGCCTATCTTACTGCTTGTCCAAGCAGAAGTAAATTGTTTTAAAACACTCGAGCACTAGGAGGTTGAAACTACAATGAATTACTTTTACATTCCTGAGAGGATCAGTGAAGATAGCACACTTTCAAAATGCCTCTCTTGTTTTGATTTCAAAGAAAATATATGCCCCTAAGTGTCTTACTGATTTGATGTGAGGACTTAAGTTAGTTTGCTGTGACGAAGCCTCTGGCCCTGTTTATTCACTTGATTGTGTTCAGGAGTAGTCTGTAGGAGTTATTTGGGACAGTATCAGTGTTTGCATAAATTGATCAGGGGGGTCTTGATTTTAAAACAATACCAAGTAGTGTGTGTATGTTTTTAAAAAGATTTTAGTTGTCACAAGAGCTGTTTTGACTTGAGGGTGGTCAGCGATGAACTTTGCACTTTGGGAAAAAAAGCTTTCCTTCCTTTACCTTACCTTTAATTTGATAGGTGAGATCGTTTGCGCTAGAAAGTGTTCCATTTTATAAAGTTGACAATTCATGAGTTGTTAGGTATGGAGAATGAAATGTAGTATGTGTTTTTTTTTTAAGATTTCGGATTATTGACAGTTTAAAAAACTAGATTAAAAAATGAATATACACACATGGTAGGAAAGTGCAAATTTTGCAGAGGTATAAAGTAAAAAGTGTCCCCCATCCCCCTCTTCCACCCTCCAGAGGTAACTACTACTGACAGCTTATTTCTGGTCTTTCTGGAAATTGCCTTTATTACTTTAAAAGTTATACTTCTGTTTTGTGATTTATCACCTTTACATAGTATCTATTGATTCCTTCCTCTGAAAGATGAGAAATTGGGGGCACGCTGTCTTTTGCTTTCTCTCCTCCTGGTGCTTCTCAAGTTTTGATTGTTAAACTATTATTTTTTAGTTTCCCAGTTTACCTTTATGACTTTAAATAATATGAATCCTTGACTTATTAAATTTAGATAGTTCCCAACGATTCCAACTATGAAAGATGAAGAAACTAGTGCTTCTTCCTTTTTTCCCATTTTTATTAGTTTGACAAAAGTAAATAGGCCTAGTTAGTACATCAAAATCATTGTAAGCTTCTCCTTTGGAAAGAAATCCAAGTCTGCTTGCTATACTTTAGGAAAGTAGGTATCATATTTTCTTGGTTTATTGCTCCAATTATTTAAGAAAAGAGAATAAGGACATAGAACCCTTGTAGTGCTGACCAAAATTTCTCCAAGACATTCAAGTTAACATTTTGGTTTTTTTTAAACCTATGAATTTTTGCTAAGGAATGAAAGGATCAATCCCTTGCCGTTTAGTGCGTTTTAGGCAATGAAAGCTTTCTAATAGTGCCTTGATTTCAAGCCTCGTTTAAAGACAACATCAGCACTTTCTAAATTGTACCAATTTCTGTCCTCTGAAATTAGATCTGTTAAGATTATATGTTTATTAGCAATAGTCTAAACTGATGGTTATGATATTTCATAGTCAGCTGCTCATTACTACAGATGAAACTAAATGAGTCACCAGTGAGGATAGGTGGTAAACAGGTTGGCTAACTGGAACACCTACTTGATTTTAAAATAGAAAATCCCTCCTTTATATTAAGAAATGTGAGGACAGTCTGCATTTGAAAAAGTTTCTTTTCCCTCAGAGCTTCTGAATGGCTGTTATCTGAGAGCTTTTGCCTTTATCCCCTTCTTACAATATTTGTTTCCAGCGAATATTGAATCTGAGAATAGCCAGAATTTTGAATAATTGAAATAATAAAATGAAGTGAATAAATTGCCCTCTCCTTTCAAAGATCTATATAATGTTCTCATTCTGTTAAATTTGTTCTTAGTGCAAATGTGATCTCTCCGTAGATATAATGGACCTTTAATTAGATTTTTTTCTTGTTTTTAAGCAGGAGATTAATAGCACTGAGAGTCTGATTTTGTTGGAGACCACCTAAGAGTGCCTGTCTCACAGGCTGTGCCCCTCTTTCCTTGTCAGTGAGTGGCCTGCCTCCTTCAATCATTACCCAGTAGTGTTGGTGTGGAGGAAGAGAAACAGGTTTTGTTGGTTAGTGATAGATTGCCATTGTATGTGCTTATCCTTATATAAAGTTACTTGATATTATGGGATAGAATTTAACAAGGAAATGTCTGGACTGCTCATTTCTTAACATTATAAATGTATGAGAAATTTTGCCAAAAGCTTGTAAAAATGCTTTTGAAACCACTGTTGAGCCGTTATAACAATCCAGAGGGTTCTTTCTGTGCATGTCTGCATATAGAAGATTAACTCCTTGCACATTTGGAATGTATAGCTGGTTCAGTGAAGAAGTAAGAAGGGTTTTCCTCACTGTGAACAAGTCTTGGCAAGACTTGGTTTTAAAAGTGTTGCAAAATGATTTTAGCGACATCCTTTAGTAATGGTTCTAAGGAGATGAACAGTGTGTATTGAGTTGAGAGTTGGGGGAATGTGAGTGGCTGGTCCCGGAACCTCTGATATGGCACCTCACCAAAGGGCAGCTGATCCATAGCTTTACCAGAGAGACGAAGGACATGGTGGCCTCGTGCCAAAACCAAAACAACCCTCTCAGAAATTTGAATTAGATAATATAGAGCTAAATTGCATGTTAGCAGTGAGGCCTGAAGCTGGAGAGTTGAGGGAGAGGCTGGTGAGGCCAGCACTGACCGTGTGCAAACTAAAGGAGAAAGAAGCAGCTCTCTACAGAAAGTCTTCCTGGGGGCCCACGGTAGCTTTCTAATGCAGTTCCCGACGCTCTTCGTGAGGGAACTTGAATGTTTGTTACTTTATAATTGAAATGAGCCTTTTAATTAAAACATGAAGTTTTACGATTCCAGTTCTTGCTTACGATTTCACATATTGCCAAAGTGTGTTTAAACTCAGTTTAATAAATCTTGTTGAACACCTGCTGTAAGCCATGCACATGGTGCTATGGTGGGCACAGAGGATGTAGAGGTGGATAATACAAAGCTCTGCCCTCGAGGAACTGAGAGACCTGTGGGAGGAAAGACATAGACGAGTTAATAAAGGGGTGTGTGTGTGTGGGGGGGGTGTGTGTGTGTGTGTGTGTGTTTCCGGGTAAGGTACTTGCAGAGATGGATTTTGGGGAGGAGTTGGGGTGAGAGAAGCCTTCCTACAGGATGAAATGTTTGAGGCTTTTAAAGGATAGATAGGTTTGCCTGGTGGATGGTGATGTTGGGTGGGGTTCATTCCAGGCATTGCACAACTGCAGGATATGTTTGGAGAATTAAGATCAGTTTAGTTGTTAGTCCCGTATTCATTCCTTATTAGGACGTACAGTGTGAAGTGTGGGCACTGATGAGAAGTGAGACTAAGAAGGTTCAGAGGCACTGCATCATCAAGATTCTTGAATATCATACCGTGGACTTCAGACTTTTTCTCATTGGTGAAGGTTTTAAGTAAGAGAGATGCACGGTTAGATTTTCTTTTTAGAAAGATCACTCTTGGAACACGTATGGGAGGTGAACTGGCGATGGATGAGAGTAATTTGGAGGCTTTGGAAATAGTCCAGGTGAGAGATTCTGAGGAGATAGAAAAGAGGATATAGATTCAATGGTGATTTTAAGGGGTAGAGTCAATATGAATTGGAGATTGATTGCCCGTAGGGAGGCCGGGGGAATAAGGGGGTCTGACCACTCATAGGTTTCTTATTTGAGAAAGGCTAGGGGCTATAGAACCGCCCTGGTGGTCTAGTGGTTAAGATTCAGTGCTCTCACCACCATGACCCGGGTTCATTTCCTGGTCAGGGAACCACACCACCGATCTGTTGGATGTCAGACTGTGGCGGCTCCATGTTGCTGTGATGCGGAAAGCTATGCCACTGGTATTTCAAATAGCAGCAGGGTCAGGTGGACAGGTTTTAGGAGCTTCCAGGCTAAGAGTAGGAAGAAGGACCTCTTCTTCCTGGCCACACTTTTCTGAAAAAAAAAAAAAAAAAATTGCAAGGGAATATTGAAGGAAGAGATTTGTGAGAGAAGTTAATTCATTACCTGGAACAAGAAACCGAATTTTGAGCTCAAGGCATCCAGGGGCAAATGTCCAGAACTAACTGGGGAATAGTTTATTGTGTACCTGCTCTATGTCTCAAGCACTGTGTGTGACAGCTCACTTATGTAGGAATGTGGCTGAGAATGATGGTAGAAACAAAAATGCCACCAGTGGTCAAATACACATCACAAAGGCAAGGTGCTAAAGCTAAATTTTTAAAATAACAGCAATACGTGAAGTGGAATGTTCCCCCTGTAGCCTGTCACCTCCACTTCCTAGGGGTGGCCATTGTTAACAGTTTGGGGTAGTCTACATCATATCAGTATATCTATAAGTATCTGGATATGTACACACAGACACACCCTTTTATTTTTCCAATAAATGGGTTCATATTTCTATGCATATTTCTAGAACTCAGTTTTTTTTCATTCATGATCTTTCCATGTTAAGATAGACAGATGAATAGATACAGATATAGGTAGACAGAGCGATCCACCTCTTTCTTTATAATTGGTACGTGGTGTTCCACAGTATTGTTATACCATAATTTTTCTAATTGATAAACATATAAAGTTGCTTTCATTAAATCACTATTTCAAATCATGCTGAAGGAACACCCTTATTTAATATATATTCTTGCAAATATGGTCGAAGATAATGCCTATTTTAAAACTTGATGTTGTCCTCCAAAAAGTTATCAATTTACTTTCCCAACAGCAGTGTACAGATGAAGTGTTTTCCTTAGGCTCCCATTGCACTTTATTGATCTTTTAAATTTTTGCAAATAAGATTGGCAAAAACTGCTAACTCTTTTTTACAACTGTCTTTTTATACATTATTGGTCATTTATATTTCCTCTGTCGGTTGTCTCTTCATGTCTTGCCCATTGTTTCTCTTGCGTTCTTTTAATTTCTTTTTATTAATTGTTTGAAGGGACATTGACATTTTGTCAGTTAAAAAGTTGCCAGCATTTCTCTAACCTGTTGCTGTCTGGAGTTTCTCATTTTTATGTAATTAAATCTGTACCGTTTTTTCTTTATGGCTTCTGGGTTTGTTTTCTTAGGTAGATGTGTTTCTCATCTAAAAATATTCTATTTTTTCTTCTATTAATTGTCCAGCTTTTAAGTGAATATCTTTTGAATAAATCTGGTATTTATGGGTTTAGTTATTTGTGGTGTACTGATACAACTTAATTTTTTTCAAAATGTGTTCTAATACTATGATTGAATAGGTTGTTCTTTCACCATTGATTTGAAATGATAACTTTGTTATATAGTAAATTTCTCATATGTGCCTAAGTACTTTATATTCTATTTCATTGATTTGGGGGGAGAAATTTATTTTTACACATACCACCATTGATTTAATTACTGTAATATTATAGTTAATTTTTTTTTTTAAAGCTTGGCACCTGAGCCAACAACTGTTGCCAATCTTCTTTTTTTCTGCTTTTTCTCCCCAAATCCCCCTTGCATATAGTTGTATATATTTTTTTAGTTTTGAGTCCTTGTAGTTGTGGCATGCGGGATGCCACCTCAACATGGCCTGATGAGCGGTGCCATGTCTGTGCCCAGGATCCGAACTGATGAAACCCTGGGCTGCTGAAGCGGTGCGCGTGAACTTAACCGCTCGACCACGGGGTTGCCCCTATAGTTAATTTTGATATGTGTTATGGAAAGCCTCATTTCATTAACTTTCTATTTCCAAATTTTCTTGGTTATTCTTAGAAATTTTTTCTTCCAGATGAATTTTTGAAGGTTTTTATAGGTTCCAGAAAAAAATCTTATTGGCATTTTGATTTAGAATTGCATTGAATTTATAGATTAATTTGACAACTGATAGTTTTATAATATTGAGCCTTGCCTTGTAAGTATGTGGTATAATACCTGTTTATTAATTTCTTTTGTGTTTTTCAGTAAGGTTTCTGTCCCAGAGGTCTTGTACATTTCCTGTTAAGCTTGTTAGATATTTTATAATTTTGTTGCTTTTATGAATGGGATTTTTTATTCTCATAGGCTTATTATATACCATCTATTTTTGTATATTTAAGTTGAACTGGCCACCTTATTAGTTCTAATTATTCTTAGTTTACTGTCTTAGAATTTATGGGTAGATAATGCCATCTACAAATAAGAGTTTTTCCTCTTCTCTTCTACATATCTCTTTTTTTTATTGAGGTCATAATAGCTTATAACATTGTGAAATTTCAGTTGTACATTATTATTTGTCAGTCACCATATAATTGTGCCCCTTCACCCCTTATGCCCATCCCACAAGCCCCTTCCCCTCTGGTAACCACTAAACTGTTCTCTTTGTCCCTGTGTTAGTTTATCTTCCACATATGAGTGAAATCATATGATGTTTGTCTTTCTCTGTCTGGCTTATTTCCCTTAACATAATACCCTCAAGCTCCATCCATGTTGTTGCAAATGGGACAATTTTACCTTTTTTATGGCTAAGTAGTATTCCATTGTGTGTGTGTGTGTGTGTGTGTGTGTGTGTGTGTGTGTGTGTTATACACCACATCTTCTTTATCCAATCATCAGTCAGTGGATGCTTGGGTTGCTTCCACTTCTTGGCTATTGTGAATAACGCTGCAAGGGATGTAGGGCTGCATAAGTCTCTTTGAATGGTTGATTTCAAGTTCTTTGTGTAAATACCCAGTAGTGGGATAGCTGGATTGTATGGTATTTCTATTTTTAATTTTTTGAGAAATCTCCGTACTGTTTTCCATAGTGGTTGCACCAGTTTGCATTCCCACCAGCAGTGTATGAGGATTCCCTTTTCTCCATATTCTCTCCAACACTGGTTGTTTTTTGTCTTGGTGATTATAGCCATTCTAATGGGTGTAAGGTGATAATCTTAGTGTAGTTTTGACTTGCATTTCCCTGATGATTAGTGGTGTTGAATATCTTTTCATGTGCCTATTGGCCATGTGTATATCTTAGGAAAAATGTTTGTTCATATCCTCTGCCCATTTTCTGATTGGGTTGTTTGTTTTTTCGTTGTTGAGTTGTGTGAGTTCTTTATATATTTTGGAGATAACCCCTTGTTGGATATATGATTTGCAAATAGTTTCTCCCAGTTGGTGGGTTGTCTTGTCATTTTCTTCCTTGTTTCCTTTGCCTTGCAGAAGCTCTTTAGTCTGATGAAGTCCCACTTGTTTATTTTTTCTTTTGTTTCCCTTGCCCCAGTAGACATGGTATTCAAAAAGATCCTTCTAAGACTGATGTCAAAGAGTGTACTGCCTATATTTTCTTCTAGGAGTTTTATGGTTTCAGGTCTTACCTTCAAGTTTTTGATCATTTTGAGTTAACTTTTGTGTATGGCCAAAGATACTAGTCTACTTTCATTCTTTTGCATGTGGCTGTCCAGTTTTCCCAACACCATTTATTGAAGTGACTTTCCTTTCTCCATTGTATGTTCTTAGCACCTTTGTTGAAGATTAGCTGTACGTAGATGTGTGCTTTTATTTCTGGGCTTTCAATTCTGTTCCATTCGTCTGTGTGTCTGTTTTTGTACCAGTACCAGGGTGTTTTGATTACTATAGCTTTGTAGTATATTTTGAAGTCAGGGATTGTGATGCCTCCAGCTTTGTTCTTTTTCCTCAGGATTGCCTTAGCTATTCGGAGTCCTTTTGTTGCCCCATATAAAATTTAGCGTTCTTTGTTCTATTTCTGTGAAGAATGTCATAGGGATTCTGATTGTCATTGCATTGAACCTGTAGATTGCTTTAAGTAGTATGGACATTTTAACTATGTTTATTCTTCCAGTCCATGTACATGGAATATCTTTCCATTTCTTTCTTTTTCTTTTTCTTTTTTTTTTGGAAGATTAGCCCTGAGCTAACTGCTGCTCATATTCCTCTTTTTGCTGAGGAAGACTGGCCCTGAGCTAACATCCATGCCCATCTTCCTCTCTTTTCTATGTGGGACACTTACCACAGCATGGCTTGCCAAGCAGTGCCATGTCCACACCCGGGATCCGAACCGGTGAACCCTGGGCCACTAAAGTGGAATGTGCATACTTAACCACTGCACCACCGGGCTGGCCCCTCCATTTCTTTATGTCATCATCGATTTCTTTCAATAATGTCTTATAGTTTTCATTGTATAGGTCTTTCACCTCCTTGGTTAAATTTATTCCTAGATAATTTTGTTCTTTTTGTTGCGATTGTAAATGGGATTCTATTCTTGAGTTCTCTTTCTGTTAGTTCATGATTAGAGTATAGAAATAACAAGCAATTTTTGTAAGTTGATTTTGTACCCTGCAACTTTGCTGTAGTTGTTGATTATTTCTAATAGTTTTCCAATGGCTTCTTTAGGGTTTTCTATATATAAAATCATGTCATCTGCAAACAGTGAGAGTTTTACATCTTCATTGCCTATTTGGATACCTTTTATCTCTTCTTGCCTTATTGCTCTGGTCCAAACCACTAGTACTTTGTTGAATAAGAGTGCCAAAAGTGGGCACCCTTGTCTTATTCTTGTTCTCAGAGGGATGGCTTTCAGTTTTTCGCCGTTGAGTATGATGTTGGCTGTGGGTTTGTCATATATGGCCTTTATTATGTTGATGTACTTTCTTTCTATACCCATTTTATTGAGAGTTATTATCATAAATGGATGTTCGGTCTTGTCAAATACTTTCTCTGCATCTATTGAGATCATCATGTGGTTTTTATTCCTCATTTTGTTATTGTGGTGTGTCACACTCATTGATTTGCAGATGTTGAACATCCCTGTATCCCTGGTATAAATCCTCCTTGATTGTCGTGTGTGATCTTTTTATTGTATTGCTGTATTTGGTTTGCCAATATTTTGTTGAGGATTTTTGCATCTCTGTTCATCAGTGATATTGGCCTGTAATTTTCCTTCTTTGTGTTGTCCTTGTCTGACTTTGGGATCAGGGTGATGTTGGCCTCCTAGAATGTGTTAGAAAGTGTTCTTTCTTCTTCAACTTTTTGGAATAGTTGGAGAAGGATAGGTAATAAATCTTCTTTAAATGTTTGGTAGAATTCTCCAGAAAAGCCATCTGATCCTGGACTTTTATCTTTGGGGAGGTTTTTGATTACTGTTTCAATCTCTTGTGATTGGTCTATTGAAATTCTCTATTTCTTCTTGATTCAGTTTTGAGAGGTTGTTTGAGTCTAAGAATTTATCCATTTCTTCTAGATTGTCCAATTTGTTGGCGTATAGTTTCTCATAGTATTCTCTTATAATTCTTTGTATTTCTGTGGTATCCATTGACATTTCTTCTCTTTCATTTCTAATTTTATTTATTTGAGCCTTTCTCTTTTTTTCTTAGTGAGTCTGGCTAAGGGTTTGTCAATTTTGTTTATCTTCTCAAAGAACCAGCTCTTTGTTTCACTGATCATATCTACTTTTTTTTTTGGTTTCAATTTCATTTGTTTCTGCTCTAATTTTTATTATTTCCTCCCTTCTGTTGACTTTGGGCTTTGTTTGTTGTTCTTTTTCTAATTCTGTTAGGTGCAGCTTAAGATTGCTTATTTGGGATTTTTTTTATTTGTTAAGGTGGGCCTGTATTGCTAGTAATTTCCCTCTTATGACCACTTTTGCTGCATCCCATATGAGTTGGTGTATTTTAATTTTCATTTGTCTCCAGATATCTTTTAATTTCTCCTTTAATTTCTTCAGTGATCCATTGGTTGTTCAGTAGCATGTTTAGTCTCCACACACAAGACAGTTTCCCAGCCTTTTTCTTGTAGTTGATTTCTATTTTCATAGCATTATGGTCAGAAAAGATGCTTGATACGATTTCAATCTTCTGAAATTTATTGAGGCTTGCCTTATTTTCCAACATATGGTCTGTCCTTGAGAATGCTTCATGTGCACTTGAGAAGAGTGTGTATTCTGCTGTTTTTGGATGGAGTGTTCTATATTTATCTATTAAATCCATCTGTTCTGGTTTTTCATTTAAATCCATCATTTTCTTGTTGACTTTCTGTCTGGATGATCTATCCATTGATGTAAGTGGGGGTGTTAAGGTCCCCTACTATTATTGTGTTGTTAATGTGTCCTTTTAGATTTGTTAATAGTTGCTTTATGTACTTTGGTGCTCCTGTGTTGGGTGCATATATATTTATAAGTGTTATGTCTTTTTGGTGGCATATCCCTTTTATCATTAAACTGCCCCTCTTTGTCTCTCATTACTTGTTTTGTCTTGAAGTCTACTTTGTCTGATATAAGTATGGCAACACTTGCTCTCTTTCGTTTGCCATTAGCTTGGAGTATCATCTTCCATCCCTTCTCTCTGAGCCTGTGTTTGTCTTTAGAGCTGAGTTGTGTTTCACGGAGGCAGCATATTGTTGAGTCTTGTTTTCTTTTGTGTTTTGATGGGGAATATTGGCCCTGAGCTAATGTCTATTGCCAATCTTCTTTTTCTTTTTCCTCCCCAAAGCCCCAGTACATAGCTGTATATCCTAGTTGTAGTCCTTCTTGTTCTTCTATGTGGGATGCTACTACAGCATGGCTTGATGAGTGGTGTGTAGGTCTGTGCTCAGGATCCAAACCAGTGAACCCCAGGCTACTGAAGCGGAGCATGTAAATTTAATCACTACGCCACTGGGTGGCGCCTGGGTCTTGTTTTTCAATCCATCCTGCCACTCTGTGTCTTTTGATTGGAGAATTCAATCCAGTTACATTTAGAGTGATTATTGATATACGAGGGCTTAATGCTCTCATTTTGTCACTCATTTTCCAGTTGTTCTGCATTTCCCTTGTTTCTTGTCCCATGTATTTCGGACTGTCAGTTCAGTTTGGTAGTTCTCTATGATGGTTGTCTCAGTTTTCTCTTTATCATTTGTGTCTCTGTTCTGATTATTTGTTTAATGGTTACTAAGAGGTTTGTATAAAAAAACTCATAGGTGAGATAGTCCATTTTCTGATAGCCTATTTCCTTAGACTAAGTTGATTCCATCCCTTTTCTCTTCCCCTTCTAAGTTATTATTGTCACAACTTATTCCATCTTGTGTTGTAAGTTTGTGGTTAAAATGACGACATTATATTTACTTTTGATGTTTTCCTTCACTTTATCTTTAATGTTATAATTAAGTGTTTTCTAACCTGTTCTGATAGAGAACTGCAATTTTCTGATTTTGTCTGCGTATTTATCTCCTTGCTCAAGGCTTTGTAAACCCTTTATTTTTTTTCCAGGTATGACGGCCTTCTTGAGCATTTCTTGTGCAGGAGGCGTTCTTGTGGCGATGAACTCCTTTAGCTTTTCTTTATCTGGGAAAATTTTTATTTCTCCATCATATCTGAAGGATGTTTTTGCTGGATAGAGTATTCTTGAGTGAAAGTTTTTGTATTTTAGAATTTTGAATATATCATTCCACTCTCTCCTAGCCTGTAAGGTTTCTGCTGAGAAATCTGATGACGGACTGATAGTGGTTCCTCTGTAAGTTATTTCCTTCTGCCTTGCTGCCCTTAATGTTTTTTCTTTGTCACTGAGTTTTGCCAGCTTTACTACTATATGCCTTGGAGAAGGTCTTTTTACCATGATAGAATTAGTTGTATTAGCTTCTTTTATTTGTATTTCTAGCTCCTTCCCCAGACTTGGGAAGTTCTCAGCTATTATTCCTTTGAACAAGCTTTTTGCTCCATTCTCCTTCACTTCTCCCTCTGGTATACCTCTAATCGTTATGTTACGTTTCCTAATTGAGTCAGATATTTCTCAGGGAATTTATTCATTTGTTTTTAGTTTTAGTTCTCTCTCCTCCTCCATCTGAAGCATTTTTATATTTCTGTCCTTTGTATTATCAGCTGTTATTCAGGTAGTGCATGATTTTTCTTTATGTCAACCATTGTATTTCTCATCTCCAACATTTCTGGTTGGTTTTTCTTCATAGCATCAGTCTCTTTTGTGAAGTATTCCTTCTGTTCATTAAATTTGTTCCTGAATTCATTGAACTGTCTATGTGTATTTTCTTGTAACTTGTGGAATTTTTTTATAATAGCTATTTTGAATTCTCTATCAGTTTGATTATGAATTTCTTTACCTTCAGGTTTGATTTCTGGGTGCTAGTTATTTTCTTTCTGGTCTGGAGTATTAATATATTTCTTCACACTGTATGATTGTGTGGATTTGTTCCTGCATTTAGTGATAGTATCTGGTCGCAGCTTCCACCTGCCACCACTTGGTTGGGGGTCAAGAGCTGTGTGTTCTGTACCCACTGCAACCTCTGGTGTCTGTGCCTGTGCTTAGCATCTATGCTGACAGGTCCTGTCTTCGATTTCTGGTTCACTTGCTCACAGCTGCTGCTTCTCTAAGCTGTGTGCTGGTGGTCTGGCTGACCGCTGAGCTGGATCAGCAGGTGGGGGGCGGGGCTCTTTCTTTCACCTGCATGATCCCAGGAACATTCTCACTCAGCCCTTGCTATCTGGTCTTCTAGAGTGCTGGCTTGATGAGGACACCCCTGCAATAGCTTAGCCACCTGTGTGGGGCTTTCCCCCAGGCTGTGAGGGAAATTGAAGAGTGGAGGTGTTGCCATGGAGGGCCACCCCTCCCCCCTCTTTTCTCAGAGCCTTGCGTGGTCCCGGGCTCTGGGTTTGCTGCCTTTCTGGAGGGAGTGGAGATCCCCTTACCTCCTTCCACTTCCTCTGGGGGTCCAGCATCTCCACCTTCAGACATGTGGCTGCATGAGTCTCTCAGATGTCTTTTGTGTTGTGTGAGTGTCCTCTGTTGGTTTATGAATGTCCTTTCTGTTGTATCTTAGGGGGTGAGTCTAAGGGAAGAGCTCACTCTACGGTGATGCTGATGTCACTTCTCCATTTACTTTTCTTAACCATTTGGCTAGGTTTTCCAGTCAGTGTTGAATTTTAGTGGTGTTCTTTTATCTTAATGAAATATGATCAGTAGTTAGAAAAATTCTGTAAATTATCTTCAAAGATACCCAGTCTTCTTTTCTCCCTTTGAAGTATGTTAAAGAGCGTAGAAACTGAGTTTTATAATGTACCCACATGTCCCAAGAACTGTGAGAAGTGTTTATAATCTACACAGCAATATTCAGAGATAGATATCATCATCTCCATTTTATGGATGCTAACATTGACACTCAGTAAACTATAATACAAAACTGAGTCTTACCCTTCAGAGAAATTTCTCTTTTCCATTTTACTATATTGATGGAGCTTTTAAAGATCACTTTTTTGCTTTATTTTCGAATTCATATTTCACAGTTCTTTTTGAGTCAATTTTGTATCTCCTTGGTTATTAAAAAAGAGAAGTTGAGGGGCTGGCCTGGTGGTATAGTGGTTAAGTTTGTGCTCTCTCCACTTGGGCTGCCTGAGTTTTGCAGGTCAGATCCCAGATGTGGACCTACACATTGCTCATCAAACCATGCTGTGGTGACATCCTACATACAAAATAGAGGAACACTGACACAAATGTCAGCTCAGGGCCAATCTTCTTCACTAAAAATAAAATAAAAGAAGTTGCATTATGACTTTTTTTTTATAATTAACAATCAATTTGAGGGGTGATACTTTGAGATTGTATGAATATCTTATTCCCCCAAAGTCTTTCACCCAGTGGTTTTACCATCCATGGATAATCCTGCCTAAATCTATGATATTGGTGATTACAAATGAAACTTTTTTTTCTGATTATACTATATTTAATTTAGGAGAAAAGCTTGTGTTGAAATAGCAGAAGTGCTAAATGTGGTTCCTTTTTAGGTTTATTTTTAAAAGCAACTAGACCTAAGGAAAAACTTTAGATTCTATAGTTAGAACATAGGAACGTCATGCTTAAATCAGTGTGTCTTCTAAACTCAATAGCAAAATTAAAAATACCTTTTTTTCCTTTTTTAGACATTCAGCTAAAACTATATCTAAATTTTCCATTTAGGGAATCTTTATGATGAAGCCAAATATGTTATGTTGGAGACCAGTGGTAAGGTGATTTATGCTAATGCTGAAGTTAGCACGAGAGAAAATAAATCTTGCATGCATAATTTGTTTTATACCTTTAGAATGTAGTAATATCTTTATTTTTCAGCTCGTTTTTAGCTTTGATGCTATAATAAGGATCTGGTGATTGTGGACTGTTTGAACATGGTACTTTCCCAATTACTTAGAGAAGTGTTTATATAAAACTCCCTTAAGTGTTTTAGTTCCTGGAACTTAGGGAGTGGTAGTTGATAAAGCATGACTCCTTCATTGAGTCTCTTTACGAGGTATGTACTTATGTTTTTAAAAGACTACAGAGATGTTTTGAAAATATTTGTGTATTCTGATAAATATTTTTTAGCTCTTGAAAAATGATTTCTGAAAATCCCCTATTGTTTACAGACATGCTTACATATGTGTTAATTTCCCTGTGGACCTTAATAAGGAAGTCATATTTTGATACTCTCTGATCATACTGATGTTTTCTTTTGCATTCAAAAAAGATGTCACACTTGTTTTTTACTAAAGAAGTTCTATGAGAGCCTTTCCTTCTCTTCTGATGTAATTCTAAAATACGTTTTCCCAACTCTTACCCCCTCATACTGGTAACTTTGAGGATGTTTTGAAAGGAAATTGCTTTAAGATAAGCAGATTCTCTTTTAATGTCATTAGAAGGAGGAAATATTTTAAATTAAAAATATTTAATTTGTTTATAAAAGTCATTTTAAGTTTGTTTTATATTTTATTTATATTTATTTTATTAGAAAGTAAATTTTATAATAAAATCATACCTTTACATGGTGGAAAAATTCATGATAATCTATACCGTTCAGAAGGGTCTATAAGTAGAAAGTACGTCTTCCATGTCTAGTTTCTCCCCAAACCCCAGTTCTACCACCCAGAGTTAACAACTTTTAAAATTTTGTTTTGTTTTATTACATCTGTTGTTCAGTATGAAAGATGGGGAATTTAGCACTTCTTCGTTGCCTCCTCTCCCATTTTTAGTTCCTGTGGTTACATTTATAACTTGAATAGTATAACTTCTCCTGCTTTTCCTTTTTCTAATTGTGACTAAAAAGAAATAAATTTACCATCTTGACCATTTTTAAGTGTACAGCTCAGTGGTGTTAACTGTATTCACATTGTTAGGCAGCCAATCTCCAGAAGTTTTTCATTTTGCAAAACTGAAACTCTATGCCTGTTGAACATCAGCTCCCCATTTCTCCCTCCCCCCAGTCCCTGGCAACTACTATTCTACTTTCTGTTTCTGTGAATTTGACTACTCTAGATACCTCATATAAGTGTGATCATATAGTATTTGTCTTTTTTGTCACTGGCCTATTTCACTTAGCGTAATGTCTTCAAGGTTCATCCATGTTGTAATGTGTCTCAGAATTTCTTTTCTTTTTAAGGCTGAATAATATTCCTTCATATTTATATATCACTTTTTCTTTATCCATTCATCTATTGATGGATGCTTGGGTTGCTTCCACCTTTTGGCTATTGTAAATAATGCTGCTATGAACATAGGTGTGCAAATAGCTGTTGGATTCCCTAATTTCAGTTCTTTGGGATATATACCCAGAAGTATAATTGCTGGATCATATGGAAATTCTGTTTTCAATTTTTTAAGGAACCTTCATACTGTTTTCTATACCTGCTGCACCATTTTACATTCCCGCCAACAGTGCACGAGGCTCCTGTTTCTCCACATCCTTGTCAACACTTGTTATTCTCTGTTTTTTTATAGTGGCCATCCTTAATGGGTGTCAAGTGATATTTCCTTATGGTTTTCATTTGCATTTCCCCTGTGGCTGGTGATGTTGAACATCTGTTCATGAGCTTGTTGGCCATTTCTATATCCTCTTTGGAAAAATGTCTGTTCAGATCCTTTGTACATTTTTTATTTGGGTTATTTATTTTTTTCTTGTTTCCTGCTTTTATTTTTAAATCATTAGTTTTAGATAGAGACATTTTTGAATTTACGCTTCCTTTCACTTTCTCCACATCTTGATTTTTCTTAGTAATTTTTACATTGTAAAGGTTTATAACATTCTATTGTTTAACTCATAAATTTTTCTTTAAAGTGATTTTTAAAAGCATTTATAATGAATCCTTATATAAGTGTTTTGCACTTGAAGAGCCAAGTACTAGTATAATTAGATGCTTAGAGAAGGAAAAATAATCTTGTGCCAATAAAACTTCTCTCTTTTGAAGGTTCCTCTTAACTTTGTTTTTTGGGGCTGGTATGTTTTCTTGGTCATTTCCTTCCTTTGTTCAATAAATATTTATCAGGTGCCTTTTCTGTGTTAGGCACTGGGTTGGCTACTAGGAATATAATGAAGAAAACAAAACTTCTGCTTGCACCACGCTCACATTCTAGCTGGGGTAGCCAGTGGGCTGTAAACCTCAGTTTGTCTGTCGGGGGGCAGAAGAGGTAGGTCAGAGAGGCAGCCAGGGACGGTTCACACAGGTTTGTAGACCGTGCTAGGGACTTGAAATTTTACTTTGCATGAGGGGACAGACATTTGAAGAGTTTAAAGCAGAGGAAAGCCATGAACTATATTAATTTGATAAAATCCTTAAAACAGGGTCTGATACCTAGAGATCACTATATGAGTGCTTGTTAAATGAGTCATTCAGTCTATTTGCCTCACTTTTGAAAGGATGACTGTGGCTGGCTGCTGTGTGGAGATCAGATCATGGGGAGCCTTCTCGTGGCTCTTTGGAGGAGACCCCAGGCCTCTGCTCTAGAACATTTTGCTGCAGTTCTGTCTTATAGTGAATAGCTGCTAGGTGGACTTATTTAAATACTCTTGCTTATCTAACAGATACAAAAATAAATACACAGTTATGTCTATTCCTATGTTTTTTGGGTCTCCACCTTAAAAGATGAATCATTTTAAAAGCAATTTTGGAAAATGGGAATTCTTTTGGAAAAAGGTGAAAATGAAGGTGTGAGATCTAGAAATCATACAAAGAGTGGTTGCTAATCTCATGGTGGTTAATCTGTGGAAGTCGGGGTTGAGGAAGAGGACATGACAGGTCTTTATCAAATTACTGAAGAGCAGTCTCTTGGACAAAGGGTAGACTTTAGGGAGGGGACTAGTGATTGGAACAGATCTCAGGTAAATCTAAGGCAGAGGCTTATCAACAACAGAGCCATTTATCTGTGCAGTGTAACACCTCACAAGAGAGTGCGCTTCTGAGAACTAACACTGAAGCCAAAGCAGGCCTGCCGTCTGTTGGAGCAGCAGGCTGGGCTTCCTCAGTGAGGAGGGGAGAGGGAACTGAGGGTTCTCCCAGGTGCACCGTTTTTATTTTTAAAAATTGATATTGTTTACTTTACAGAGATCGTGTCCTGGAAGCTGCACGTGTTGAAGGACACAAAATAGCTGAAGTCTCTCAGATTGTCAGGCATTCGGTAATATGGAGATTTAATCACTGCCAAACTCAAAACTCCTTTTCTCTTTCAGGGATATCATGATCACACATTTTGAACCTTCAATCTCCTTTGAGGGGCTTTGCAGTGAGGTTCGAGACATGTGTTCTTTTGACAATGAGCAGCTTTTCACCATGAAGTGGATAGATGAGGAAGGTGAGTGGGGAGAGGGGCTGCCTGTGTAAGCCTTTGATGTCAGATACTATTCTTTCACTTGTTTTTAAAATGTAATAAAAGCCCCAATTAATTTAATGAGGAAAAGGTATCCTAGAAATTTGATGCCATCATTATTTTTCTTTCTTTCTTTTTTTTAAAGATTGGCACCTGAGCTAACATCTGTTGCCAATCTTCACTTATTTTTTTTTCTTTTCTTCTTCTCCCCAAAGCCCCCCAGTACATAGGTGTATGTCCTAGCTGTAGGTCCTTCTGGTTGTGCCATGTGGGACGCCGCCTCAGCATGACTTGATGAGTGGTGCTAGCTTTGCACCCAGGATCTGAACTTCTGAAGCCCTGGCCCGCCGAAGCGGAGCGCGTGAACTTAACCACTCAGCCATGGGGCTGGCCCCATCCTTATTTTTCTTTAAATATTTGAATTAAAAGAGTACCAAAGTGTACAATCTTTGTTTTGCCCTTTTTACCACAACATAGAGGGAAATTAATGAGACTTTTTTTAGCAATAAGATAAACATGTCATCAAATAGTGTTACGTTTTACTTTATTTTGAATATAAATGTTGTCATATTTTAACTTAAGAAATTATCTTCAATAATTTGACAGTATTTTTTACTGAATATTACTTTAAAGAAAATGTTATGGAATAAAAGTGATCGTGACAACTGTTGTCTCAAAGGTGGTGGCAGAGACTCAATACCTCAGTGACTTGTGCTCAGAAACATTTACTCAATATCTGTGCACCGAGGGTAGATGTTTTCTATTCTCAGACTCATGGTCTCATAGGGAGATGGACAGGTGAATAACAAACGTGATAGGTTGAACGTGAGTGCATAGGGGTCTTGGAATACGAAAGCACAGCATCTACATGTGCCTGAAATATCTGCAACTGAAGTAAACCTATAACAGAGAGGAAAAGTTTTCGAAGTGGAGGAGGTGAGGGGAAGACCATTTACTATGAAGAATAAGATATAAAAAGGCACGGAGGTATGAAGAACACAGTGTGTGGGGAGGAACAGTAATTCACTGAATTTAGTGTGGGGAGTGGTGAGGTATGAACTTGGGCTGGATCCTTGCTTCTCAGAGTGTGATCTGTGGAGCTTAGTAGCAAAGAGGACTCTCAAGCTCCATCGCAGGCTACTGAATCTGACTCTACGTTTTAACGGGATCTACAGGCCAGTTGCATGAATATGAAAGTTTGAGAAGCATACGACTAGATCCCAGAACACTTTGCAAACCACAGTAGCCTTTATTTTACATGATGCAATGTCATTGAAGTGTAGTTAATAGATAGTTTGTATAGTGGTTTCTATTAATTATAATACTAATGGAATTTCATTTTAAGGAATGTCATTATAATATTTAGCTCAATAATTGGGGCAATTTCTATGTTCTTTGATATGAAGAGCCCTGGAAATATATTATCCCACCTCTAAGGTATAGGTAAACACAAACCAGTTTCATTGTAAAGACTTTGAATTTTTTTTTTTTTTTTTGTGGTGAGGAAGATTGGCCCTGAGCTAACGTCTGTTGTGAATCTTCCTCTATTTTTTTCCCCCTCCCCAAAGCCCCAGTACATAGTTGTATATCCTAGTTGTAGATCATTCTGGTTTCTCTGTGTGGGATGCTGCCACAGCGTGGCTTGATGAGTGGTGTATAGGTTCACGGCCAGAATCTGAGCCATTGAACCCCAGGCTGCTCAAGTGGAGCACATGAACTTAACCACTCAGCTATGGGGCTGGCTCCTAAAGACATTTAAAAAAGTTTTTATAAAGTAATCCATGTTCACTGTTTGGGGAAAAAAAGTAACACAGGTGTTCATGAAATTTAAAAAGAAGTTTCTTTTTGCCCTTTCTCCTCTCTCCTACCTCAGCAATCCCAGTCCTAAGAGGAAGCTAATGGGAACAGCTTAGTATATATTCCTTCTAGATGTTTTCTATGCATATACAAGCATGTATGTTTCTATACATTATTTATAAACACACTTTTTTTTGCACAAAAAGAATTACATACAAACTGTTAAGCAATATATTAAGCACAATATTCCATGTTGTACGTATTTCACGATTTATTTATTTAATCCCTTATTGATGGACATTTTGACTGTTTCTAGGTTTTTGCTACTATAAGCAGAATATAATGAACATTTTTATATGTAATTTTGTGCTATTTTATGGGACTCTGTAGTAAATTCACGGAATATGCACAGTGTAAATTTTGGTAGCTAGTGATAATTTGCTGTCAAAAAAAGTTAAACCAATTTATGGCACACCTGCATTGAATGAGAGCATCCCTTCACTTTTGCCCTCAGCAACCTCAAATACTGTGAGCCTTTGACATTTTTGGAAATCTAATAAGTGAAATGCTGGCTTGGTGGTTTTTTTTTTTTCCTGCTTTATTTCCCCAACCCCCCGGTATATAGTTGTATATCTTAGTTGCAGGTCCTTCTAGTTGTGGGATGTGGGACACCGCCTCAACGTGGCCTGATGAGCGGTGCCATATCCATGCCCAGGATTCGAACCCTGGGCTGCCGCAGCGGAGCGCACGAACTTAACCACTCGGCCGCGGAGCCGGCCCCCTGGCTTGGTGTTTTAAATTTTGTATTATTTAAGAGTAAGACTGAGTATCTTCATCTGTTCGACCATTTTTTGATGTACTCTATTGCAAGGTTGGTTTAAATATTGTTAATTATAAATGATGTGGATGTCTTACAGTGTGTCTTTAGCCTGAAAATGAGACTGTATAATTTAGCACAGTCCAAAGAATATAATTAGCATCAATAAACTATTGTTATTATGAACCAATGTTATTTTAGTCCTGTCTTGATCATTTCATGCCATTTATTTGCTGTTTAGGGTTTTTATAACCAGTGGTTTTCAAACTGTGGTGTACATAGGAATGACTAGATAATGCATTTTATTAGAAGAAATTGGTTTAGAGACAATCCATTAAAAATTTTTATAGTACTCTTGTACTTTGGATTGCTTTTCCTAGAAAGTTCTGATCCCAGATTGTCACTTTGATTGATTGATTGATGCCTGTCTCTTTGTTGTTCTTCAGGTCTTAACTCAAATGTCATGTCTTCCAAGAAGCCTCCTACCCTTATTCACTTTCTGTCTTATTTGTCTGGTAAAATGGAAGCTCCGTGAGAGCAGAGCTCTTGTCGTTTGCCGTGGCGTTCCACTGCCTAGAGTAGTACTCAGAAATGCTCACAGAATATTTGTGAATTATATAAAAGGCTAGCAGCAAGCCTTTCCATGGTACAGTTTTATGTTAGTTATTGGAGATTTAAGCTTTGGGAGTTGCAGTTTATTCTATTTTTTTCTTCATATAATAGCATATTTTAATTAACAGGTTCACATAGTAAATTAATTCTCTGATGAAACAGTCTTACCCTTTTCTAATGCAAGTCATAGTTCTTTCTCTTTAAATAGCTATTAAGTATCCTGATTTTCTGAGGAAGACTACAAAACTGTAGCTTTTGCCTCACTCAAGTAAAAGGTTAAACTTTCCATTAAGGTCTGTTGATTCCCATGTGATCCTTCTGACCCTGGTTAGTTCTGCTATCAGTCTTTTCTTAATTTTAGGCATACAGAGCCCGTAGTAACTATTTTTAAGTTCCTTGCAGTTATTTTTCAGTTGTAATTTTGTCTCCTTTATTTTTAGCCATGTAGACATTGGGGCATGTTTATCTGGAGAAAAAATTTTCTGTAGGATCAGTGGAAGACAGGGCTGTAATTCCGTTTCTCTGGTTTTTGAGAAACATTGTTCAAGAAGCTAAACATTTAATTGTGGGATTTTATGTGACAGCAAATCAAGATCATAAGCTTACTTCATTTCTTTAAACAGATTTATGACAACCGCCCTTTTTCCTTGTGTTCAAGGCCAGTTTTACTGATTTGTTTTGATGTGCATGTGGAAAAACTGGTTTCTTAATCTGACTAAGCATTTTAGAGTGAATAGTAATTTGTAACAGTCATGCCCACTTCTCATATGCGTGACAGAGTGTGCAGCAGAGAATGAGAAGTATGACTTTTTAGTTACTCATATTTTAATTGTGACTGTTTTTCCTTAAGGATGTATTTTTTATATTTATACCCTAACATTAAGTGTTTTCTGAATTTCTAATTCTATAAATTTCTGATTTATTAAGGTCTGATTACCTGGTTTAAATGTAACCCTGTTTCTCTTCTTTCACTTCTCTTTTACTAGAAACTAGCCTTTGGATATTTTGTTTCTTATTAAAGTTTTTTATAGAATAATGTGGGGGCCCGGCCCAGTGGCCGAGGGGTTAAGTTCGAATGCTCGGCTTTGGGGGCCCGGGGTTTTGCTGGGGATCCTGGGCGTGGACATGGCACTGCTCGTCGGGCCATGCTGGGGCGGTGTCCCACATAGCACAACTAGAGGGATCCACAACTGGAATGTAGAGCTATGTACCGGGGGGCTTTGGGGAGAAAAAGGAAAAATAAAATCTTTAAAAAAATTACATGCTTTTTAATAAAAATATTGATTTGTTTGAAGGGAAAAATATCTCTGGGGATCTTCAGATCCCCAGAAATAGCTGGGATAAATTGATGATGTGTTTTTCTGTGAATATACATCTAGAAGGGATAGGGTAACAATTTTTTTCTTACAAATAGACTAATATTGTGCAAGCTGTTATTTAACTTGCTTTTTCACTTAACGTCTTGTGGATATCTTTCCATATCAGTGTATGTAGATTTATATTGTTCCTCTTAAAGGCTGTGTAGTATCATGTAACATGGTTGTACCATAATTTATTTAACCAATCCCCTTTTGATGGGTATTTGGATTGTTTACAGTTTAACTGTCAAAAATATTGGTGCAGAGAGTATCTTCATGCATATATTTTTTGGGCACCTGTACTGTATTATCTGTAAGATAAATTCCCTGAAATGGAATGTGTTCTTGATCATAGATGGTACCAAGTTGATCTCCAAGATATTGTACCTTTTGTTATACTTTCACCAATAGCATATGTGAGTTTTTTTTTTTTTTACACTGTGTGAAAGAGTGAGGGAAAAAGCTGAAAATGTGAGTGATTTCCAGAGCGTGGGAGAGGGTATTATTTGGATATTGTTCTTTAATTCATGTCCTGTTGCCTTCAATAGGTAAGATTCATGAACATTTAACGTGACCTATAAGCATTCTTTGACATAAAGAATATGAAGTGTTTCTGAATTCTGGGAGGTTAAACTTCTTCCTGACTTGCATTATAAAATCTGATGTGTTCACAGGGGGGAAATTGAGTGCCAAGGTGTAACAAAACCATATTTAGGATGGTAAGAAACATACTTCTTTTATGTGGTATTTTCCAAACATCTTCAGTCTGGTGTAATTTTAGCGGGTGTGTTAAGAACTAGAAGAGCAAATTGTTCTTGCTTTTTCTTTATCACCCAACACTATATACTGAGAGTGGTAATCATGTCAGAAAAAATAGTGAGGGGAAACCTTTTTGACTGAATGTAAATTCAGTGTTACTTCAGTTACTTAGCAGTATTATAGCTCTGAACCTGGAAATTAAAAAATGAAAATCAACATCAATAAGAAAAAAAATCTAAGTACTCCTGAGCAGATCTCATTTTGTAACTGATATTTTCCTTCTGCTTGGAGAACTTCCTTTAACATATCCTGTGGTGGAGTTTTGCTGATGATGAATTCTTTCAGCTTTTTCATGTCTTTATTTCACCTTTTAAAAAACGGCTTTCTTGAGGTATAATTGACATACAATAACCTATACATATTAAAAGTGTACAGTTTGATGAGTTTTGACACCAAAGAAAACATCACCATAAGCAAGATAAAGAACGTGTCCACCACCCCCAAGCGTTTACTTGTGCTTTGCGGTTCCTTCCGCCTGTCCCTCCAACTATTGATCTGCTTCCTGTCACTATAGATTAGTTGACATTTCTAGAGTTTTATAGGAATGGAATCATACTGCGTGTAAGTCTGTTTTTTGGTCTGGTTTCTTCCACTCAGCGTAATTATTGATACATGTGTTATATGTGTCAGTAGTTCCTTTCTTTTTATTGCTGAGTGGTGTTCCATCATGTGGATGTACCACAATTTGTTTATCCATTTGTCTACTGGTGAACATTGAGGTTGTTTCCAGTTTTTGACTATTACAAATGAAAGTGCCGTGGCAATCATGTCCAAGTCTGTGTACAGATATGCTTTTCCTTTTCTCTTGAATAAACACTTAGAAGTGGAATAGATGGATCATAGGATAGGTATATATGCTTGTTTTTTATAAAATAGGAAAAGAAAAGTTTGAAAAGGAGATGAGGTTTGGTACTGTGCCCCAGGAACATTCTCAGGCAGGTGGTTTTTAGAAAGGAGTTTATATGGAAGTTGAGAATCTGGAAATTGATTCCTTTTAAAACTGCCTATGCCTGATAGTCCCTGGACAGTCTTCCTGCACTCCCAGAGACAGAGTACCCCGAGTAGAAGACAGCTGACTTAGACAAGTCCCCACGCACTTCTCTTACGTCTGACCTCTGCCCCAGCTCTGTGCTCCAGACATTCTGCCCAGTAAGCTCTCACTGTTACTTTATCCACCAGGCTGTGTAGATGCCTGAGAGGCAAAGGGATCAGACTGGGGCCCACCTGGGAGAAACCCCTTGCAGTGATGGGGTGAGGATGGGTTGAGAGGTGAGGCAAGGGAGGCCGTAGAAGCCTAACAGGGCACCAGGACTCCCAGACTCCTGCTCATGCTCTGGTCTCTGGGAAAGTCTGTCCTTCTTGTTGGCATCCCCATCTCCAATTGCATTGTTGTCTTCCTTACCTCTCTAAGAGGCAACTACTGTCATAGGATAAGTTTATAGTTCAAACTGTTTTCTCCTGTCCCTCCATCCCCAGGCAACCTCTGATCTGCTTTCTGTCGCTGTTCCATATATGTAAATGACAAAGTATCGTGTTTTTATGTGCTTTTAAATTCACATAAATGGCATTATTCAGCAAATATTCTGAAACTTCCCTTTTTTCACTGGACATTATATCTTGAGGTCTATTCATGTGGATAAAGAATTAGTGTGCTCTTTTTTATAAATTCTTTTTTTATGGTGGTAAAATATACATAACAAAGTTTACCACTTTGATCTTTTTTAAGTGTGAATTCAGTGACAGTAAACATATTCATAATGTTATGCAGCCGTCTCCACTACCCATCTCCAGGACTTTTCATCATCCCAAACACACGCTGTCTACCCATCTCCAGGACTTTTTATCATCCCAGACACACGCTGTCTACCCATCTCCAGGACTTTTCATCATCCCAAACACACGCTGTCTACCCATCTCCAGGACTTTTTATCATCCCAGACACACGCTGTCTACCCATCTCCAGGACTTTTCATCATCCCAAACACACGCTGTCTACCCATCTCCAGGACTTTTCATCATCCCAAACACACGCTGTCTACCCATCTCCAGGACTTTTCATCATCCCAAACGAACGCTGTCTACCCCTTTAACAGTAAGTCCTCATCCCCCTTCTTCTGGCCCCTGGTAACCCTTCTTACACTTTCTGTCTCTATGAATTTCTATCCCTGTAAATTTGTCTCTAGGTCACCTTTGCTTTTGAAAGATAATTTTGCTGGATAAATAATTCTGGGTTGATGATTTTTTTCAGCTTTATCTTTGTTCCTCTGGATGGAATGTGTCTCTGGCTGCTTTTAAGATTTTTCTATTTATCACTGGTTTTAAGCAATTTGATAATGATGGGCCTTCGTTTAGTTTTCTTTGTGTTTCTTAACTTGAGATTTGTTGAGCTTCTTGGGTCCATGGGCTTATAGTTTTTATCAAATTTGGAAAATTTTTGTTCTGGGGTACATATAAGTTCCTTGGAAACAGTTGATCCTTCATTGCTTGATTTCTGATATCTTGAACCATTTTTTCATTTATTTTGTCTGTTTTTTTATTGTTTTAATTGGAAGGTTAAATCCGGTTCCTATTACTCCATCTTCTCCAGAAGTGGAAGTTGAGGATGGGCAGCTTGATATTATAACATATGCTTTGGTAAACACTGATTTCTACCTCCCAGAAATAGGAAGCAAGAAGCCAGAAATCCACTAGTGTTGTGGTTGGGCCTAATATTGAAAGGATACCACCTAAACCCCATAGCATTCTTAGAAAACTTTTGCAAATCTTTATTTTAAGCAATGCAGCCCTTTGGAGTAGGGAGTGCAGTGACTTTCACAGGAGGTGTTATAGTGTTCTGAACCTAGTACCTAGAGGCAGGATGGCAGTGGGAAGGTCCTGGTGGGAACAGAGAGTGAGTCTGTAAATCTATGGCCAACTCAAACGTCAGGGAGAGGAGTGTGGGGGAGCTGTCTCAGGGAAACGTTCAAGATTGCCAACTTTGGTGTTAGGCTGTGTTGATTTTTTCAAATGTAGGGCACTGAGTTCAGCCATATGCTGAAATACCAAATATAACTAGTGTTATATATGTGTTTCATGTTCTGCATCTTGCCAGGTTATCTCGTAAATAGTTGGATCTTGCATATTTACACACTTTGAGGTCCAGTGCTCTAATTTGCTTCTTTCTTTTTATAGGTGAAAAGAAAATGTAGATGCATTGAAAAAAGACCAGGCCTGCTGGTTAATGTACACATTTCATTAGCCTGAAGTTCTTTGGATAGATCTCACTCTGGGTGTATGCCTGTTATAGGATGGAATTCGGACTTTAGTAATAAAGTGGGCTTTGAGAAATAGCCCTTCCTCTCATCTTTGTTTCATGATGAGTCTGCATGGAATGTTTTACTTCTGAGTTATGTGTCCTGCTTTATCAGGCATTAAACAGTTGGCCCAAAAAAGGAAATACTTGAGCCAAAGACATTCAGTCCAATAAAAACAAAATAGGTTTGAGTATACGTAATGTCAGTGATTAACTCTTATTTTCACACTTCCTTGTGGTTATTCAAAAGTATCAATTTCTAGGTACATATTGAAAGAAGGTACTTGACTTGGCCTGGGTTTCACCCAACAGCAAGCAGATACTGATCTGACAAAAAGACAATGTCTAGAAAGAGGGAAAAGTTGGTTTTTCAAAATATGGTTATAATGATACCTTTAACATTAGTTAATTCCATTCATGGCTTATTTTATTTTATTTTATTTTTTTGGTGAGGAAGATTGGCCCTGAGCTAACATCTGTTGCCAATTTTCCTCTTTTTGTCTGAGGAAGATTGTCGCTGAGCTAACATCTGTGCCAATCTTCCTCTATTTTTTGTATGTGGGATGCTCCTTAGCATGGCTGATGAGTGGAGGAGGTCCAAGCCAGGATCTGAACCTGCGAACCCCGGCCTGCCAAAGCAGAGTGCATGAACTTAACCACTTTTTGAGGTGGCTGGACGATTTTATGTTCCCACCATCAGTGCACGAGGGTTCCAATTTCTCCACATTCTTGCTAACACTGTTGGTCTCTGTTTTTTTGGGTTTTTTTGTTTGTTTGTTTTTTATAGCCATCCTTAGTGGTATCTCATGAATTTGCATTTTCCTAATGATTAGTGATATCGAACATCCTTTTATGTGCTTGTTTGCCACGTGTATATCTTCTTTGGAGAAATGTCCTGTGCTCATTTTTTTTAATTGGACTTTTTTTGGTCATTGTTGTTGAGCTGTAGGAGTTCTTTATGTATTCTGGATGTTGATTCCTTATCAGATATATGATTTGCAAATATTTTTTCCCACAGCTTGTCTTCACTGTGTTGATGGTGTCCTTTGATGCACAGAAGTTTTTTTGTTTTTTTGTTTTAACAATGAGCAAATATCTTTTTTTTTTCTTTAAGATTTTATTTTTTTTCTTTTTCTCCCCAAAGCCCCCCGGTACGTAGTTGTATATTCTTCGTTGTGGGTCCTTCTAGTTGTGGCATGTGGGACGCTGCCTCAGCGTGGTGTGATGAGCAGTGCCATGTCTGCACCCAGGATACGAGCCAATGAAACACTGGGCCGCTTGCAGCGGAGCGCGTGAACTTAACCACTCGGCCACGGGGCCAACCCCTGCACAGAAGTTTTTAATTTTGATGTAGAACAATTTTTCCTTTTTTTTCCCTCTGCGTTTGTTGTTATATCCAAGAAATCATTGCCAAATCCAATTCATGAAACTTCTCCCCATGTTTTCTTTCAAGAGTTTTCTAGTTTTAGCTCTTAATTTAGGTCTTTGATCCATCTTGAGTTAATTTTTGTTTATAGTATTAGATAAAGGTTCAACTTCATTCTTTTGTGTATGGTTATGTTTGAATATTTTATAATGAATTTTTGTTAGTTATAGGTGTTTAATGGTATTGTGATTATATTAAGGAATTTTTATCTAGAGTTATAGAGATTTGCTCAAAATGATACAGTGGGAGGGGTATGCACGTAAAACAAGATTTTGTCATATGTTTGAAAGTTTTCAAAATAAAAAGTTAAAAAGAAGAGTTAGTAAACCAGGAGAATGGTGTTTTAGAAATCTAGACAGAGAGTTTCGATAAATAGTCGGTGAGCAGCTTTGTGAGATGCTGTGGAGAGGTCGCCTAGAATAAAGACAGAGGAGATGCTGTTGATTTCAGCAGCTTTTTCATGACCTTAGATACAGCAGTTTTAGTAATGTTTGGACTAAAACCAGAGTGCAGAATTTTGAGAAATGCATGGAAGATAGAAACATGGAAAAAGCAAGATGGGATCACTATTAAGAAAAATTATTTCTAATAAATCTAAAAGATTATAAGCCTATGATTAAAAAAATACAAAAGAGACGTATGAAGTCAAAAATGAAAGACCCTGCCCCGTTTTCTCCCCCTTCTCCTCACCCACCTCCTCCGGTTCAGTGTACTGTTTGCTATTGAGACGGTGGCTGTTGAACGAGTGGAATGAAAACCTGTGGGAGAGAGATTTTTGAGAGGGAGACTGGAACATGCCTTTGCCTGAGCAGAGCTAGTGGAAGGAAAATAAAAAAGAAAATGAAACTGAGGAGGAATAATGGAGTGACCCCAGAGAAGATACAAGGAAGGAGGGATTTGGTGGCCAAGTTGGAGAAAGCAGAGGCACTCATTTCTTTGAGACAGCAGGAAAGGAGATGACTTAGTTTTTCTCTCTCAAGTAGTAGACCGCATTCTCTGCTGAGAGTGACTGAGGTTTGGAGGGTTGGTGGCATCTAGTGTGTGGTATCATTTGGTGTAACCACAGGAATGAGCAAAAGAATGGCAGTGTGGAGGACCCAGCTCAGGCCCCAACTATGTTCAAAATGACTTTTTCATTGAGGAATGCTGTCATGCAGGGAGATGTGCCATCTTATCGATTGCCAGGGTGACTCAGTGCTTTGGCTGGTTGACTAAGGGAGGTGTTTTCTTCTTTCCTTCTGTGAGTGTAAGTTTACTAAAACAAGGTGTTTACATTGAAAAGCAGCTCAAATGGGACTGCTCTTCAGTCCAGGGTACTTTGGTAGGTGTGCTTCTTCTCCATGAGCCTTTTTAAGTAGACTCTGAGGTGAAGGAAAAATTTGACACAATGATGACGTCAAGACCTCTAACCTGACCGACCGTGTGGTGGCAGTGGAACCACTTTCACTTCCCCATTTAAAGAAACAGGTAACACAAAGCTTGTCCCTGGCCATTAGTCATGCTCCACTGACAATCTGAAATGTAGTCAGGGTAGGTTCTGTTTGCTATATTTTGAATATATACATTATTGAGAATTAAATGGTTTTATATATATAAAATTTGGTATCTGTGAACCTCGTGATATTTTATAGAAATAGAAATGGAAGTTATATTACTTACTTTAGAGAATAGAATTGTCTAAATAAATATCTAAAGACTTGTCCTTGTCAAATATTTCTCTCTATATATGTTTTTCCTGAAGATTTTATGTAATGGAGATTGTTTACTAATCATCACGTTTGGAGGATTTGAAAGTGAGCTTTACTTTACTTTTTATATTTTTTAGGAGACCCTTGTACAGTGTCATCTCAGTTGGAGTTAGAAGAAGCTTTCAGGCTTTATGAGCTGAACAAGGATTCTGAACTCTTGATTCATGGTAAAGGATAGTCATTTCTTACTCTTCTAGAGCTTTTTTTAAATTTAAATAACCCTATATTCTTGACCTTCTTAAAACATAATCCTGATGTCATTTCTTTGATCTCTGTCCCTTATCTGTATGTAATGTTTTTATTCAGTAGTTTCTCAAATGCTAGAGAAGATAAAACCAATCACCTTCTTATAATCATGGGCAATTTGTTATTCGTGTATGCCTTCTTGGATATTCAACTGTGATCATCTCTCAATGCGTCACAGCAAAGGTTAGGGTAGAATTTGAGAATTGAGAGCCTAGTAGAACCTAAGTCCATCCCCTTGCAATTTTGTAATGTATGCAAATAATGACCTCCGGAGAGATCCTCAGTGTCCTTTCTTTTATTTAAGGGTCAACAGTGAAACTATTTACATAGTTATTACAGACTTTGTGAGAGGTGGGCAGTGGGCTAGAAGAAGAGACCTAAACTCAGCCATCGTGTAACTGATACATTGTCAACCTGGGTTGTAAATCTGGATATTCTGATTCCAAATCTGTGCTCTTTTCATTGTAACATCCTACCCTTCAAATTTTTATGTTGTGTAGAACCCACTTAATATACCGCATTTAATTACAATACATTGGTAATGTTTTATGGAACATTTTTGAGAGCTTTAGGCGACTAGACCTAGGGAACTCTTTAAAACTTGAAGCAAATATAAATCTTCCGTAAGTATAATGAATTATTTCAATACCTTGTTGTTCTTCCCTTGTATTTTTCTTTACAGTGTGTTTTTTAAAAAACAGTAGTTTGACTTTTTTCTACCTTTGGAATTTGACATGGTGACTCCCAAGGGAGCCATAATCTAATTTGTTGAGACCCTAGGAGAACTTTAGAAGTCACCCATTTTTTTGTCATCTCTTTCTAGAATAAAACTGCAATGAATGTTTAAGAAATGATTGACCAATAGTATTAAATGGTCAGTTTGTTTTAAGGTTTATTACTTTTTGTACTATATCACAGATCTGTTTTCAGAAGTTAGCTTATATTTCTACTTTTAAAATACATTAGGAACTATGTTTCCCATACTCTGTGCTCTTTATTAAACCATGTCCTTTTGTACATCACAGAATACAAACACTTGACTAGATGTTCATTAACATACTATTTCTTTATATTCTCTCTCTTTATAAAAATGGTCTGAATTAGCGTGTTTATAAATTTTTAGTTTCTAAGATAAAACTTACATTTTTGATTTGAGTGACGTTTCTGGTGTCAATTTATTCCTAAAGTTAGTATACATATTTTAAAAACGGTAATGGTTTATGTTCGTATTTGTATTTATTTTTGTAATTTAATTTTAATTTTTCATCGTAGCAAACTTACTACAACAGGGATTTAAAGAAATAGTTAATGATTTCTCTAAGGGCAAAAAAAAATCAATTTGTGATGTAACAAGGACTGGAATGAATAATTTGAGCATCTACTGCATTGTTTATGGATGTTCACTTTCATAAAAACTTCTTTCATTACAGCCTTGGTAAAGTGGATCTCTTCAAAGTGTAATACTGATCATATGCTAAGTATTTTGTGTCAAGAGAGGGTCAAGTTGAAATTTGGGTCATTTTATTTGATATTCGAATTTAAAATTCATATGTAATTTGTATGTTTTAAATATTCTGTATTAACGTTAGTCTATTTTCTTTCAGTCTTTCCTTGTGTCCCGGAACGTCCTGGAATGCCCTGTCCAGGAGAAGATAGTGAGTGTCTGTGTACTTCATACCTTTGAATAGAGTTATTTGTGATACAGTGGCACATGTGAAAAGAAATCAGAAATAGAACTCTTAATTCACTTGGTTTCTTTTCTGTTCTTCAGTCTAATTTAGAACATATTAGCAACTGCCTAAACTCTCTAATTTTGCTAGATCAAAATCAGGCAGTTCTTAGTTACAACTTACTGACAAAGTGTTCTTTTGCACATTTGAAAGGAAAATTAAGTTAATTTTAAGTCATGTTTCTTCCTGGTTTTTAATTTTGGAAATTTCAAACCTATGGAGAAGTTGAAACAACATTGAAAACAAAGATACTCATATATCCATTGTCTATATTCACCAATTATTAACATTTTTTGTGTTTGCTTTATCTCTGTATCTTTATGTGTGCACATATGTGCATGCATGTATATATATAGCAAGCACACTTCTTTTATTTTTATTTATTTTTTTGGTATACCCTTTGAGAACTGACAGGACACTTCATCTCTAAATACTTCAGCATGTGTCCTTAGGAATTGTTATGGGATCTTCTTTTGAATGTCTGAGCTAGTGGTTACTGAGAGGAATTGAAAGAGTCAGCTCTTTGGCCTGATATAATTTAAATGTGCAAACTTATGTACGATCGTAAGTTATTGCTTTTGGTATATAGTATAATTTATTAGTTGTAGATAGGCAACTCATTTTCATTTGTGGTTTCTGCACGTATACATGACTTTAGAAGGAAGAGTGGTAAATGTTTTGTTTTTAATTAAGTGAAATAGTTCTAAACTTTTAATTCTAAGACCCTTCATGCAACTTGGTGAAAAAGAAAAATTAATGACGGGTGTTTGTATATAGAGTTGAGTGGGGACTATGTACTATAAAGGAAGATGGGGAAAGATAGGGAATATGTAGACCCCGGAAGCAATAGTGAAAAATTTAGGTTAGGATTTGACTAGGAGTATTTCACTGGAGTTCCAGTGGCAGATGGATAAGCAGTGCACGCTGCCTTCACAGAGCTGCTGGAGAAGCAGCTGTCCTCTCTGTCCAGGCGAGAGTTCTCAAAGACTTGCCATTGTTGCGGATCTCTTATGGGTCTGTGGCACACTTCCTAGATAACATATTTCCTAACTTTTCACTCTATTTCATACTCACTCTCCTTCTTTAAAATTTGCTGGTGAGGATTTTGACACCACTCCTCTCCTAGTATGATAAATATTACTAAACTAGAGCATAGAGGAAAACTGGTAACCATTACTGGGGTCTCTTGGCTCTTTGAATTCCTAGGAAACATTAACATGTTTAAGTTTAAGATATATCAAGTTGTAGTTCATGAAAGCTTCTGAAATAGATTTTTCTTTTAGGTTAAGATATTAAGAGAAACTTTCTGCTTTGGTACTCCTAACAGAACAAATAATTAAAAATAAAAGCATCTATATTTAAGATTCTTTCTGTATTATGCTAATTCAGAACATTTTAACTGGTCTTTTCTATCGTAATTTAAAATAGTAAACCTAGTGCTACATTTGCTTTAAAATATGACTTTAGAAACCGAATGGAATCTTTGCACAGTTTTAAGTATTACTGTGGAATATTGCTATTAATGACTAATAGACTATATAGTAGTGATTGACTTAACCAAAATTGCGCAGGTGCACTAGATTAGATCTTCTGGAACCTCTTAGTTTGTTTAGGAAAAGTATTAATATATAAACTATTGGATAAAAGATTGTTGAGGAAGAAGAGAATATTCTCACAGTTACAAAATGTCCATTATAGAGTACTTAACAAAAAGTAAAATGTACCTTTACAGTAAAGAGAACTAGCAATCACTACCTTTAACAGAGTGATTGAACACCAGTACTGAGAGTCAGCAGTCTGACATTTGTGCATCTCTTAATGTGATGCAATCATAAATACTCATCACCTATGTGTCATGTTCACCAAAGTATTTAATACTGAGTCTAATGAGAAAAGAGACAAATCCAGAATGTAGCATGTAATATAAGACAACTGCCTAGAGTCTTTTAAAAAAAAAATCAACATCATGAAAAACAACAGCAAATAAGGCAGAGTGAATGCTTTAGTATATATGAAAGAGACAAAAAAGGTATAGCAACCAAGTGGGTGCCTGAATCTTGACTGAATCCTGGAGAGAAAGAGAAAGCTATGAAAGACACTTTGGGTGCAACTAGGGAAATTTGCATATGAATTGTAGATGAGGTGATACTGAATTAATGTTAATTTTCTAAGACATGGTGATGGTATTGTGGTTAAGTGGAATTAGGGGGAATGTCCTTAATCTCAGGCAATGAATACTTAGTTATTTAAGACTGAAGTGTTATGATGTCTGCAACTTACTGTTAAATGATTCAGAAAAAAAGTGTTACATAGAGAGGAAAGCAAATGTGGCAAAATGTTAGTAATTGGTAAATCTAGGCGAAGGATGCAGGTGTTTATTGTTCTATTCTTTCAATTTTTCTGTGAGCTTAAAAAATTTTCAAAATTAAAAGTTGGGGGAAAATTAAAAAATGGAAAAGCAATGATAGTTATTCAAACATTTATACTCCATGGGCTTTATTTTCATTTCATATTTTTTTCTTGCAATGAATATCATGAAAAAATCACAGACAATTATAGAATTACTTTTATTTGCACTTGCTCTTTTCTTTTCTTTTTTAACTTTTAATCTCTCTCCAGAATCCATCTACCGCAGAGGTGCACGCCGCTGGAGAAAGCTTTATTGTGCAAATGGCCACACTTTTCAAGCCAAGCGTTTCAACAGGGTAAACCTTAGTTTTTCGATCGCTGATCATTTGAGACATTAGTTTTTTCCTCTCTGCTATGAAAGATAGTCTTGTTATTCCCTTTTAAGGGAGTAAGCAGAGTGACCTAACATTCCTGGTTTCCCTGGGCGGTACACCTGTTATCCTGAGGTAATTTTTAATAAGCATCTCCTCTCATGCTTAAAAATGTTCTAGATGGGGCCAGTCCAGTGGCATAGTGGTTAAGTTTGTGTGCTTCGCTTCATCGGCCTGGGGTTTGCAGGTTCAGATCCTGGGCGCAGATCTGCACACCGCTCATCAAGCCACCCCGTGGAGGCGTACCACATACAAAATAGAAGAAGATTGGCATAGATGCTAGCTCAGCAACAATCTTCCTCAAGCAGAAAGAGGAAGATTGGCAATGAATGTTAGCTCAGGGCCCAACTTCCTCACCAAAAAAAATAAATTAAAAAAATAAATTAAAATGTTCCAGATTGGATGATTAATTGTCTGATTACCCTACCATAAGAAAGTTGGATTTTTTAATGCAATTCAAGACAGCCAGAAAATAAGTTTATTTTGCAAACCATTTTATGTTGTAATTTTAATTTTCACTGATTAGAAAATAATAATTGCAAACACTGATCTAGCTTTTACTATGTCTTGGCCACTTTTCCAAATGCTTAACATATATTGACTCATTTAATCCTTACAGCACCCTTGTGAGATAGGTGCTATGTATTTCCATTTTATAGTTGAAGCAACTGAGGTTCGGGGCTGTTAAATAACTCACCCAAGTGACACAGCTAGTAAGTGGCAGAGCCGAAGTTTGAAAGCAGTCTGTCTCCAGAAGTCCATGTTTTTAACTACTGATAACTACAAATTTATAGGCTCCATTTCCATTCTAAAACCAATGCCGTGTTCTGAATTCATTAATGTAAGGAGCCACCACCTGAGGTTCCCAAACTCGTTCCCAGCAGCACTGATATTTGAAAAGCTTTGAAATGAAAAGTCACTTTAGGTATTGCTCTTTGGGTTGACCTCTGAACTGTCTGCAAGGTTTATGTTTGTTGGGAGTCCTTGCACAGCTTTTTCGGCCATATGTTTTTCAAGCTTAATTCACTTTTCCTTTTTTTATTACTCTGAACTTAATTATGTGAAGACTGAAAATTCTTGGACTTCTAACAGAAAACAGCATGGTTGCAGATTTCACCCTCTTTGAAACAAGCTGTCTTTTTCTGTTTATTTTTCCCATTGTAGCTTTTGGAAAAATTGTGTATGCTGAAAGGAATTGAGTTAGAGAAGAAAGCCACTTATTTTGACTGTTAATGAGCAAACTGTTGGGAAATGATTCTGACCATTTTTTGTTGGTAAAATCCTGTTGCACTCCCCTTTCCAGCGTGCCCACTGTGCCATCTGCACTGACCGAATATGGGGACTCGGACGCCAGGGGTATAAGTGCATCAACTGCAAACTCCTGGTTCATAAGAAGTGCCACAAACTCGTCACAATTGAATGCGGGCGGCATTCTTTGCCACCGGTAAGACACAGCTGTCTGTTTTTTTAATAGAGCATTTGTGGTAACTCTGCTAGAACAGAGGGCTGAAATGGGGAGGTCTTAGGGAATCACAGCTCAGTGTTGTTGCAGGATGGGTGGAACACTTTACAGTCCAGTTGACATATTCTGAATTTTGGAATTGTTATTCCAAATTTGTTTGTAGAATATAGTTAACTTCTTTGTTTAACTTGCTATGAAATCTTCTGGTCTAGATTAGGAAGATGTAGGGAGACCCACTTAGGAGATATTTTTCTCTTCTTTAAGCTAAATCCATTAGTTTATAGCTCCCTTTATTCTAGCATCTGCACGAAGCAGAGATCAGGTAAGACGAGTCAGAGGCTTCATGTTTGCCATTTAAAGTGTGAGATTACTGGGGAATTTTTGCATTTAAAATTTTTGCTTTTTGCTTTCTAAGTATATAGTTAAAACGTGTTCGTTATGGAAAATACAAATGAATAAAGAAAAATTAAGTAAAAATCTCCCATGAAATCTGCTGTCTAAAGGTGATTGTCATTTGATGTATATCCTTCCCAAACTTTTTCTGTGCAAATTTGTGTGCCTAAACTTTTAAAATTTTAAACATAAATAGAAAAATTTTAAACATATATAAGAGTAGATGGAACAGTATATTGAACTTATGTATTACCAGTCCCCCAGCTCCAGCAGTTATCAACGCATGACCAATCTTGTTTCATCATTACTCCATCGATAACCTGCCCTCACCCTGTATTATTTTGAAATAAATCCCAGATGTATTTCTCTAAGTACCTCTAAAAGATAAGGACTCTTTAAAAATCGACTAAAAAACAAATTCCTTATATCAAATATTCATCCAGGCAATGTTCAAAATTTCAGTTGTCTCATAAATATTGTAATTTTGTTTTTGCAGTTTTTATTATGAATCAGAATCCAAATGAAGTCCATATTTGGGATTGATTTGTCTTAGATATTTTTTAATTTACTTATTCCTCCATCTCTCTCTCATTTTTTTCCTTAAAATTTAGTTGTAGAAGAAACTGTTGTCATTTAAAGTTGCAGAATTTTTCTCTTTGTTTCTCCATGGTTATGTTTAAAATGTTCCCTTTGTCCTCTTTATTTTCTGTATATTATCTTTGGATCTGGAGATTTGATTAGATTCTGGTGTTGGTTTTCATGTAGGTTGTTTTTGAGACTACTTCATAGGAGATGGAGTATTTGTCTATCAGGAGACACATAAATGTTTGGTTGTGTCTTGTTCTTTTACGTATTTTTAACAAAAGAGAGATCATATGTGTACTGTTTTATAACCCATTTTTCTCACTAAATGATATATTTTGGTGATCTTTCTGTATCTATTGCCTCATCATCTTTAGCATAATATTTTGTTATATGTCTTTACATGTATAATAATGATTTACTTAACCTATTTTTTAACCTGTTTTTTAATTTAATTTTAAATTAATAATAATTTATTTAACCCATGATTGAACATTTGAGTTGTTTTCTAAATTTTCCTATAAAGAAAACCATGATGAACTTCCTGGTAAATGGATCTATAAGTAAAATTACTGGGTTAAAGTATAAGCATTTTTAAAAAGATTTGGATGAATTTTTCTAAATTGTCTTCTAGAGTGATTATACCATGTTTCTTCATAGTACTTTTTTTGGACATTGTGAAAGTAGGTTATTATTGGTGGCTCTTTGGTATTAGAATTATTTAGCTAGGTCATATAAGCTTAGGAATGGGTTTATAGTTAGGGAAGTGAAGATCCAACCTTAAGGAAAAAATAGAAGGCCACAAATTGTGAAGATAGTTTATCCAGGTTACTGTTTGTATTCTTGAGTACTCTTTATGGAAAGGTGATGGAATGACTTATGGAGATTCTTAAATGTAGAAGGAGAGAGGGACAGGGTTAGTGATTATATTGATATTTTAGGATGGGTGCTAAATGCATTGAAAAATCCATGAGCCTATCTTTAAGGTAGTCTTAAAATTATAACTGTATAGGTAATGCTCCTTTTCAAGTTTACCCTTTCTTGCTGTTATTCATTAAAGCTGGGTCCAAGATTAATGAATTGGTAGCATTTTAGTTTGAATTAGCATTGTGCCTGAGGTTATTGGCAGTCACTGGGTTAAGTCAGTTTCTAGGAGATATTTCTTTTCCTCTTTTGGGTCCCTGACGCCTTTGAGAATCTTCAGAAAAATTGGAAACCCACAAAATTTTACATGTAATTTCAAGAGGTTTATAGACATCTTAAAATCTATCTCTGGTCCTCAGCTAAAGAACTCATATACTAGAAACTCCTTTTGCCAGAGACTTATAGTGAATTTATGGAGCACAAAGGAAGAGTAGGTACTATAGGAGAGAAACAGATCAAAGTATATAGGATTTTAATTTGACTTCTAATTGATGGTCTGAAATTAGTTTTGTGTTTCTTCTGTTATCTGTGAAATGCGACTACCATTTCCTCATTCGCGGGAATAGAGTACGGGTTCATATAGTAAAATTAAAAGTAAATTGAATATAATATAATTCTCACTCATTAAGTTATATTCTTTCAAATTTAAGTTTTAATATGCTGTCTCATCAAAATCATGTTATCTCTGGATTTATAGAGGTATTGTGATTTAAAAAGCATCCACTAAGTTACCCTATCTTTGAAATGTTTGTAGGAGCCTATGATGCCCATGGATCAGTCTTCTATGCATTCAGACCATGCACAGACAGGTAAGAATGACGCTGGCACAAACCACTGTTCATTAACGAAGTATTATTTAAGGACTTCTTTAGGTGACTCTTTCACCCAAGTTTAAAAACGTTCATGTTCTTCCTAAATAAAAGTTAGGTAATCGTATTTTGTGATGGTAATATCTGTCATAACATTTAACATATGCATTTGGCGTTTTAAAAAGATAGCTATGTAAACCATAACAAATGACTGTTTTCTCTAATTCAGATACGTTTCTTTTGAGACCCCTTTAAATTCAGCAAACTTAGTTGTTTAAAATAATGAAAAGATATACTCGTTTTATAGGCCATGTTGACTATGTTCAAGTGACATATTAAAAGCTTTGTTATCAGAAGTAGGGGCTGGCCCCATGACCTGGTAGTTAAGTTTGACACGCTCCACTTTGGCCCAGGTTCGCGTGTTCAGATCCTAGGCACAGACCTACACCACTTGTCAGCCATGCTGTGGCAGCAACCCACATACAAAGTAGAGGAAGATTGGCACAGATGTTAGCTCAGGGCAAATCTTCCTCAACAACAAAAAAAGCTTTATTATTAGAAGTAGATTTTATGTAAAAGATACAGAGGTGCAGTATGAAAAATTCAAACAAGATCATGTGAGTTCAAATGTCACATAAATACAAAACCCTAAATATGTATCTGGGAAATTTGGAGAGCAGTTAAGTGGGACAGAGCAGCCTGATCTGGGATGAATCCAGGAAGGGGAGGCAAGGGAGTTTGTCTGGAAGGACAGAATGCAGTCCCTTGTTCATGGAAGAAGCTGGTTGTATGAAATGTAGGCTTTTTTTCGTCCAAAGTAGCTTCAAAGAATAGAAGCCCAGAGTCCAATCTTGGTCAGTTTCTTACCGGACCTGTGTGGTATGGTAGTCAGGAACGTTTTCAGTATAAAGGAAGTAAGGACTGAAAATCAGAGACACTCTATGCCTCAGTCATACTAAAATAATTAGAGTTTATAGAGTCACCCTTACAGAAGGAATTGATTAATTTGTAAAGAGGAGAAATATTTTTAAAATACCAGAAATATTTGTTAAACTCAGTACTTGGCTAGTGATTGGTTCTCCCTCTCTTTACCCTCATTAAAGATGAAGATTTAACTCATGTCTGTGCACAGTTTATTAGTAGGACAGATATTCACTTTTAAATGATGAAAACTTATTCAGAAATAAAAACTTAAAAAAATCAAGTCAAAAGAAAATTTTAAGTCAAATTCAGTTGATGAATGCTATATTTTTCTCCCTTTTTTAATGTTTACGATTGGGTTTTTAGTAATTCCGTATAATCCTTCAAGTCATGAGAGTTTGGACCAAGTTGGTGAAGAAAAGGAGGTAAGATAATTAGTCTTATTTTAGTCTGATACATTATGTTATCAGCTTTTTAGTAAGACTTGACAGTTTAAAAATATGATAAATTGACTTGCTTGGTTAGATCATAATGGCAAAATGCAGGAATGATTTTTAATGTTTCTTGAGTTTTATTCTGATTTAATTAAATTACTAAATTCATTTAAGAAATAGTCTGGTGGGATAATTTATTTTCATTTTAAGATATCATAATTTAAAAAATATAATGTATTTAAGAATGGTGTTTAGAATACTTGATAGTATTGTTTAAAATACATTATAAATCTTTCCATTTTATAGGCTAATTGTTTATTTAAAGTATAAATGATTAAGCATCTTAACCACCATTATTTTTTTCTGACAATTAAACATTTTATCAGTTTTTAAAATAAAATAATTTTTAACTAAAAATATCTAAGTAAAATGATAACCAATTCTTTGTTAAAAGCTTGTAGTGAAAAAAATTTTTGCCTCATACCTTCCACTCCCACTTTGACTTCAGAGAGGCAGCCTTTTTCAGTCATTTCTGTTTGTGTCCATAATGTTTATACCTCTGTTTTTCAATTTTTCGACTTTATATATTTCTGGCCCTGAAGGCTTAGTTCACATTACCTCTCCCTTTTCCCTTCTCTTTCCAATGTTTGATAAGTATATTATTTTTTACTCTTGGTTACCTTTAAAATAAAAAAACAATTTTTAGTTATGGAAAATTTCAAACATAAATAAAAATAACAGAATAGTATAACAAAGCCCCTGTACCCATTACCCAGCTAGAACAGTTAGCAATACACGGCCAGTGTTGTTTGTCTACCCACTTCTCTCTCGTATCATTTGAAGCACATCTGTTGGTTGCCTATTTAATCTTACATCTTAGTTTCTTGTTCTCTTTTGGTCTATACCTTGACTTTCCTCTAGTCATCCCTTTTCTTTCTTCCAACTTTACTCTTTTACCTACATGTTTATTTTTATGTTGCCAAGGTTGTTAACATTTATAATCTGTCCTGCAACTGTAACCACATCTTCCATATTTTGTTCATAGGTTGAATGAGTCATTCAAAGGAGGAAATTTCTAACAAGGAATGAATCCTCTGTTCTTCTGACACCATGAGTTGCTAATGTTTTCTTCTATTTGGTCTTTAATACTCTTTCATAGCTTTTGGGGGTTTTTTGCAGTTTCTCGTTGGTTGTATTATTTATTGCTTTGGTTGTTTACCAAAGATTCATTTGCTTTTATCTTCAAGATTTTTTATACACTTTAAAGTTGAAGAATAACATACAGTGAAGTACACAGCTGACGAGTATATAGCTAGATGAGTGGACACTATTGACCACCCAGATCAAGAAGTAGGGTCTACTAGCATCCCAGAATCCCATCTGTGCCTTTTCCCAGTCACTAACACTCCCTCCTCCCTTCAGGTAACTGCTGTCTTAACACCACAGATTAGTTTTGCTTTTTCCTTCAAACTTTATGCAGATAGATTCGTACAGTATGCTTTTTGTGCTGGCTTCCTTTGCTCAATGTTGCGTTTGTGAGGTTCAGCCATGTTTGATATCAGTATTTCGTTTATTTTCACTGTTGATTCAGTTTATTCTACTTTTGATTTTTCACCCTAGATTGGGATTGTTATGATACATTGCTATGAACATTCTTGTAAATGTAGTTTGGCGCACGTATGTAAGCATTTTTGTTAGGTGTATGACTAGGAGTGGAATTCCTGAATTGTGTACATTGAACTTTAGTTGATAATACCAAACAGTTTTCCAAAGTGCTTATATCAGTTTAGACAACATCTGAGAGTTTGATTTGCTCCACATCCTTGTCAACACTTTGTATAGTCTTTCTTTTTAATTTTACCCAATCTGTTGAATGTGGAGTAGTAGTTTATTATAGTTTTTATGTGCATTTCCTTGCCTCACACCTTTTCAAATATTTATTGGCCATTTGAATATCATTTTTAGTTAAGTGCCTATTTATGTCTCTTTAAAAGAAAATGAGTAGTCTGCCTTTGTTCTACTGATTCGTAGAAGTTTTTTGTGTATTCTTGACATTAGCCTATCAGTTATATATTGCAAATGTATTCTCCCAGCCTATGACTTGTATTTTCACTCTGTTAATGATGCCTTTTGATGAACAGATATCCTTGACTTTTAATGTAGTGAAATACATCCGTCTTTCCTTTTTGGGTACTGCTTTTGGGGCCCCTTTAAGAAAACTATGTCTTCCCCAAGGTTATTGAGAATATTGAAAGGACTATACTTTCCCCCATTACTCTGCAGAGCTGTCTTTTTTCTCCCTCCCCAAAGTCCCGGTACATAGTTGTATATTCTAGTTGTAAGTCCTTCTAGTTCTTCTATGTGAGCTGCTGCCACAGCATGGCTACTGTGATTCTGCACCTGGGAACTGAACCCGGGCCCCAAGTGAAGCGTGTGAAACTTTAACCACTAGGCCATCAGGGCTGGCTCTGCAGAGCTATCTTTTCATCAATTATATGCCCATTACATGGTATATTTCTGGTTTCTCTTTTATTTTCCGTCATTTTATCTATCTTGTGCTGATATCATGCTGTTATGATTACTATAGCTTTGTAATGTTTTTATATCTAGTAAAATTCTTCTACTTTGTTGTTCTGGGGATTATCTTAGCTACTCTTACTAGCTTTTTGAATTTTCATATAAATTTTAGAATTGGCTTGCCAGTTTCCACAGAATCAAACGAATAAACCAAACCCGTCAATCAATTTCAGGAAAAGTGACATCTTTACAATATCAAGTCTTCAATCTATGAACACGGTATATTCTTCCATTTACTTAGGTCTTTTTATTTTATTTATTTATTTATTTTTTTGAGAAAGATTAGTCCTGAGCTAACTACTGCCAGTCCTCCTCTTTTTTTTTTTGCTGAGGAAGCCTGGCCCTGAGCTAACATCCATGCCCATCTTCCTCTACTTTATACGTGGGATGCCTACCACAGCATGGTGTGCCAAGCAGTGCCATGTCTGCACCTGGGATTCGAACTGGCAAACCCTGGGCCACCGAGAAGCGGAATGTGTGCACTTAACTGCTGCACAACCGGGCCAACCCCTAGATCTTTTTAAATTTCTGTCAGTGTTTTGTAGTTTTCAGAGTTCTTGCACTATAGGTATTTGATGTAAATTTTTAAATTAAAATAAATTTAATACTATTATATAGAAATAAGTTTTTTTCTAAATTGTCTTGGATCCTGAGACTTTGCTAATTGATTTATTTATTCTAATAGCTTATCTACAGGTATTTTTAGGTTTTCTACGTATATGATAATCTTATCTATGAATAACAGGTTCATTTCTTCCTTTTCAAATCTTACAGATTAGTTTTCTTGGTATTTTATTTATTTATATTTTTAATTGCAGTAACATTGGTTTATAACATTATATAGCTTTGGGATGTACATTGTAATGTATTTCAGATTCTGTGTAGATTACTTCATGTTCACCACCAAAAACTAATTATAGTCCATTCCCTCACATGTGAGGTTAATCACCCCTTTTGCCCTCCCCCCTGCCCCTTCCCCTATGGTAACCACCAATCCAATCTTCATTGCTATGTGTTTGTTTGTCGTTGTTTTTAGCTTCTACTTATGAGTGAGATCATATGGTATTTGACTTTCTCCCTCTGACTGACTTCCCTCAGCATAATACCCTCAAGGTCCATCCATGTTGTCACAAATGGCCAGATTTCATCATTTCTTATGGCTGAATAGTAGTCCATCGTGTATAAATACCACATCTTTTTTATCCATTCCTCCCTTGATGGGCACCTAGGTTGCTTCCAAGTCTTGGCTATTGTGTATAAAGCTGCAGTGAACATAGAGGTGCAAGAATCTTTATGCTTTTGCATTTTCAAGATCTTTGGGTAAATACCCAGCAGTGGGATAGCTGGATCATATGGTAGATCTATTCTTAATTTTCTGAGGATACTCCATACTGCTTTCCATAGTGACTGCACCAGTTTGCACTCCCACCAGCAGTGTACAAGGGTTCCCTTCTCTCCACATCCTCTCCAACATTTGTTGTTTCCTGTCTTGTTAATTATAGCCATTCTGACCGGAGTGAGGTGATACCTCATTTGTAGTTTTGATTTGCATTTCCTGATAGCTAACGATGTTGAGCATCTTTTTATATGCCTGTTGACCATCTGTATATCTTCTTTAGAGAAATCTCTGTTCAGATCCTTTGCCCATTTTTTAATTGGGTTGTTGGTTTTTTTGTTGTTGAGCTGTATGAGTTCTTTGTATATTTTGGATATTAACCCCTGATCTGATATATGGTTTGCAAATATCTTCTCCCAATTGTTAGGTTGTCTTTTCATTTTGTTGATGGTTTCCTTTGCTGTGCAGAAGGTTTTTAGTTTGATGTAGTCCCATGTGTTCATTTTTTCTTTTGTTTCCCTTGACCGGTCAGACATGGTACCTGAAAATATGCTGCTAAGACTGATGTTAAAGAGCACACTGTCTGTGTTTTCTTCTAGAAGTTTCATGGTTTCATGTCTTACATTCAAGTCTTTAATCATTTTGAGTTGATTTTTGTGCATGGTGTAAGGTAATGGTCTACTTTCATTCTTTTGCATGTGGCTGTCCAGTTTTCCCAACACCATTTATTGAAGAGACTCTCCTTTCTCCATCGTATGCTCTTGGCTCCCTTGTTGAATATTAGCTGTCCATAAATGTGTGGGTTTAATTCTGGGCCCTTGATTCTGTTCCACTGATCTGTGTGTCTGTTTTTCTGCCAGTACCATGCTGTTTTGGTTACTATGGCTTTGTAGTATATTTTGAAGTCAGGGAGTGTGATACCTCCAGCTTTGTTCTTTTTTCTCAGGAATCCTTTGGCTATTTGGAGTCTTTTGTTGTTCCATATAAATTTCAGGATTCTTTGTTCTATTTCTGTGAAAAATATTGTTGGAACTTTGATAGGGATTGTGTTGAATCTATAGATTTCTTTAGGAAGTATGGACATTTTAACGATGTTAATTCTTCCAATCCAAGTGCGTGGAATATCTTTCCATTTCTTTGTGTCTTCTATTTCTTTCAACAATGTTTTATAGTTTTTGGTGTACAGATCTTTCACCTCTTTGGTTAAGTTTATTCCTAGGTATTTTATTCTTTTTGTTGCAATTGTAAATGGGATCGTATTCTTAATTTCTCTTTCTGCTACTTTGTCGTTAGTGTGTAGAAATGCAACCGATTTTTGTATGTTGCTTTTGTATCCCGCGACTTGACTGTATTCCTTTATTGTTTCTAAAAGTTTTTTAGTGGATTCTTTAGGGTTTTCTAGATATGAAATCATGTCATCTGCATAGAGTGATAGTTTCACTTCTTCTTTTCCAGTGTGGATCCCTTTTATTTCTTTTTCTTGCCTGATTGCTCTGGCTAGGACTTCCAATACTATGTTAAATAAGAGTGGTGACAGTGGGCATCCTTGTCTGGTTCCTGTTCTTAGAGGGATAGCTTTCAGTTTTTTTCCGTTGAGAATGATATGTGCTGTGGGTTTGTCATATATGGCCTTTATTATGTTGAGGTATTTTCCTTTTATACCCATTTTGTTTTTGAGTTTTTATCATAAATGGATGCTGTATCTTGTCAGATGCTTTCTCTACATCTATTGAGAGGATCATGTGATTTTTATTCTTCATTTTGTTAATGTGGTGTATCACGTTGATAGATTTGCAGATATTGAACCATCCTTGCATCCCTGGAATGAAACCCACTTGATCTTGATCATGATGTATGATTTTTTTTTTTATTAAGATTATGATAGTTAACAACCTTGTGAAATTACAGTTGTATATTATTATTAGTCATGTTGTAGGTACACCACTTCACCCTTAGTGCCCTCCCCCCACCCCCCTTTTCCCCTGGTAACCACCGATCAGTTTTCTTTGTCTATATGTTAACTACCACCTAGGAGTGGAGTCAAACAGAGTTCATCTTTCTCTGTCTGGCTTATTTCACTCAACATAATACCGTCAGGGTCTATCCATGTTGTTGTGAATGGGACGACTTTGTCCTTTTTTTGTGGCTGAGTAGTATTCCATTGTATATATATACCATATGTTCTTTATCCAATCATCAGTTGCTGGGCACTTAGGTTGGTTCCATGACTTGGCTATTGTGAATAATGCTGCGATGAACATAGGGGTGCATGGGACTTTTGGAATTCCTGATTTCAGGTTCTTAGGATAGATACCTGGTAGTGGGATGGCTGGGTCATAAGGTATTTCTATTTTTAACTTTTTGAGAAATCTCCATACTGTTTTCCATAATGGCTGCACCAGTTTGCATTCCCACCAACAGTGTATGAGGGTTCCTTTTTCTCCACAGCCTCTCCAACATTTGTCACTCTGGGTGTTGGATATTTTTGCCATTCTAACAGGTGTAAGGTGATATATTAGTGTAGTTTTGATTTGCATTTCCCTGATGATTAGTGATGATGAGCATCTTTTCATGTGTCTATTGGCCATCCGTATATCTTTGGAGAAATGTCTGTTCATGTCCCCTGCCCATTTTTTGATTGGGTTATTTCATTTTTTGTTGTTGAGCTGTGTGAGTTCTTTATATATTATGGAGATTAACCCTTTGTCAGATAAATACCTTGTAAATATTTTTTCCCAATTAGTGGGCTGTGTTTTTGTTTCAATCTTGTTTTCCCTTGCCTTGAAGAATTTCTTTAGTCTGATGAAGTCCCGTTTGTTTATTCTTTCTGTTGTTTCCCTTGTCTGAGGGGTTATGGTGTCTGAAAAGATTCTTTTGAAACTGATGTCAAAGAGTGTACTGCCTATGTTCTCTTCTAGAAGACTTATTGTTTCAGGCCTAATCTTTAGGTCTTTGATCCATTTTGAGTTTATTTTAGTGAATGGTGGAAAAGAATAGTCAATTTTCACTTTTTTACATGTGCTGTCCAGTTTTCCCAGCACCATTTGTTGAAGAGACTTTCTTTTCTCCATTGTAGCCCTCAGCTCCTTTGTCAAAGATTAGCTGTCCATAGATGTGTGGTTTTATTTCTGGGCTTTCAATTCTGTTCCATTGATCTGTGCACCTGTTTCTGTCCCAGTACCATGCTGTTTTGATTACTGTAGCTTTGTAGTATGCTTTGAAGTCAGCGATTGTGATGCCTCCAGCTTTGTTCTTCTTTCTCAGGATTGCTTTAGCAATTCAGAGTCTTTTGTTGCCCCATATGAATTTTAGGATTCTTTGTTCAATTTCTGTAAAGAATGTCACTGGGATTCTGATTGGGATGGCGTTGAATCTGTGGATTGCTTTAGGTAGAACGGATATTTTAACTACGTTTATTCTTCCAATCCATGTGCATGGAATGTCTTTCCATCTCTTTATGTCGTCATTGATTTCTTTCAAGAAAGTCTTGTAGTTTTCGTTGTATAGATCTTTCACTTCCTTGGTTAAATTTATCCCAAGGTATTTTATTCTTTTTGTTGCGATCGTGAATGGGATTGAGTTCTTGAGATCTTTCTCTGTTAGTTCATTGTTAGCATATAGAAATGCTACTGATTTATGTATGTTGATTTTATACCCTACAACTTTGCTGTAGCTGTTGATTGTTTCTAATAGTTTTCCTATGGATTCTTTGGGGTTTTCTATGTATAAGGTCATGTTGTCAGGAAACAGCGAGAGTTTTACTTCTTCGTTGCCTATTTGGATTCCTTTTATTTCTTTTTCCTGCCGAATTGCTCTGGCAAGTGATTTTATTGTCTGTTTTTTTTGTTGTTGTTTTGTTTTTTTGATAATTTTTTTAATCTCTATTTGTGGTCATTGCTTTCCCACTGAAATAAGTCCCTTCAGCATTTCTTGAAGAACTGGTTTCTTGGTGATAAACTCCTTTAATTTTTGCTTGTCTGGGAAGCTCTTTATCTCTCCTTCCATTCTGAATGACAACCTTGATGGATAGAGTACACTTGGCTGTAGGTTTTTTCCTTTTAGCACTTTAAATATGTCATGCCATTCTCTTCTCACCTGTAGGGTCTCAGCTGAGGAGTCTGCTGATATCCTAATGGGCTTCCCTTTGTATGTCACTTGTTGCCGTTGTCTTGCTGCTTTTAGGACTCGCTCTCTATCTTTAATTTTGGACATTTTAATTATAATATGTCTTGGTGTGGGCCTCTTTGGGCTTATCTTGTTTGGAGCTCTCTGTGCTTCCTGAACTTGGATGTCTGTTTCCTTCCTCAGGTTAGGAAAATTTTCATCTATTATTTCTTCAAATAAATTTTCTGCCCCTTTGTCTCTCTCTTCTCCTTCTGGGACACCTATAATCCAATGTTAACACACTTCATATTGTCCCAGAGTGCCCTTAGACTGTTCTCATTCTGTCTAATTCTTTTTTCTTTTTTCTGTTCTGCTTGGGTGATTTCCTCTAGGCTTTTGTCTAGCTTGCTGATCCGTTCTTCTGCATCCTCGACTCTGCTATTGAGTCCCTCTAGTGAATTTTTCATTTCCAGTGCTGTATTCTTCATTTCTGATTTTTTTTTTTATATCTTCCAGTTTTTTGCTGATGAGCTCACTGCGTTCATCCATTCTTCTCCCAATATCTGTGAGCATCTTCATGATATTTTGTTTGAACTCTTTGTCGAGTAGGTCGCTTGTTTCTGTTTCATTTAGTCCTTTTTCTGGGGTTTTGTCCTGTTCCCTTGCTGGGAAAGTATTCCTTTGTCTCCTCATTATGCCTCTTTCTCTGTGCTTATTTCTATGTATTAGGTGAGTCGGCTGTATCTCCTGATCATGGAGAAGTGGCCTTATGTATGAGATGCCTTATGAGGCCCAGCAGTGCGCTTCCCTCTCTTCACCAGTCCAGAAGATCCAGGAGTGACCCCTTTGTGGGCTACTTGTGTCCTTCTGCTGTGGCAGGGTTGCTCCCACTGCAGGTACCAGGGAGTCTAGTCTTTCCTTCCCTGGTGAGCTGTTTGTAAATCCGGTTTGGGGAGCCTCAGCACCGATGACTACAAAGTCTATCAGCACACTCCTATTGCAGTTTTTCCTCTTAATTGGGTTGGTACCCAGTGTAGCTGGTTGCTAGGCTGAGGGGCTTACAGTTGTGATAGGCCTCAGGCCTACAAGGCTGTTGTCAGTTCTCTTAGGAGTGCAGCTGAGTGGGGCTGGCCCTAGGCCCACAAGCACTCAATTGTTTCAGTCTTTGGAAGGTGGGGCTGATCGTTTTTATGGCTATTTGTGAAGCACAGGTCTTCTGTGCTGGTAAGCCTCACCCCCCCACAGGACCAGACACACCCTCAACACAGTCCTGGTCCGTGCAAATTCTCAACCCCCTGGAGCGTACCCTGACGCCACACTGCAGGGGCCCCCACTTCTCCCCCAGTGCTCCCCACAGTTCACCTTGTCTTCACACGGGCCCTGCCCCACAGTGGCAGACACCCTTGCCTGCCTGTAGAGGATCAAGGCACTCAGTCACTGCAGGCTGAAAAGTAGCCTGAGGGCTTGCTGTTAGGTGGGGCCAGTCCCTAGGGCGGGTTGCCTGCCCTGGCTGACCTGGATTAAATCTGTGCTCTAGTGGGTGTGGCAGACCCCTGGGCTAACAGGCCAAGGGATGAACCTCAATGTGGCCCATGGGGTCTGTGTCAGCCCGCCTGGACCAGTTCAGAACAATGGCCCCCACCAATGTCTCAATATCTGGAGAGATCCCTCCTCTCACCAAGATGCCCCCAGAGCCCACCAGGTGAGTCTCATTTCACCAAAGGCCTTCTCTGGTGATTTTAGGTTGCTGCAATGAGTGAGTTTGTGCACGGGCCCTCTAAGACCTGTGTCTTTTCGGCTTTCGGCCAATAGCTTTTCTGGGGGTGTCCCCGCTGCAGTTAGTAGCCAGCAAAGCCAGACAGTAAGACTCCCATCTCAGTTGGGCTGAGTCTGAAGGATGCTTATAGCAGTATTGCCCCCGCTCCAGACCTCACTTCTCCAGGGAGAACTGCATACCTTCGGGTGGCTCCCGCCTGGCCAGCTGAGAAGCTCCACTGCTCCCAAAGGTGGCCTTTTTCCTCTCCAACAGGAATTTCTGCCTCTTCTGCCTTAGTCAGGACTGTCCCTTGTTGTGGGGATTCTTTTTATCCAGTTTTCAGTTTTCTGTCCAGGGTAATTTTTCCAAAAATAGTTGTAACCTGGTTGTGTTTGTGGGAGGAGATGAGTTCAGAGTCTGCTTACGCTGCCATCTTGAGATCCCCCCTAGTTTTCTTAGTATTGAATTACAAGGACCTCTACAGATGACCAAAATGATGTTGAAAAGAAGTGGTGATCAGGTATTATTGTCTTGTTCACATCTCAGAGGGAAATCTTCTAATATACATCAAGTTTAATGTTTGCTGTAGGCTTTTATTTGTAGATATCCCTTTCCATTTGATATGTTTGTCGGTGGCATGCTTATCATTGGCGGTTGTGGAGTTGATCATTTGTAGATTTCATTAATTTTCAATTGTTAAGGCTATTTTTCATTTCTGGAATAACCTCTGTGTTGTGATGTATTATTCTCTTTATACTTTGGGGAATTTGATTTGCCAATATTTACTTTAAGATTTTCTTTGTTGTTTTAAATATTGAGAGTCATTGACCTGTAGTTTTCCCTGTTTGTATTGGATTGTTGAGTTTTGGTATTGTCGACAAAAATAATCCATAACCAATCTATAAATGAAAATTTGGGAGTGTCGACAAAAATAATCCATAACCAATCTATAAATGAAAATTTGGGAGAGTTTATTCTGAGGTAAAATCTGAGGACCATGTCCTGGGGCCTTTTTCCCAAAGGAAGAAAGGGCACCCAAGAAGTGAGGTGTACAGAGTGGTTATCTACCCCCAGAGAGGATGTTTCACATATGATTGAAATGTCCCTCCCACAGTAGTCACAAGATTGCCCTGTCGGCACAGTGCTTGATGGACACAGCAGGTAGTGGGTCTGCTATCTCGGAGGGCGTAGCAGGAGGCAAGTCTATTGTCTCGAGCTGGGCAGTCACAGGTGAGCGCAGCAGTCAGTTCCTAGCCTAAGGAAAGATGCTTAATCCTTAAGGAAATGCCAGCGTTAGGAGGGGGAGGGAAGTTGCACCTTTATCTCAAGGGCCTTTGTTCTTGCCATAGGGAATCTCTAAAGCAGATATACAATACATGGTCAACGGCCGTGGTCAGGTCCTTTTGGAAAGACAAGGTCAGGATGAATTAGGTTTACATCAAATGGCTTCCTCATATTGTCCAATACATCCTATTGCTTGCCATTTCTATTTGTCAGTATCAAGATAATACTGGGCTCATAAAATGATTTTGGAAAGTTTCCTATTCCCAAGAAGGATTCTTTTATACGATTGGCATTATTTCGTTCTTACATTTTTGAAAGAATTCATCAGAAAAGTACTCTGGGTCTGGGGTTTTCTTTGTGGGAAGGATTTAATTCTGGATTCTGTGTCTGAATGGACCCAGGACAATTTCTATTCTCTTTCTGCTTTTATCTGTGTTGTTCCTTGGAATTTGTCTAACCTAAATTTTCAAGTTTATTGACATAGAATAGTTAATTTCAGAGACTATGAATGATATCCTTTTTCGTTCCTGATAAAAGTTATTGTACATTCCCTTTTTCTTTATTAGTCTTGCCAGGGGGATATAAATTTATTTGTCTTTTCAAGGAACTGACTTTTGGCCCTTCTTTGTTGAATGCTTATTTTCTATTCAAGTGCATTGATTTCTCCTCTTATTATTTTCTCATGCTTTTCAGTCATTAAATCTAAAATATATTTTAATCTCTATTATGATTTCTTCTTTAATCCATGTATTATTTAAAAGTCTACCGATTAATTTTCAAATATTTGGGAAATTTTTTTATTATTAACTTCTAGCTTAATTGTGTTATAAGTCAAGAACACATTCTGTGTGATTTCAGTCCTTTGGATTTGTTGAAACTTCCTGAATTCCAAGCACATAGGCATTGGTAAATGTTCTGCAGGTGTTTTCAAATACAATATATTCTGTAGTTATTGGGTACAGTGTTCTGTGTAGGTCGGTTAGGTCAAGAGTATGAACACTGTTATTCACTTACCTCACTGACTGCTTGTTCTTTCCCTACTAAGAGGGTTCATTGTGGATTTGCCTGTTCCTTTTAGTTTTGTTAGTTTTTACTTTACATATTTTGAGGCTATGTTATTGAGTACACATAAATTTACAATCCTAATATCTTCTATTTGGTTAACCCTTTTTTGTAATGAAATATCCCTCTTTGTTTGTAGAATGCTTCTTGCCTTCAAGTCCTTATGTTAGGCAATTGCTATGTAACAAATTACTTCAAAATTCAGCGGCTTACAACAACAGAATGACTATGTGATAGTTTCCATGGGTCAGGAATCCAAGCGTGGCTTATCTAGGTGCTCTGCCTCAGTGTCCCTCACAGGCTGCAGTTGAGGTCCTGGCAAGGACTGCTGTCATCTCAAGGCTCGACTCGGGAAGGAGCCACTTCCAAACTTACTTGCCTCATTGTTGACAGGATTCATTTCCTTGCCAAATGGCCCTCTCTGTAGGGCAGCTTACAACAAGGTAGCTTGCTTCATCAGAGCAAGCAGACAGTAGGATCCAGAGAGAGTGCATGCCAGCAAAACACAGCTCAGTCTTTGTAACCTAGTCTCAGAAGGAACATTTCATCACTTTTGCCATACTTTTTTCACCAGAAGCAAGTCACCAGGTCTAGCCCATACTCAAGGGGAGGGGATTACACAGGGCATGAAAACTAAGAGGTGGGGATCACTGGAGGCCGTCTTAGAAGTCGGCCTACTACAGTAGGCTGCAACTACTCTGTCTCATGTTAGTTTAGCGACAACTCTCTTTTGGTTAGTGGTTGCATGGTATATGGCTTTTTGTCCTTTTACTTTCAGCCTTCTGTACCCATATATGTAGGGTGTGTCTTATTAACATCATATAGTTGGGCTTTTCTTCCCCTCTAGTCTCACAGTCCTTGGCTGTAGTATTTAGTATGTTTTAATATTTACATATTTTTACATTTAATGTAATTTAAGCTAATTACTGATTTGTGTTTAAGTCTACCATTTTTCTATGTTTTCTGTATCTCGCCTGCTTATGTTACTTTTCTTGCCTTCTTTGGGGTTATTTATTATTCCTTTTTCACCTCTTTTAGCTTGTTTGAATTCTTTTGCTGTTCTATTACTGGTTGTTCTAGAGATTCCATCTTACATCCTTAACTTACTTAAATTCAATACAAATTATTAATAATACTTCTACCATTTTCTAGAATATGCAAGGACCTTAGAACACTTTAAATTCGCTCACTTTTCTTTCCTGCCTTTCATGCTATGTTGTCATATTTTAAAATTCTGTGTGTGTGTGCATATTAGTGTTTTTAAACAGTCAGTCCTTATTTAGGTTTATCCACATTTTATTCTTTTTGCTCTACATTCCTTCCTACATGTCTGTCCTTTCATCTCAGATCATCTTTCTTCTTCTTGAAGAACTCAGTATTTCCTTTAGTGAGAGCCTGCTGGTGATGGATTTCCTTAGTTTTTGTCTGAAAATGTTATTTCACTTTCATTTTAAAGGCTGTTTTTGCAGGATATAGAATTGTAGGTCAACAGAGTTTTTTTTTAAGGCCCTTTGAAAGTGACATTCCACTGTCTTCTGTCGTTTCATTCAGTCTTTGTATTGTTTCTGTGAAGCTACTGCTGCTTTTCTTGCATTTGATTCTCTTTTATAGTTTCCAGTTAACCATATTTAAAGTCTGTATGTTGCCTTAGCTTCTTACCATTCTCTGCTTTCCTTTTTTTTCTTTTCTTTTCTTTTTTTTTTTAAGATTGGTACCTGAGCTAACATCTGTTGCCAATCTCTCTCTTTTTTTTCCCTTCTTCTCCCCAAAAGCCCCCAGTACATAGTTTTATATTCTAGTTGTAGGTCCTTCTGGCTCTGCTGTGTGGGATGCTGCCTCAGCATGGCCTGATGAGTGGTGCCATGTCCTCACCCAGGATCTGAACTGGCAAAACCTGGGCCACCGAAACAGAGTGCGCAAACTTAACCACTTGGCCATGGGGCTGGCCCCCATCCTCTGCTTTCTTAATCTGCCCTAATCTGATTTTTCACTCTTGTTTATTTATCCTTATTACCAAATCAGATTATTTTTTCTAAATTTTTGTGTATGACCCTTCTTTTGACTCATCTGTCCCCTTCAGTTTTCATAATACCTTTTTTCTGTTTGTACTTACTGGTTTCTTTATCTTTCTCAAAATTTACTCTTTGTTTTTCTTGATACTCTTCACTTTAGAAATTCTTGCTTAATTCTCATGGGTACATCTGTTGATTGTATGCTGAGATTTTGCAGGTTTCTAATAAAAAATTATCTTCAGTCTTCTCTATAAATTACCAGAAGCCTAAGTTTCTAGTTGTGAATGAATTATAAAGCTGACCTTGTCATTCCAAAGGGGCCTTGGTATTGTGTAGCAAAGAATGTTTTCCATTAGCTGAACTGCCTTATACTTCCAAAAATGTCTCTACATGTGTCATCTCATTAGCTCAGATTTCATCCATCAGGCTTCCAGCAGACTCTTCCATCTTGATGTCCTATTCTAACTTCGGTGTGAAAAACCAAGCTCTTTATCTCAACAACTCTGTCAATCTTATCCCATGCTCACACTTTATTTTCCTATCAGTGGTACCTCCAATCTTCCAGTCACCAAAGGTAGTGGCTTTTTTTAATTCAAGCATCTCTGTTGCCTCCATACCCAAAAGTTATCAGGTCCTTTTAAAGATATTGTTTAACGTTTCTCAGATTTCAGCTCCTTCTCCATTCCTGTCAGCCACCCCTCTGACCTCAACTCATGAATTCATCCAACCTCTTGAGTAGTTAGATTATATCATTTGGAATGATGTAAGAAAAGAATTGTTAAGAACTTAAATAAAAAAATATTGAAAAATCATCATAGGTATAACTAGGTGTTAGAAATATAATGTATTATGCAAAATACTTCCAGGTATAACTCTGATATAAACATTCTCAACAGGCAATGAACACCAGGGAAAGTGGCAAAGCTTCGTCCAGTTTAGGTCTTCAGGATTTTGATTTGCTCCGGGTAATAGGAAGAGGAAGTTATGCCAAAGTACTATTGGTACGATTAAAAAAAACAGATCGTATTTATGCAATGAAAGTTGTGAAAAAAGAGCTTGTCAATGATGATGAGGTAAGCACAGTTATGTTTTAGTACTTCTGAACTGTGAAATTGGCTTAAGTGTACTATTTCAGAGAAAACCTTAATGTTTGTGCCTTCTTATTTCAGTCTACTTTTGTAAATATATGCCTCAAACAGATGATGTAAGATATATTTAAAGTAATCTGATAATTATTAGATTTTTAAAAAATAAAAATCAAACCATATTATTATCAAAGGAAAGTACTTGAGCTTTGTAAGTTTCCTAGACTGTTTCATAATATTGAAAGATTACCGGTGGTGTTTTTCTCTTTGTATGTAAATTGTTGTTTCTGATCATCAATGGTTTTGATATTTAGCCTAGTTAGTTAATAACTGCATTGGTGATAATTGAATTGCTGAGAACAAATTTATCGTAGTTTTGATGGTATCGTTTCAGTTTGACGTAGCTTTCTTTCATGTTTTGACGTAGGATATTGATTGGGTACAGACAGAGAAGCATGTATTTGAGCAGGCATCCAATCATCCTTTCCTTGTTGGGCTGCATTCTTGCTTTCAGACAGAAAGCAGGTAAGATGAAGAGATAATGGAATGATTACTGGCTTTGTGCATTTGGGTATATTTCACAATGAGAACCCTTTCTACTGTGATTGCTTCAGTGGAAGTCTTGGAGACGGATGCCACAGTACCATGCTTATAACTTCCTGCTGCTCATACTCCAGTAGAGGATGCCAATATCACGTCGGATCAGCATTAGGAAATTACCTGCTTTAGGCAAAACAAACAAACAAAACAGGTCATAACTGTGGCAGTAGGAATCCAACCTTTTAAATATACCCAAGATTCTAGTTTTAGGACTTAAAGTTTCCTAGAATTTGACTAGGGGGAGAATTCCTGACTCCTTTACCTTAAGTGACAGTTGAAACTGACTTCTCTTGCGAACCGGGTGGGAGTGAGGGGCTCTGGACTGCAGGCGGTACTGCTCTAGAGGAGAAGTAGCAGCTTACAGAATTATTGTCGTGCTGCTTTACTTTCCTCTATCTTCTGTGATTAAACAGCTTTCTACTCCAACTACCTTGGTTTCCACCAAGTTCCTGGAATCTTTGTTAGGGTATTTCAGACAGAATGCTCTTTAAGTTGTGACAAGTCTCTACAGTGTTTAGAAAGCAAAGTTACGCTGCCTCATTTTGGATCTCGGTTTCACGTGTTCTCTCTGTTTCAGGTTGTTCTTTGTCATAGAGTATGTAAATGGAGGAGATCTAATGTTTCATATGCAGCGACAAAGAAAACTTCCTGAAGAACATGCCAGGTAAGTTTTTTATTTGTTTTCTGTTTGTGCTGGATTTTGGGGGAAGCTGTGGGAATTTTTTACATGCCAGTGTTTGAAAAAACAGTAGATAAATCATTTATTTTGATACTAGTTAATTCTTTGAAAGTCATGTGGAAGCTAAGCTAAAAGTTAGTTTACATTATTATAGATGTGTTTATATAACATTGTATATTACATATATAATAATATAATTATAAGCAATTGAAAAGTATAAACAATAGTAAAGGGGAAACCTTTAGTCTGCTAAACCCAATTATTTTCAATAATTTTTGTCTGTTCAGCATTAGCTACTGAAATAATGAATTTACAGTCACTTATTAGTCTTATCAGGTTTGCAGTTATCTCTGACATTTTTCATTGCAAGATTATTATTCGTATACATATTTGAGAGTAATAAAACAACTTCGCTTAAGCTATTATGTTATTCTGTTCTTCCTGTAATTATAATTTCTTAATTCTTCTGCCTTTGACTTTTTCCCTCTGATCCTGTACATATTGATGAATAAGAGAAACAAGTGTTAAATATTATTTGTCTGTCTATTTATTTATCTGTTTGTTTATTTTCTGCCCTTAGTTTGGTGTTATTATACAAGATTGTAAATTGTTTATATGTTGGAGGAGTTAGGTGGGGAAGGATCATGGCCTTGGATAAGAAGTTTAGTCCATGTTTTGTTTTGTTTTTTCGTCATAATTAGCAGTATTCTCACCTTTTTGTGTTTCATAAGAGTGATGCCAAAATGAAGCATATGCGTTTGTATAACTATGTAACAAAGGGTAGAGATTTCATGTTTAAAATGGCTTATTTAGTGGAAATCTTGCTAGTTTATTGATAATTTCTTGTCAAAAAGAGATAATATCCTTCAATTTCATAAGAAGGTATAAATTGGACTAATCTAATCTTGGAGCCAAACTGTGGTGGTGGTTGTTTAATTTACTGTATGTCCATTGTTTATTTAGGGTTTATCAGATGGTCACCTTCATAGCAAAGCCATAGATGATATTTTGAATTGTGAACATAGCCAGTATTTGTTCTTTGTTCAGTTGGACTTGGAGAAAGTAGTCTAGTTTTTACTGTCTTAAAGTGCCAGTTCTGGTCTTATACCTTCTTTGCTTTCCTAGGAACCAAAGTACAGAATAAGGGCTCAAGTTCCCTATTCAAATAATTCTGTACCTCCAAACCTGATCATGATAACATTCACCAGAGCAGCTATAAACCAGCTTGGAGGTTTTCATTTTCATTATTCAGACCAAAAGTTCTGGTTATTACCAATGAGTTGGTGGCAGTTCTAAAAGTTATTTCTTTAATATTAAATGTTATGGTTGTAGAATAATTTCTTGTAATTCTTTTTCTAGAATTTTGGTATGGATTTTATAGTTTGAGTTGTCAGCTTTTAGTATTCCTTCTATTCTAGACCAGTCAGTGGTTTTTAGCATTTTGGAAGGTCATTGGTCCTTTAAAGAAGTGATGAAAGCAATGGAAACTCGCAGAAGCTGTACATGGGCATATATACATACAGCTTTGTCTTCGGGCATAGGAGTATGGACTGCCTCAAGTACATCCAAGGACCCAAATTGAATACGATGTAGTCTATACAGAAGCCAAACTATAATGATGTACACCTGAAATTTATGTCATGTTATAAACCAATATTACCTCTATATAAAAGAACCCCTGTTTGAGACTCAAATTAATAACTTTATGAAAAGTGTGAGTTTAATTTAGACTGGAACTTTTATAGTTGTGTTTGGGGCTCACATATTGGAAAATGGTACTTCAATTTATGTTTTGATATTGTCCCTAAAAACACAGGGAGAAAAAATCTTTTGACCTGATTTTGATGTTTTCATTTGCAGATGGGAGTAGGGCTTAAATATCTTCCTCTAGAAACTTACCGCAGTTTAAAAATTTGAATCAAATGAGTTTTTCATTTTATTTTAGATTTTACTCTGCAGAAATCAGTCTAGCATTAAATTATCTTCACGAACGAGGGATAATTTATAGAGATTTGAAATTGGACAACGTATTGCTGGACTCTGAAGGACACATTAAGCTCACTGACTATGGCATGTGTAAGGTGAGGCAAATTTCCAGTTATTCAGAAGATCTCAGTGGCTCATAAAATTGTTTTGGTAAAATAACTTTATATTTAAAGATGGGGAAATGATTGCTACTTTGTTTAGGATACTTTTTGGAATCTAGCACAAAGACAAATTGTACTTATTTCCTGACCATTTACGAAATTCTCTATTTTTTCTGAGTGTAATATGTGCTATAATGAGAATTAATTTCTTTTTAATGTCAGTAAGTTTTTGTCTTGAAAGTTGTGACACTATTGAAGAATATTTGGAAATAAAAATTGTCTAGAATCCCATGACTTGAGGACAACTACTTGCATATCACCTTCCAGTTTTTGTCATTTAATTGTAACTCTGAAATAATGCATTCAAGGTTTTCCTAGGAAATCTATTTAAAATTTAAATATCTGATGTAAAGTGCAGTAGACCAAATGAAGAATTTTAGTTTTTCAGGACATGTCCTTCATTACTTGGTGTTCTATTCTTTTTGTGACAGTGTTTCATTTAAGGGTCTAGCCTTTTTCCACAAAATGTGCAGGGAGCGACTCTCCTTGTTAAAGTAGCTGGGACAGCGTTCTCCTCACAGTAATGTGGCAACAAGCATGCCAGTGTGTGAGCTGCATCCCCTGTTCACCTGAGGGCAGGGCCTCCAGAGCCTGGAGATTATTTAAATGCTAACATGAAGTAAGGCAGTCTAACAGTATCAAAGGTTTAGCCTTAGTATCTGTCCAGCAACATTAGAAAAGAAATCTTCACCTAAAGTATTTTGCTTTTATGTACAAAACTCAGACATTTATCTTTTCTTACATTAAATTTCTATTTCCTTAAATTTTCAATCATAAACAAGTAGAGATTTGGTAGGCGAACCTCCTATACCCATCACTCAGATTTGTGCTGCCTTTTTGATCTCTGTGTCATTTTTTTTCGCAGTGGATTTTCTTCTCATTTCAAAAGAAAAATGACAGTAATAAAGGAGTCTTATAATTTGTCAAGGGAAAATAAAGCCAAACAAAAATATGAAGAATGTTAACCCTGGTACAGAGTGTACAAATTAAAACAATAATAAAACAGGGTTTTTTTAATTTGAGTTCATAATAGTTTACCTCATTGTGAAATCTCAGTTGTACATTATTTCTTGACTGTCACCACATAAATGCTCCCCTTCACCCCTTGTGCCCACCCCCCACCCCCCTCCCCCCTCCCCCGGGTAACCACTGAACTGTTTTCTTTGAATGAGATGGTTTTTTTGCATGCCAGATAATTGATTTTAAAATTATAATAGTCTGTTTACAAGAGTTTAATGCAATGGGCATTCTCATATGTCATTGGTGTAGGTATATATTGTTGTAACGTTTTGTAAAGGAGTTTGGTGAGGATATATCAGGAATCTTAAAGATGACCATATTCTTTGATCCAGTAATTCTCCCTCTGGGATATTCTGAGTAAATATTTTGGTCAATGAGGAAAGGTTTATGACCAAAATTTTTTATTGTAGTTTATGATAAATGTTATAAGTAATCTAAATGGGTACTGGTAAGGAGGATAATTAAGGAAATTATGGAATGGCAACAAAACATGGCATTATGAAGTCGTTTAAGAAGATGTTTACAAACAGTTCATAACAATGTAAAATGTTTATAACATTAAGTAAGTTTTAAAGTATAGAATTGTCTAATTCTGTATGTCTTGTTATGTATTATTCTGTTATGTAGCATCACACATTTATTCTGTTTACTTTTAAATATTTTTAAAGTTATTATAGTGGGCATGCATTACTTAAACTATGAAATTCACAAAAATGAATTAAGCCTTTCTTTTTCCTTTCTTCCTCCCTCTCTCCCTCTCTCTCCCTCCATCCCTCTCTCCTCCTCCTCCCCCTCCTTTCCTCCCCTCCCCCTCTCTGACTCCCTCTGCCCCTCTCCCCCTCTCCCCTTCTCCCCTTCTCCCCTTCTCCCCTCCCTCCCTCCCTTCCTTCCTCCTTTCTTTCTTTTCTGTCTCTTTTTCTTCAAAGAAATTTGGAAATCCTGTTTTGCCTGGAAGATATTATTAGAGAAAAATTACTTAATATTTTGTTATTCTGAATGAAAAATAATATTGGTTGTTATACAGTCTCATTCTTTCCAGAGATCCTCAGTCAAGTTAATCAGGATCTTTGATAAATCTTAGCAGTCTTATTTAGTAGTTCTTTAAGTTGGTTGTCCTGCCTACTTCCCTTTCTGTTTTTCCTCCTTCTCCAGGAGCTGCTTAGTCTTATTAGTAGGAAAAGACATCAGGATTGGAACTCTGTTCAGAGACTTTGCTAACAGCAGTTGTCTCTGCTCTCACTAACACATTGACACCCATGATGTTAAAGCTTATGGGAAATAAATGTCCTGGAAATTTGAATGTTCTTATTTTATGACTTAGAGTCAGTATTTAAACTTACCTAAAGTCAAGGCAAATTTTGGATGAATTTCTTTTCCTTATGACGATTCCTCGGGAAATTTAAAACACTAAAATTTTCTTCCATAGTTTCTCCAGAAACACATCCTTTAATTAGTTTCTTCATTTTCTCACTAGATGCTTTTATATAAGAGAGTGCAGAGGATAGTGATGACTGGAGGCATGTGAAAACTTGAATTAGGATCTTCAGGCATATATTTAAATATTTCGTGAACATTGATTTTATTCACTGAAAAATTTCAGCCATTTTATGAATTGATGTGCCTTTAACTCTGTTTTTTCATCAGCAGGGGAATTTTAATAATAACATTTATGTTATGCTGTAGATAATTTAGCTAATGGGCCTACATTCAGATATTCGGTCAACAAGTGAATGATGGAGCATAGCTCTGTTACAGGTTAACAGACTGCATTCCTTGCCTCTGACTCTTGCCCTGAAAGTGCATGTCATTTATCGTGAGACTGTATGTTAAGCCATTGCCAATAATACAGATCATCTTAAGTCACATATATATTTCTTCGTTTACAAAAATTACATATATATCCCTATTAGGAATCATAAAAAATCCTTGGAGTCACAACATATTCCTAAATCTTTCTCCAGATGTTTATAGCAGTGTTAAATACAATAGAGTAGAATTTGAAGACAAATAAATACACCATGCCCAGAATATCTCTGGAGGGACACATCAGAACCTCATGACAGTGGTTGCCTCTAGGGAGCTGGAACTAGATGCACAGGGGCAGGAATGGGAGGAAAGCTTGGTTTTCAATGTATCCTCCCTACTTTTTTTGTTTGGGATTTTGTACCATATAATCTAACAAGAAGGAAATGGTTAAATTCTAAATGCATATGTTCAGTTGAATTTTATAGTCATTAATAATAGGAAGTCTGTAATTACATAGGAAATTACATGCTTATAAAGTTAAAAAAGCAGATGCTTAATTGTATATTTACTATTCTTCAGCTTGTTTTTAGATTATCTTCTTTTTTATTGCTGAGGAAGATTCGCCCTTAGCTAACATCTGTTGCTAATCTTCCTTGTTTTGCTTGAGGAAGATTGGCTCTGAGCTAATATTTATGCCAGACTTCCTCTATTTTGTAAGTGGGTCCCTGCCACAGCACAGCCCCCGATGAGTGGTGTAGGTCTGCGCCTGGGAACTGAACCTGGGCCACCAAAGCAGAGTGTGCCAAACTTAACCACTAGGCCACTCGACTGGCTATCTTTTTATTATTTCTTATTTAATTGCCTTGTGGCCAGAGAATGATCTGAGTGATATTGGTTCTTTGAAATATATTGAGATTTCCTTTATGACTTAGTATTTGGTCAATATCCAAGATGTACATAAAAAAGAATATAGAATTTTTATTTTGCATGCAAGGAGTCTCTCTCTCTGTTTCACAAACTCTCTCTCCTCTATTGCTCCACGTACCCACATGGGGGCTCCAACCTCAGGACCTAATTACCTCCCAAAGTCCCCACCTCCCAGTGCTATCACTTCATGGCCTCAATGTACGAATTTTGGGGGCACACAAACATTCAGTCCATAGCAGGGATTGTGAAATTCTAATGATTTTGCTCATTTTTACTCTTTGTATTTTGAGGCTGTGTTGTTAGGTACATACAAGTTTGTTATAACTTCTTGGGGATTGTTCCATTTGTTATTATGTGGTTTCTCAATTCGTATATATTAGTGTGTTTTGCCTCAATTTTGTCCATCCTGTAGCTATTAAAATACAAAACCAGAAAACTTATCCCTTAGGAAAAATGACTGGAAGGGAAATACCATAATGCCAGCAGTGGTTGTGTTGGGAGGTGGGATTTAAAGTGCTTCTTTTCTTCATAAAATATGATTCCTTTTACTCATATGAATTTGAATTTTTGTATCAAATTTTTATTTGAGTATAAATTATTTTAAATTAATTTTTATCTTAGTTGAACTTACTGTTTGCCAGCATCTAATGAGGACGGGTTTTCTGTAAGCTGTTTAGTGGCAACCTGTGATTTTAGTAATAAATGCAACTGTGCTAGTGATATTTTATTTAAGCTTAATGTATGCCTACAGATGCTGAGCTCATGTGATAGATGAGATAAAAAGGGGAATTTAAAACAGAATTTTGGATCTTATTTTTTCTTTTTTTCCTTTTTTTTAATAAAAGGAAGGATTACGGCCAGGAGACACAACCAGCACTTTCTGTGGTACTCCCAATTACATTGCTCCTGAAATTTTAAGAGGAGAAGATTATGGTAATAAATAAATAGATGGTATTTTAGCTATGAGCTAGAAGGATAGTTAGATCTGGTACCAAGTGCATTACAGTACACTTATATTTCAATGCTGATCTTATTACTATAAACTTTTTTGATCCTTTACAACCTACATGAAAACCCTAAACTCTGAAATTGGAGCCAGTGGGACCTGGGTAGTATTTGGAGGTAGAAATTTGAATAATATTTTATTAGTGGCAAGCACTAAAGAGTACTAGGCACTATTTTAGACAGTTTACATATATTAACTAAGTTAGTCCTTTTAGTAATCCTATGAGGGAAGCACTGTTAGTTCTCATTATACTGATGAGGAAGCTAATGTACAGAAAGTTTAAATAACTTATCCAGGGTCACACAGCTATGAAGTGTCAGAGTTGGGATTTAAACTTGAGCCATGTGACTCACGAAGATTGTTCAGAGTTCCTGGGATATTTCCCCCAGGAATCTGAAAGGTGGTAGAAAGATTGACTGCTTGTCAGGAACCAGAGGATATGTTTATCTTAAGAAAACATTTGACCCTTTAGGTTCTGGCCCTCTGATTTCAGCAGTTGTAAAGGAGGCTGGGTGCCTGTGACAGCTGCTCCTAATCTGACTCCAGGATCTCTCAAGGATTTTTAATCAGCTAGCAGAAGATCAGGTTTTAGACCAAGGAAGGTTATTCTCAATTAGAGCTTAATTATATCATCAAAACAAAATATTAGATACAGGCCATGAGTCTGAAATTACAGACATAGTTGGGAAAAGAAACATGTTCTATTGCCTGTATTTTATTTTTAAAATTATCTTTTAAGTACCTCCCCTTGTTGATAAGTGAAATATACCTATAATCCTCAGTGCCTACCATGATAGTTACAATGCTTTTAAGAGTTTGCTTTTTCATTGTGGAATAAAATGAATCTCAAATTATTGACTTTCAAGAATGCAGAATGGATAAGTGTTGCTTTAAACTTTCTCTTCGGAAGGTTTCAGTGTGGACTGGTGGGCGCTTGGAGTGCTCATGTTCGAGATGATGGCAGGGAGGTCTCCGTTTGATATTGTTGGGAGCTCTGATAACCCCGATCAAAACACAGAGGATTATCTCTTCCAAGGTAACTTGCAGTATTTTACAGACTTCCACTGTGAATAACCTATTCTAGAGCGTGAATGAGGACGGCTCAAGTTTTTACTCTGAGTAAGAAAGAGAAGAATAGTAGCTGGCCCAGTGCTTAGTGGTTAAGTTCATGAGCTCCGCTTTGGCAGCCCAGGGTTCACAGATTTGGATCCTGGGCGTGGACCTACCACCACTCGTCAGGCCACACTGTGATGGCATCCCACATACGAAACAGAGGAAGACTGGCAAACGTGTTAGCTCAGCAACAACCTTCCTCAAGCAAAAAGAGGAAGATTGGCAACAGATGTTAGCTCAGGACCAGTCTTCCTCACCAAAAAAAAAAAGAGAGAGAGAATAACCTGGACAATATACTCCTTAATATGTGGGGCTTTGGTTTTTCTCATTTTTGATACATCATTCCCACCTCTGTAGTCTTCAGTCCCGTTTGCCAGTTCTCTTCTCATCCTCAGACACATAACAAAGAGGTTCCTTCAGATGGTGTGTCATGAACAGAAATTGGAGGAGGGAATCCTGGTGGCTAGAGAGGACGGTCTTTTCACCTGGACCCCAAGGCTGAGTGCATAAGTCCAGAACAATATGGGAAAAAAGTTGAGTACCAACAAGATAAGAGGGATCAAAGGATGAAAAGAAAACCCCAAGATTGGAAATACAAAGAATGGAACAGAACAGAAACAAGCAGATAAACACAGGGATCCCCGCCCCCAACACACAGTCCAAAGAAGTGTGAAGACTGCCATAAAATTCTACATTTAATAATTAAGGCCATCACAGGAAATGATTGCTATTCCGTGTAATGGGAAATCCAAATGGCCATGGAATATGTGGAAAGACGTTCATCCTCACTAGTAATTAGGGGTATGCACATTAAAGAGCTACTATTTTGTACTCATACGTTTGGCAGAATTTTTTTGTGTGTGTGTGAGGAAGATTGTCCCTGAGCTAACATCTGTGCCAATCTTCCTCTCTTTTGTTTGTGGGACACCACCACAGCATGGCTTGGTGAGCAATATCTAGGTCTGCACCCAGGATCCGAACCTGCGAATCCTGGGCCGCTGAAGTGGAATGTGCGAACTTAACCACTACGCCACTTGTGCTGGCCCCTTGGCAGAAATTTTAAAGTCTGGTAATACCAGTGCTGATGAGGATGTGGAGCAACAGGAACTCTCATAGACTGCTGGCGACAGTGACAATGACACAAGAGCCTTGGAGAATAATTTGGCAATGTCCAGTAAAATTGAATATAGTAATATGTGCCAGCTTTTTACAGATATTAACTTGTTTAAACTTCATAACAACCTTATGCAGCAAGTATTATTTTTATTCCAGTTTTACAGATGAGAAAACCAAGGCACAAAGAGGTAGTCAAAGAATAAAATGTGCATGTAAATGATAAAATCAGCATTCAGAGTAGGGGCTGTCTCTGAGGAGGAAGAAGAATGGGACTGGGAAAGCACACGAGACACTTAAGTAGTGTACATAACGTCTTATTTTTTTCTGCTAGAATGCCTTAAATATCTCATAATAAAAATTTAAAGATTAAAGCCACGTGAAAGTTAAATATAACGCTGTAAATTTTATCTTTCTAGTTATTTTGGAAAAACAAATTCGCATACCGCGTTCTCTATCTGTAAAAGCTGCAAGTGTCCTGAAGAGTTTTCTCAACAAGGTATAAATCCTGTATAAAATCTTTAGTGGTTTATCTTTGTATAAGGGAAACTGGCAGGTAGAGCTTCAGGCAACATAGAATTCCAAAACATCAGACTATGTGATTCTTTCAGTTAGATCTGGAATTTATCTGTCACTAAGATGAGTTGTGCTTCCCATTTTGCCAGTATAATTTACCCCAGCTATACATTACATATGGTATTTTTAATGTAAATGATATATACCATGTACTCAATTAAGGGCAGATTGCATCTTTGGGGATAGTCTCAATGGTACTTTCAGTTCTATTTTTCAATTTTCTTTGGCTTATCATTATTTATAGAATCTCTTTAGCTTTTGAGTACTTGGGGCAATAGTGTTCCTACAGATTCTCATGTCAAAAACCCTATAATTAGATCAAATCAGAAGAACCGAGATGCTATCATTGGCTCTTAAAAAATCTGACCATCATTCACTTGTTTGTTGCTAGGCTGTTGGTAGGCTAGGAGAGTTTGGGGATCTATCTGTCATGATTCTGAGCTGCTTTTACTCATAACACTTCTAAAACCAAACGTGTAGGCTTTTTTCCACACCACTTCTTCAACTCTCCAGACACCAAGTGGATGTCTTACAATTCAGTTCATTTCTGACACTAACTACTCGGAGTTAGCATCAGACTGCATATGGGTTTAAATGTTCAGTCCCACAAGACTGTCGTCACTTCAGATGCCAGTCGCAAGTATTGGGTGCCCACACTTCTGGCTGACTTGGCTACAAAGTTGGGAGTTCCCACAACCCCCTCAGTTCAGGTTCAGTGATTAGCTAGAATTACTCATAGAACATACAACTCATAGAATTCATAGGCTCATAGAACTCAGGAAAACAGTCTATTATAAAAGATACAAATGAACAACCAGATGAAGAGGTACATAGGGTGAGGTCCAGAAGGGTCCTGAGTGCAGGAGCTTCTGTCCCGGTGGAGTTGGGTTGTGCCAGCCTTCTAGCGCATGGATGAGTTCACCAACCGAGAAGCTCTCCAAAACCCAGGATCTGGAGTTTTTAAGGAAGTTCCATTATGTAGCATGATTGAGTAAAGCATTGGCCATTGGTGATTGAACTCGATTTCCAGCCCCTCTGGAAATGAGGCTTGAAGGTTCCAAGCCCCTCACCACATGATTGGTTCCTGTGTCGACCATACCCCATCCTGAAGCCATCTAGAGGCCCACCAAGAGTCACCTTATTAGCCTAAACTCAGGTCTGATCAAAAGGGACTTGTTATGAATAACAGAAGACACTCCCATCAGAAATTACAAAGGTTTTAGAAGCTCTGTGTCAGGAATCTGGGACAAAGACCAAATATAAACTCATTATGGTATCACAACGATCTTGGCAATCGTGAGTCTTATTTTAAATAAATGGTAGGTTAGAAAGTAGATTGATGTGTATTTATCTTTAAGGTAAATAAGATGATAATGAATTTTAATAAAATAAGAAATTGAAGCTTGTTTTAAATGAGTACTTCATATGAGGAAAGCTTTAAACTAGAAATCTAAGTTTCTAGTGAAAAATGAAGTTGAAAGGTGTAAATATGCAAAATAAAATGCCTTTTATTAGAAAGAAAAATGGCAACATGTTCTCGTTCACAGTAATGAATAAACCAAGACTTTTTATAAGCTGCAGCCCCTTCTCAGTCCAGCAATTCAGATGATGGTTGTATCGTTGTACACAGATTTTCGTTTGTTGCTGTAATTGGGCAGAGGGCTTTTAAACTGAGCTGAGAACAAACTGCTGGAGTTTGCATATTTTGACTGTCGCTCTGACCCATGCCAAAGAAATAGCTGGATGCTGCTCAAATGGCTCTGCTGCTCTTTCTCCTCCCGGTTTTCTTTAACAAGCAGTGGTGACACGTCTTCACTTCGGTTACGTGATAGCAGTAGAGGGAGCCGTGAGGAAGTCGCACGTGTCACAGCTTCAGATACTCATTTGAGTCTAATGGTGTACTTCCCAGAAATGACAGGTAGACTGTTCTGATTTCAGATGTAAAGGTCTCCTATAATAATGGACATGAAACACAGGTCACAAGGATTATTTATTCCGGAGCATGATATTCACCCAGTTCTTGAAACATTTCTTTGCACCATAGGACCCAAAGGAACGATTGGGTTGTCATCCTCAAACAGGATTTGCTGATATTCAGGGACACCCATTCTTCCGAAATGTTGATTGGGATATGGTATGTAAATTTTGATTGTTTTCTATGTTAGGTTTCATTATTATCTTGGGCCAAGTTTTATCATCTTAAAAGATTGTTGAAAAATCTAGTATATCACAGCTTAAATAACTTAAAACACTCTCTAAAGTGCTTTTCTAAAAGCTTTTAAAATAATAAAAGCTTAGAATATTAATTTAATGGAGCAGGTTGTGTATTATTGAGGCCTGCTTCAATGTTCAGATTTGTAAGTTATTTCCGTTATTGTGAACATCGGAGAACCACGCCTAGGGACTCACTTTAATAAAGACTGGGAAACATCTGTGGGCAGAGGAGAAATGAAGAGGTGGAATTTTTCTAAGAATGCAGGCTTGAGCTGTCATCCAATCTGTCTTTCTAGATGGAGCAAAAGCAGGTGGTACCTCCCTTTAAACCAAATATTTCTGGGGAATTTGGTTTGGACAACTTTGATTCTCAGTTTACTAATGAACCTGTCCAGCTCACTCCAGATGATGAGTAAGTAATTCTACAGACTGAAATATTTTTAAAGTTCTTTCAAAGCCCCATTTTTAGTGGCTTCACGGTTTCATTATCAGTTTATACTATAATTTAACCATTCAGTTATGAGATATTTGAATCCATTATACTATTATAAAGTATAACAATAACTGCCATTTTCAACTCTGCTTTACATGCGTTATCTCTGATTCTCACAACCTTGTAAACCTCGTTGTGGTCATCTTCGTTTTACAAATGAGGAAACCGAGGCTCAGAGAGATTAAGTGAAGTTACACAGCTATCAGGTGGCAGAGTCAGGATTCAACCCCAAATCTGACTGCCTAAGCCCGTGCTCTTTGCCCTGCTCTGCACCCTTTCCCATTTTGACAATGACCATCTTTACCTGAGTTCCTGTTACCTTAAGACAGAAAGGGAATTAGGTCAAAGGGTATGAAATTTTAAAGGTCTTGATATGTATTGCCAAACTGCTTTTCAAAGGATTACATCAGCTTATCACATCCAGCCAACAGTAATCTGACGTATTTTTTGTGTTTATGTTGCATCTTTTAAAAATATGGTTTAGAATAGTTTGGGGATATTTGATCATCTACCTGTCATTCAGAGTCATTCTCTCATCTCAAGGAGGCCCTTGCTGCTTGACAGTCATTTTACTTACATCTCATTAATTCTTACCACATTCCTCACAGCAGCTGTTCCGAACTGTCTCTACATTTTAGACGCCTTCAGTCCTACCCTGCCTCCAGCGCTCTGTCAGGACTAACCTTGCCTTAACTTGACTGCAAGGATGGAGACCTTGCTGCTGTGAGCTTGCTCCCTTTCCAGCTGTCCCCAGACCACCTTGCATCTCAGAATTGCTCTCCAATGCTTCTCAACCTCTCTCTTCTTCCCTATTCTTGGAAGGCTGTCCCTCTTTCTCAAGGGGCACCCTCCTCTTTTCCTGGACCTGTTTCCACAAGTTTCCTCCCAGATTTCGTTTTGTCACTTGTCTCCATTACTCCACCTTCTTTAGTTTCCCTTTTCCTCTGCTTATAAACATGCTCAGGTATCCTAATTTTTTCCCTTGAATCTTAGCACTTTTTTTCTTTTCTTTCCTTTTTTTTGCTTGAGGAAGATTAACCCTGAACTAACATCTGTGCCAGTCTTCCTCCACTTAATATGTGGGTTGCTGCTACAGTTTGGTGGGCAAGTGGTGTATGTCTACCCCTGGGATCCGAACCCATGAACTCAGGCTGCCAAAGCGGAATCTGCCGAACTTAACCGCTACACCACGGGGCTGGCCCCTCTTAGCACTTCTTTGAACCACCACATTTTTCTTTTCATCTTTAAGCTTTTTCAGAAATAGTTAATAGAAGGTCATGGTAAAAAAAAAAAAGGAAATCAGCAGTATCTGTATCAGACTCCTTCAGAGTAGTGAACATTGATTGTCTTACACTTTCTTACTGCCCAAACTTTAACCCCTTACAATTTAACCTGCTCCTTCAGCTTTGGAAGGTTGAATTGACTTCTTAATTTCTAAGTTTTGAAGCATGTTTTGTTCAGTCTCCATCTCTCCTGATGTCTGTAAAGCATTTGGCATTCATGGCCTTGCTTTGGCACCGCCCATCCGGGTTCTGTTTAATCTCTCTGATTACTCGTCATCTGTTTTTGCTGTCCCCTTGAGACTAGGATGCTCCGTGATTCTGTTCATGACAGCCTTCTCTGTGCTGTATGCAGCTTGTGCCTGGGAGATTGCAGCCAGCCCCGTAGCATGGATACCAGCTATTTAAATGACTCCCAGCTAAATTAGCAAACAATTATTGAGCAAAAGGCACTATGCGAAATACTAGACATTCAAAGATGATCAAGACGTAGGCCAATCTTGCAAAAAACTTACTGTCTCCTAGAGGGAGAGATACATACCAAAATCATTATTTCTGACAGCATCGTGTATTAGAAAGAGTGCTGGATTTAATCAGAAGATAGGACTTTGAATCCTGATGCCACCTCTTCCCAGCTCGGTAACCTGGGCGTGAATTGCGTAACTTCTCTGAGCTTGCTGCTTCTCATATTGCCCACCTCACGAGGTTGCTGTGAAGAATAAATGAGCGGTGGTTTCTAAAGCACCCAGCCCTACCCTGATCTCTCTCCTGAGCTGCATTTCCATCTGCTTGTGTACCATCTCCTCTAGTTTGTCAGACATGCATCTAAACATAGGAAGTCTAAAACCAAAGAAAGACCCTCTATGGTCTCTTTTTCTATTGTTCTCAATCAGTTTGTTGTTTTTATTTACCTTTTTCTGCTCATTATATCACCGTGTGTTCCTGCATTCAGATTCAAAATGTCAGTGATTGTTGACTCCTTTTTCCTTAATAAACTGTATTACACCTTCAGCTGCCAAGTCCTTGTCTCTTTTTCCTTTTACTTCATCACTTGTGTCAGATCCCTTTTTTCCATTCCCATTGCCATAAGCCCAGTTCAGATCTCTTTCAAATCATACCCAGGACATTATGCCGTCCTCCTAATTGGGCTCCTTCTTTACTTTGCAACCCAATCTGTATACCTCATGAAGTACCATTCCACTTCTCTAACTCCTTTAGTCAGAAACCTTTAGTAACTCCTACGCTGCCTACCAGATAACATCTATCCTCTTGGCCAGCATTTGAGGCCTCTCGCCATTGGCTCCAGCCTGACTCTCCAGCCCTCTCTCTCACTCCTCTCTCACACAAACGCTGTGTTCTGGCCATTCCCCGATAGCGTGCTGTTACCTTTGCTCATGCCATTTCCTCTATATTCCTTCTTCATTTGTACCTGTTGACATCTGCCCCATCTTTCAGAGCACCCTCAGATGCAACCAGATCTTTGATGGGTCAAGTGAATCTCCTTAGTGTAAACATCACTGGCTTCTTTGAGCCAGCCATGACCTTCCTTCCAGCATCATCTGCCACTTAACACCCTTCTATTCCTGTGCTCCAACTCTAGTAAATTACTTGCATTCTCCTAGACCTACCATAATCTTTCATGAGTCTGTTCAGCAAATGTTTGTGGAATGAACGCTGCCTTTCTTGATTTCTCCAGCTAGAAGTCACCCTTTTCTTTAGAACTGTGGTTAGAACAGAACTTAGTTTGTCCCACATGAAACTTGGCAGCTACTGCTTTCTCTTGTAGCTTTCTGTTACGTGAAGTAGCATCCCTTCCTGAAGGAAGGGACTGTGTCCCATGTAACTTCATGCTCTGCAGTATGGTGTGTACGTTCAAGTATTAAAATGTTCGATAGTACTACTCGCTCTTCTTCTATATTAACCAGAATTCCAATCTCTCCCCTCCCTGTGACCCATTGCCTCCCTGTGGTGGTCTCTCCTTTTTCCAGGTCTTTCAGTTTACTTGTTCCTATTGCCTTTTCCTGTTGGTTAACTTCTTCTGGGCCTTCTCTTCACCGTACTGCATCTGGCTGTTGAGGTGACTACTAAATTGAATACTAATTCGGACCTGGATGTTCACCTATAGTTAGAAATGTAGCTCAGGTCAAAAGTTAAGATTGCCCAGAATTGTGACAACTTGTGCCTTTTTTATTCCCAGCCCTCAGTTTTGGACTACTTTTTGGTTCTAAGCTTGCTTGTGGGTTTATTAGTCTTTTCTGATTTTCAGTACTCTTGATTCTTCTGGGAAATGTTTTGGGATTAATCTAAAAACTTGTAAAAATTTTTTCCATAATTTATATAAATTAGCCTTATTTTTGGTTTCTTAACCTTATTTTACCATTTGAATTAAAAGTTGAAGAAATGTTGATTATGAAATTTATTTTTCTTTCAACAGTGACATTGTGAGGAAGATTGATCAGTCTGAATTTGAAGGATTTGAGTATATCAATCCTCTTTTGATGTCTGCAGAAGAATGTGTCTGATCCTCATTTCTCAACTATGCATTTTGCTCGTGTTGCCATTTAATGCATGGATTCACTTGTTACCAGCCTGGATACATTTCATATTTGCCACCGACAAAAAAGCACTCAGTATCTTCTGTTGTTGTCTGTAAGAGTCAATTACTACATCCAAGTTTAACTGAAAAAAAATTGAAACTGGTTTCCAGACAATTGTGTCAAAATTAGTTACACTCGTAATCCAGCAGCCTACTGATGAGTAATGAAAGTGTCCTTTTCATTTAAGGGAAATACTTACCACTGCTTTTAAAAAGAGTGTTGCATTATTAAGGCACATGATGGAATTGCATCTAAGCCTCGCATAATTTTTATCATTCTTCCTTTAAGTCATTTAAATGTTTAATTTTGGAATAAAAGATTAATTCAAAATATAACAACTTGTTATGTTAACTATTGGTTTCTGAGTTCTTTGTGTTTAAAACTTTAGCTGTAGTTTTATCATTGCCTTGGATAATTAAAATATTGATTTTTAAGGCAACATTTTATTAAATTGATTGGTAATAAAAGGTGTTGCTTGCTTAGAATTAGGGAATACAGATTCTCCTTGAGGAATAAAATAGGCATCTTTTATTAAGGATCGGATTCCAGATCATTAGCTGTCATTGAAAAACTGATGCAGATGATTTCTTTAGGATATCAAGGGATGGGCTTCTCAGCTTGTCTCTTCAGCCAGAACTTTAACTGGAATGTTAGCAAATGTTGTTCAGAGGATCCGGATGCAATTGAATGGAAAATTTCTCAGTATGTAAAAAGGGAAAAATAGAAATTTAAAATAGATCCAAAAAAGTGCAGTGGTACTATTTATTTCTTATTCGAGAGTAAATCCCGCAGCTGTTTTTTGGTGATTTGATTTAAATAATGAGGCACTCGCTTGTTACCAAACTTGTAAAAGCATTCCATTTATCCAGTGGAGACAGAATGTATACTATTTTTTCCTTATAATTTAGTATACAGGAAAGAATTCATCTTCTGAATAGTGTGTTAACCATGATTGTTTCTTCCCCCAAACCACATTAGTCATACTTTTGGACCCTAATTTATGGAGTCTTCAGTGAAATCCAAGAAAAGTAATAAAGTAAACGTGAATAAATGTCCAGGGCACACACATACACTCACACACGTCACAGTTCCAGCTCCTTCGGTGAGTTTTTGTTAAGTAGGCAACACATGGAATACAGAGTAGATCCGTTTCAGGGGCCAAGTTCTTCAGATTATTTTTTATTAATATTAGTGGTTAGCAATTTATTATTTAAAGGGATGTCAGAGATAGCATTCTTCTGTTTAAATATTTTTTTATGAAAAGGGACTTACAGAGTAACATAATCATTTAAATTACTTACACTTGCCCAATCTTAGTAAAATTTAATTTAGAGGGAAGCTATCTAGTCTTAAATTTAGAATGATTTAAAATTTGTAGGCATTTAATAAATTATATATATATATATATATATATATATTTTGGATGCTATGTTTCATTAGAAATGTAATTTTTCCAGTTTCCGGCCATGTACTCATTTTTTCTTCACATAACTAAGTCTGAAAGCAATGAAAATCTCAAAGGAAAATATTAATATACATTCATATGTTTATTTAAGATGTATATATGTTTCTCTTAATACCTGAAACTTATTTTAAAACAAAAAGCAGTATTCACTTCAAATCGTAAACTTCTAGAAAATTCTGACATCTTATGTCAGAAATATGTTTATGATCTTGCTTTTAAGTGGTGCTGTTTTCCCTAGGGCATTAGTTCTCAAATTTAAAATGTAGAATGATCACCTAGGAAGTTTGTTTAAAATGCACATTACTGAGCCCACCTTAGAATTCTCTTGGGGCTTTGGACCTCATTTTGAGAAACACTTTCTTTGAGTTATTCTTTTACTTCGTCTTGTTAAATATTAGAGTGAAGAATCACGGTAAAACATTCTGAGCAGGGGTAGACATTGAGCCACGATCTTACCTACACTTTTAAATCAATTTTGAATGAATGACTTCTTCAAGTTTGATGTCCTCTCAGAAAAAAGAAATCCATCAGGTTTTTATCAATAATGTTACAAAAGACAAGCATTTTTCTGTGATGATGTTTTAACCATTATTCAGGATGGTCTTTTGTTTTTAAATCTTTTTTTTTTAACTAATAAGATTTACTGTATATATTTTATACAGAATTACATTACAAAAACGTTTTTAATTATGTTCTGTCTTTTGTAGTTTTTAAGTGCCACGCCAGTTCTTTTATATTAGATAGAAGTTTGCTCACAGTACTTGCCAGGGGAAGAAGACAGTTGACAGAATGGCTGGAATTTTGGTATTCTGAGAAAAAAATTTTGCATAAGCATGTGGTCAGATCATTTTATGTGTATGCAGCCTGAATTGGATATCAGGTATTTAGCTTGTTTAGTGTCTGTACATTTACTTTTTAAATTTGATTTTGATTTTTGTCATGTAGAATACTGCCTTGGTCATCATAATGTAATCTGTCTTTGTGTACCTTTTTTTTAACTTTAAAATCTCTAAATAAAATGTTTAATACTCACCAGGATTGGAACATTTTTAATATGTAGTGTATCAGAAATCTGTGTAAGAACAAAGTATATTAAAATTCGTTGAAGAATTAAGAATGAAGGGGCTGGCTGGGTGGTGTAGTGGTTGAGTTCGCACGCTCTGCTTCAGTGGCCTGGGGTTTGCAGGTTTGGATCCTAGGTGTGGACCTGCACACCACTCATCAAGCAATGCTGTGGCAGCATCCCACATACAAAATAGAGGAAGATGGGCACAGATGTTAGCTCAGGGCCAATCTTCCTCACTAAAAAAAATAAATAAAAATGAAAATTTTAGAGTTTGGAGTTTTGCTGTACTTAAAGCAGCATTCTGCTAGTACTGATGTCGTATTGTAGACATTCATTCATAAAATGCTGTTCAGTGTATTTTTGAACTTGCCCTTCTGTGAATGTCTTCGATTGGAAAACAAATTAGTAAAGAATCAGCTGAACATAGAGCATTTTAACTAGTTTTAAAACTGAGGCAAATTTAAACAGAATCAGAATAAATTACTCCCAAATTATGTTCACAGTGATCTAAAATTCCTGCTTTCTTGGTTGTAGCTAGTCTCTGTACATGAACAAGTGTGATCCTGGAGTCCCGAAGTACTGTAACTTCCTGTTTCCTTCCCTTCATAGAGAGAATGAAATCTTAAACGCCTTTACTGTTTTCTTAATTGACTTCCCAGAGAACTAGGGCCTGTATACTAAAACAGTAAAGACTGATCTCCTTTGTCTGTTATTTAAGTTCAACTCTTGCTTAAAATGGGGTTAAAGGCAGTATTAATGAAGTACTGTCCAGGCCATCCCCTAGAACAAATCGCAAATTTGGTTGTTTTCTTTGAGTTAGTAAAATACCAAAAGGGAGGCCAAAGAGGAGTTGGAAGCTTTAGGGAAATTTTGCGTTAAGGCGGGTAGTCACTGGGGCAACCAGTTTCTCTCTGAAAGGTGAAGTCAGCCTCCAGTCTTTAAAGTCCAACAGGCTGGTGTCTGGGAAACACCCCACGGCGAGTCTTTTGGTGTATTTGATGGTCTCCCTTCCTAGATTTACCCTCCTGCTCTAGGACTTCAGGGGTCAGTTAAAACCCGGATAGTCTAAGTAGTTCGTATCTGTAGTTTATTGTTTATATTTAATATAGTATATTCAATATATTTATTGAATATACTGGAATTAACTATGCATTGTACTAAATAGGGCTAATAAAAAGACAAAACCAGGGCTGCCCCTGTGGCAGAGTGGTTAAGTTTGTGCACTCTGCTTCTGCGGCCCAGGGTTCACAGGTTCGGTTCCTGGGTGTGGACCTACACACCGCTCATCAGGCCATGCTGTGGCAGTGTCCCACATGGAGGAACTAGAATGATTTGCAGCTAGGATGTACAACCATGTACTGGGGCTTTGGTGGTGGGGCGGGGGAAAGATTGGTGAGAGATGTTAGCTCAGGGCCAATCTTCCTCACAAAAGAAAAAAAACCCAACTTCTGTCCTTGACATTTGAGATGGGAAACAGAGTTACTGAGAAAGATATTTGTTTCCACAACAAATAGTCCAGAGAAGAAAGACAAATAAATGTAGTAAAGTGTACACTATGTGGTCATGACAATTTATCCCCTTTACCAATGGAAAGTGTATGAGTTTTACTTGACATTCATATGTAGTTGATCCATGCTAGACATTTTTCAGATTTATGGTAGATTCCACAAAGCTTTTGGAATTCATATATACACAATAAGAATTCATAGAAACAATAAGAATAAAATCTTAGGTGCCAATATACACCCATAGTATAAACATGCACATAGTGTATAGTATATATACACATAATACTATGCATATAATAAGATTATTTTTGGCTTTTGCACTCAGAAATATCAATTGAATTTTACATGGAAATGGGAGAGAAAATTTTCAGATGCTTCTGCTTAGATTTTGTACACTCCATGTCTGAAATTCATAATTAAAATTAATCCAGCTCAGAATTTGAGAGTGACTTTTGGATGTGAAGTGTGGCGGTGCAATTCACCTTCGTGTAGCAGCAGTTTGTGGCTTAGTAGCATTAACACGGTATTTTTACTCCTATTACTATTTCAATGTTTTCATTGAAGAAAATGAAATTACTAGTATCTAAGAATTAAGTGGCTGTTCAGTGTGACCTTTTCTAGGATATCTGAAAGTTAAAACCCATGTCAGATGGATTTACCTGACTTCATAGAGCTTTAGCTCAAGTTTTCATCAACAGTATAGCTGGTCAGAAGGAAATTCTAATTGTGTAAAAAAGAGCCCTTTGAAAGGCTCTAGCAAAATCCTTGAAAGATCAGATGCTTTGTTTTTTCCATTAAAAGGAAATGCTGGGGAGCCGGCCCCGTGGTTGAGTGGTTAGGTTCGCGCGCTCCGCTGCAGGCAGCCCAGTGTTTCGTTGGTGTGAATCCTGGGCGCGGACATGGCACTGCTCATCAAACCACGCTGAGGCAGCGTCCCACATGCCACAACTAGAAGGACCCACAACGAAGAATATACAACTATGTACTGGGGGGCTTTGGGGAGAAAAAGGAAAAAAATAAGGTAAAATTAAAAAAAAAAAAAAAGGAAATGCTGGATTTCTGGAACCATGGAACTGGACTTAAAACTTACATGGTATAAACTGTCTGCAGTGTGAATGGCTATACTTGGTGACTTTTTACATTATTCATAATATATTTAGGAATAAAATTTCATAAAGGTAGTTAAGTACAGGAACCTAATTCTAACTCACATTTTATGGCCTTTTACAGAAGATTCTCTAAGTAAAATTCTTCCTAGGCACTCTAGGTTTTTATTTAAAAGTCAGATTTTTAAATTTAAGGACCATAAAAGGATGTGCATTTGTGAACAGTTTGACTCGTTTACCCAGTTTGAAACAATATTTTAATAAGGAAATCTGAATCAGTGTGCCAAAGATGATATTTTGCTGAATTATTCTTTCTTTAAGTTTAAAATTTTAATTCGTGTATTTATTGGAGGCTTTACAATGTGTCTAGTGCTAGGCTGATTCTGCAGGATTTAGAAATTTTTATCGTAGGGAATTTTTTTGATATACAAAATAAATTCATTCCAGAAAAGTTGGCTTAAATTTAAAAAAAGCCAGTGTGTATTGTTATCCCTTTAGTTAGAGGATAGATCCTATGATTAAAATAAAAATTAACATTCTCCCGCAAGTAGTGAGGTCTGAAAACTATGGAAATGGAGGGAGACAGCAGTGTATCTGGTTCCATCTCAGAATGGGGAGTCTGTCGCCTCACCGCCACCAGGGGACAGTCTCTTGCTGTAATGAAGGTCAGAGTTACCCGCACCTCAGCCCTCTGCAGGCGGCGGTATGTTCACTCCGGGCTGGTTACCAAGAGGTTCCAGGATTTCATCAGTGCTGATCGTGTGCACTTCAATTTTACAGAACTATTAAAAATCAATATACCGTTTGAATTGCTTGTCTGAAGAAAGTCTCAGATATGTTATCTGGGAGTGTGCCAAGTTTTCAAGGACTCGCTTTGCCTCCTCTAAGCATTCTGGGTGTTAGACCTTCCACGTTCATTCAAAACAGTGAGGACCTGTTCTGTACCAGGGGCTGGGCTGTACGAGCAGGGGTCTGGTCATGTCTTGTTTCGTGCTGACTGGACACTCCTCCGTCTGTGAAGGAGACCTTTAGCTGAAAATAAAACCAGGGTTGATTTTGCATCTAACTACAGAGGAATTCAATCAAAACAAAATCCAAGAAATTGGCCACTTTCTTTAGTTGTGGAACTTTGTGTATTAAATACTACATGGCATTAAAATAGTGACATTCATGAATTTAATCGAAGAGTGTTTGTGAACACTCAGATTGTCCATTAAAAACACGATTTCAGAAGAGTTTTTACCATTTGCTATTTCACAAACACTAAACACTTGTGTAGTGGGGTTGAAAGCATCAGTTTGCCAATGAAAGACCTTTCCCTGCTAATCCTGTTGGAAATTAATTTCCCCATGCCTCCATTTCGGTTACGTACTTCATTGCCTAGAATAACTGATTATATGATGTGCCGTAAGTTGCATTAAACAACCTCACACCTTCTCCTTCACAGGTTTTTCATCAACAACTTTTTCAGACTTGTGTGTTGACACCACTTTATAATCTGCACGTTGTAACTTGGTAGTAAGAGTAACTAGGAAGTATAAGAATTCCTTTTTGTATTTCGAAATGGGGGCAAAGCTTGTACCTTGTAACTATAATGAGCCCTGGCGTTTTCACTTCTGTTTGATTTTCAGTGATGCCAAAGGAAGTTAAGTTTCCCAAAGAAAGTTGCTCCTTGATGCTACATCCACCCAAATAGCAATATTATTTATGGATTTTAGTAGCTAACATGGGCCAGGCATGTGCTAAACATTTTGCACATGTCCCATTTAATCCTAACAATCCCCGTGACAGTGTTTCCTGCCCCCCACCCCCCTCCCCCAACCGCTCTTCCACCCAGGGCTACTGAACTGAAATCCTTAGCATCTCAGGCTAGTCTCAAGTTAAATTTTGAGAACCACTAAGCTGTATGAATATATACTATTATCACCATTCAATAAATTTTTTTTAAAAGTGGAGATTTAGGGAAGTGAATTAACTTACTCAAGGTCCATATGGCTCCAGTGCCTATTGCCTCTAAAGACAGTTTAGATGAAGTTTTCTCTAAAATCTGTCACCTGCCCACTGTTTTTGCACCGTCCTCTCACTTTCCGGTGTTAGGTCAGACAATGCTCCGCTGCCGTTTACAGGGTTTTCACGGCCAAGTTTTTCAGAAGTGGGTGGCCAGGTCCTTCTTCCCAGTTTGGAAGCTCCACTGAAACCTGTCCACCATGGGTGACCCTGCTGGTATTTGAAATACCAGTGGCATAACTTTCAGCTTCACAGCAACACACAGCCGCCACAGTATGACAACCAACAGATGGGTGATGTGGTTCCCTGACCGGGAAATGAACTTGAGTCATGGTGGTGAGAGCGCCGAATCTTAACCACTAGACCACCAGGGCTGGCCTCTGAGAGATTATACACAACTAATGCACTGTTTTTCAAACTCTGTCTTGTTAACTCCTTGGTGGCCATCTCCGTAGGTCTGTTTAAGGCCTTAGTCCCTCCTCTGTTTGGCTCAACCCTGCCTTCCCATGATGTTGCACTCTCTCTTTCCGTGATTTGAACCTCCCACTTCACAGACCTACAAACTACACTCTCTTGGACAGCCCAGGACCCCTTTCTTTCAAGCACTCAGAACTGTGTGGTAGCCCATCAGAAACTGATCCTAGGTCCAGCGTTTGATGTGAGACTGCCCAGTGAAATAATCCTGTGGCTGGCCTCCTCACCCAGCTATGACTCCCTCAAATCAAGCAGTCCAGGATGCTGCTGATTTCTGGGAAACCAGGGGGTCCCCCCAAACACACACGCACCTTTAGTCTAATAGGTGACTGCTCAGGTTAGTTCTTTGAGACATCTTGGAGTTCGTTATGCTCATATGCTGGTTGTCTGTGGTGGCCACCCAAGATGTGACCCCAGTAAGGTAGCCTGCCCTGCACTCTCATTTCCCGTTCTTCTCTGTTCTCACCCTTCCCCAGCTCAACTTCCCTCTTCCCTCCTAGCATTTCTCCTGTGTGCACGGGGGCCTTCCTTCCTGGGTAAATGAGCATCAAATTTCTCAGCCTGTTCCTTGTACTTTCCTTCCCTTTCTGACTGTCCCCTGAGGACATTGCTCTCAAGGGGGGGCTATGCATTCTCCTGTAGGTTCCCAGCCTTCAGCATTCTCCGTTGCTAATGTCACTGCAGACTATTATTCCTTCACCTGTGTGTGAAAACCCTACTTCTTTGGGGTTCATACTATGTGGCTTGGCCTCTTTGTCATATAACATACTCCTGCTTACTCCGTTTCATTTGAGGAAGATTTGGTACCTGGCTCTCTGCTCTACCCTAAGGCCTGCCATCAGTGACAACTTCTGTGTCTCAATGGGCCAGGGAGGGATCCAACATCCAATCAAACACCAAATCCCATCCTTTCTTTCTGCTCAGTTTTTTTCCTACCACTCGTTTCCACCTAAGGACCTCAACTCATGCTGGCCTCACATCTGTTGTATTCTCCTCCCCTTTCTCAGGGAGGGCACCTTATGTCCTTCTGGCATTCATGTCCCTTCCATAGAGAGGACAACCTAAGGCCACTTTATCTGGTGGATCTCACCACTACTCTTATCATCACATTTTCTTTATTTTATTCACAGCATCTCTCACAATGTGTAATTATATATTTCCTGGTTTATTTTATTGTCATCTGTCCCCTTCACTAATCTGTATGTTCCATGGGGACAAGAGCCATGTCAATTCCATTTACTATTGCAGTCCCAGTGCCTAGAACAATGCTTGGTACAGGGACCCTCTGGAAATATTTATTAAACGAATAAATAAATTAGTGAATGAACAAACATTCGCTCTGTGCTTTGGAAAGAGAGAGCTCCCACTGGCTCGTGGTTTCACCATTAGAGGTTTGCAAGGAAGCTTCCATTGCTCCGGCAGAGCTGGGACTAAGGAACCGGTATTTTTCACAGACAACGCAGATGATTTTTGTGCTTTAATAAAGCTTGGAAAACTGCATTAGGGAAAGGCCTTCACCCACATGCTAAAGGCTGACCTGGGCTAGAGGAGCTTTTCTCTGCAGTTGGCAAGGTGAATCATTCTGGGCTTTTGTGGGATTTCCCAGCACTGATGTAAATAGAAGCTTTTAGAGAAGGCCCCCAATTATTCAGGTAATAAATGGAAATCAAGGGAAAGGGGACTCCTGAAATACTGTAGAGACTGAAAAGCGTAGACAAATTTTCAGTGATTATTAGTTTTCTGTTTTGTAAGAATTCAGGAGAGGAGAATATTGTGTGTGGATTGCCTCTGTCGCCATAACAAGGTGAGTCCTATTGAAAATCCTCAATGACAGCACATTTCATACTTTGAAGATGGATTTGGTTCTCAGAAATACTCAAAAGCCACTTGGAGTCGAGTTTAACATGGATGGCAAATCTGGGAAATATTGTTCTGGGAATTTGGACCTTAATCTCCCCACCACCCACTGTCGGAGCGCCTCTGACGGGATGGCTTCTCAAGACGACCTCTGGAGGTAAACAGGACATTTTGCTCCTTCTCTTTGGCCCACAGAGGAGGACGTCAGTTCTCCTCGGGGGAGAAGAAACCCAGAGAACATATTTTTTTCTCCATCACAACGATTCTAAGAAGCTGTGCCCTTGTCTCTGCACGGAGCTCACCGAGGTAACTCAGGTGCTCGCCGTGGGCCAAGGGTGGGGAGAGTCCAGTTCTGAAGCTCTTCCAAGCCAATATTCACAGAACCCAGAGGAATGTGCAGTTGGTTCTGTCCTCCAGGCTCCTTGTGATAGAATTTCATAGGGTTGGGGTGGTGGGGATGGAAAGAGGGACATTGCACCTTTAGTTTAGAATCTTTGTCCCCAGAAGCGCACACAGCTGCAGGGTCTCCCCCCAGGCCCTTGGGAGTCCTCACGTGGGCCTTCTGGAAGATAGCAGAGAATGTCCCACCCAGAATCCCCTTTCTCTCCCCCTGCCCTCGCCCCGCTGCCCACCTCCTTTACCACCTGAAGAACCACTATTCTTACCTCATGCCCCATCTCTGTGACTAACATGGGAAGGGAAACAGGCATTCTGCGGAATTGCCTTGCTTTAGTTTGCTGTTTGTTAAGTTTTTCTTTTTTTTAATTTAGTCACTCCTAAACTTACTTTAAAAAAATCAGACATCTTGCATTGTGAGGATTAATATCCTCTGATAGCCACCTCCGGGTCTACATTTAAGATTCGTGCTGTCCCTGCTGGCATGATTCTTGGGCCTTTGGGACTTAAAGGCGCGTCTGTCTCCTTTGAAACCTGGAGGAACATCACAAAGTCCCCTTCTCTTAATGTTGACCCGACAGAAGCCATGTCTAATTTCTCCCTCCCAGTTTCCTAAATTATTCACCCTCTGACAGGCAAAGAGATGTTATAAATGATGGTGGGCTGTACTGAACCAGTGCTTTTGGTATTGTAGGTTAAGCAGGTGTAGGTGTGAGGACCCAACTGCCATTTCTAACACCATCTATATGAAACCTCTATATATCTATAGAAAGATCTTCTATGTTCCAAACAAAGGACAGACAAGCAAACTCATGGACCCAGTGTTACCGTGGAGACAGTCCCTGTGTGTACGCACAGGTGGTCCATCACATAACACACGTAAAGGTGATGCCTTGGGGCATTTTCACTACGATAACCCTTTTGGGGACTTGATGAATCTCTGGCCCCACTGACTATCACTTAGGGTGGGCTACACTGCTCTAACAGACAGACTCGTAAGGTGATGGAGGTTTATTTCTTCCTCTCCTAACCGTCCAGGATGGATGCTCTGGGTCCGGAGCTGGGAGGATGGGGCTGTTTCCCATGGACATTCAGAGACCCAGGCCAATCCTCGCCCTGCCACCTTCAAACCATAGGAAGGAGAAAGGCAGGGAGGCATGCTTATGGGAGGTGTGACCAGCCAGGCCTGGAAGTGACTTGCCTCTTAGGCTCACATTGCTTTGGCTAGAACCCAGTCCTGTGGCCTTTCCTAAAGCAAAGGAGGCTGAGGAGTGTCAGCCAGCTTTGTGCCCAGGAGGAAGAGGGGAATAGATTTTGGTGGCCTGCCGGCTGCCTCCACCGTGCTGGGCAGCGCTTCTTGAGACTGAGCGGAGTCAGTGGAGAAGGCCTGCAGTGACCCTGGGAGGAGCATCAGCATATCTTTCTGGCTGAGAAGGCTCAGGTGGGAAGTCCTGAGCTGACACTCAGAGATTCACCAGCCAACTGTCTCTTGGTGACTGCAGCTCTGTGTCCCCCTTTGACTTCCCTCTTCCACCCCTGGCTCAGCTGAACTTCCAGCTCCTTCTTTGCCCTCCTCCATGCCCTGCTCCCCGTCAGCTTGGCATCAGGCTCCCGGTCCCTCCTCGCTACCAGGATCTGCCGAGTTTCCTGGTCCCTTATTCAGCTGCCCCCTGGACTCCTTGGCTTTTGGCTCATGTGTCTTGTGAGTCCCCTTCTGTTCCTCCTAATGGGGACAACAGCACTGGGGCTCAGAGCCCCTCTCCTGATGCCCCGTGCCCAGGACATTGCCCTTGATGGCCTCCCTTTGGCTTTGGCACTTTGGCCTCCTCTTTTGTTTCCCTCACCACCATCGGACCTCCCTCCTGGCTGATTGCTGGTTTGGCCTTCTTGAAGCTATCCCTTTCACATTTGAAGACGTTCAGCTTGTCACTCCCCCAAACTCCAGACTGCATCTGTGTCAGGGGCCTGGGGCCTCACCATCTCCTTCCTGTGAGGAGCTCCCTAACTGAAAACTGTCTGTGGCCCAAGCAATTCAGAAGACATATGGACATAAAACACATTTAGTAAGAATCCTTCACTTGTCATTTAACATATGTCAACAGCCTTGTAATGGTGGGATTTTTATGTAGGTGATCTGCCAGCCTCGTCCCCATCCAAGTTGGAAACCCTAGGTCTGTATTTAACGAATATCTTGCGATGCCCTAAGTATTGTGGCACGTATATACTTCTTTGTTTGCTGTGCAGCACCTAGCACATACTAAGCACTCACTAAATACTATCAATACTAGCTTTTTCCTCATCAATCTATTATTTTAAGGGAAATTCTTTCTGTAGTGAAGATTTAGATGATTTAAAATGTTGGCTACTCAGTCCTTAAAATAAATATTACAAATGAAGTGATGATAGAACAGACAATAAAAAGGCTGAATATACAGCACTCCTGAGAAAGATTGTATCAAAAACTAACGAGAAAGGCAGCTTGAAGACTATCTATACCAGAAAGAGGTAAAGTTAGGTATTTACTACACTATTCTGAAGCTTGCTTTGTCGTTCTGCTTATAATGTGGCTGGGCTGTGTTTTTAACACCATTATAACTACATTTTAAAATGAAGATCTGTCTTAAAAAAAATATGGCAACTATAAAGACAAATAGCATGGAAACAGGCTAAAAGTTGGCTTGACCAAGAAATTCTTTAGCAACTCCTTAATATCTTTTGGCTAAGTGGACCTGGAGAAGGAATTATAAGTTATGGAATGATACTCAAAATTGGAAAGGGAGATCTGTTAGGTAGGAAGCAAATTCTTCTTTACAGAACCCAACACATTTGAAATCAGGGGAAAGAACTGATGGATGGTTTAAGAGGCAATGTTTGACTGAAGCCTGCCTGCTGTACCCATAGCTACCTGCCCACAAGAATGTGGCTCCCTGGTGACAGCTGAACTAATTATAGAAAAACAAGTTGAGTGGAAGGAGATGAATTATGTAAATTTACATTGACTGAGGATCCTGTTGGAGCATTCAGGAATTTTGATTATTAAAAATAAACCTAGGTTTTTCTTACATTGAAAAGCAATTTAAAGCTGAAGTATAATTTGCTATTGTTTTAGAATGAAATCTGGATTAGCTAAAATAACATTCATGAACATCACTGTAAATTACTTGCAAGTAACAGCCATTTTGTGGATTTGAGAGGAAGTATAAAATGTGTTTTAGGCTGTAAGTTTATATTTTACTTTTTGTTTATAAAAAAATGCAAGGTACCAAAAGAGTCATATTTTTCCTAAATCCTCACTGTTAAAACAGAAACCTGCAACTTTCTCTGCTCTATTTCAAGTAGTTTTCTTATTCTAAAATATAAACCTAGCTTAAAAACCGAGCATTAGAAAACAATAAAGAATGGAAAGCCATTCAAGCTTCTAAAAGAAAACATTTTTTGTTTGTGTTCAGAGATAGGCCATTGAAATCAATACCTTAATAAGGATGCTTAACACGATTCTTTACACATTTAGAAATTTGATAAACTCAGGTTTAGTGACTATGTTAACAAAAGCACATGAAACTGGTATTTAAAATTTTTTCTTAGTGAAACATTACTCAACACTTAATTTAACATGCTGTAATTTTAAATGAATCTTTTTTCCTACTCAGACACATTGGAAATGCAGCTAAATTGTTTCAGTCGCCCACTCACTGAACAAAAAAAAAATGACTTATTACTTGCTACATGTCAGGGAGGTGAAGGGTCTACCACAAAGACAGCACAGTTCACAGGAAGGTTTTTTCTCGCTCCCCACCGTCACAGCGCTCTGACTAAGTGGGGAAAGCACTGCTACATCGGAGTCAGGAAACTGCAAATGTAAAATGCCCTGTGTTTATTGCTGCTCTCAATTCCCAAATATATATATTTTAATGTCTGCAGTTCAGGCGAGAATGCCCCAGCCTTTTTCCAAACGCGGATCTCGCACGATTTGTGTTATACTGCAAAACGCTGCGCAGACAGACAAAGGACAGCTTGAGGATACCCGGGTGTTCATATTTAGCACTGACACAGCACTTTCATCTGTAATGTGCCTTACAAACATTAACTAATCAAGAGGAACAACACCCCTGCAAGGTATTTAGCAGGATGCAAAAATGAAAATCTACCAGCAAGACAGCCAGGATGCATAAATCATGAGATGTTAAATCAACATGACCTGAGAACCAGCAGGACTCCCTCCCCCTTCTCTTGTCATGACCATCTTTTGGGAAAGGCAAAGAGTTAGATTTTCTGTCAAGCGATGGTGAGGGGGTGACATCTAGGTGGAGGTGGGTGGGAGGACTGTGATAAAGTACTAAGTACCACATTTGTAAAAGGGAAATGTTCTGCTAACTCAGAGAAGGGGCTTCAAGAATAGAACCCTTTTAGAAGTACCCTAGAGAATGGAGAAAATCGATGTCGTTGTTTAATTAATCTACTGCAGATTGACTTCACACGAAGGAGCTCCAACCAGGAAGGTACCCTGCTGGGAAATCCGACAGTGCACAGTTGGAGAGTCTAAGAGGGCAGGAGAAGGGCCGGTGGTATCATCTACATCTTTTGCTCTTCCAGGGGGTGGGGGAGGGCATCGTGACCGTCCTGTGATCTGACTGCGCTTTGCTCACTTGCTCTATGAAAGCTGTCTCTACAGCTAACAGCGCTACGCAACGGTGAGTGGAGTCAGTTCAGCAGCTTTTAGAGGAGGGACTGGAATGTCGTTCAGAAGAGTCTGCAGTTTAGGGCTTTAAATGAAGATGACTGGGATTCTGACTAGGCCTGTGACCTGAGTCTCTGTTTGCAGGGTTTAATAATCTCTATCTCACAGAGGATGCTAGAAAAAGAAATGAAAAGGATGTCAAAGTGCTTGAGAATTGTAGGTGTCTTCTCCCTACTGCCTTGGACGTGCAGTGGATCTGAAGCAGGTACAGCTCTGTCTTAACTTCAGGAGGTCTCCCATCGTCAGGAAGTCGGCCATCGTTAGAAGCAGTTCCAGAGTCAGGACGCATCTCAGACACCCTCTAAAACCACCGAGTTGCACTGTCTGACACAGTGGCAGTGGGCCACACATACTATTGAGAGCTTGCAGCGTGTCTAGTCCAAACTGAGATGAGCTCTCACTGTAGACTACATGCCAGATTTCAAAGATTTAGGGGGAAAAAAAATGTAAAATACTTTATTAATAATCTTTATATTTATTCCGTGTTGAAATGAAAATGTTTTGGACATATTGGATTAAGTAAAATATATTAAAATTAATTTCATCTCTTTTTACTTTTTAAAATTGTGGCTATGGAAGACAAAGTTACATATGGAGCTCACGTTTGTGGTTCACATTATGTTTCTAGTGGACAGTGTTGCCCTGGAACATACTCTCAAATATCTTAGATCACACATTTCCTCAGTGGAAAAAAACGTTTGGGAACGCACCACCCCAAATATATAAATTTTTTGTTTATAAGTATACTTTGTATACATGAGAAAACATAAAAAATAGAAAGCACACATATGAATAGAAGTCCTAATATCTTCTTGCCACGCTCCAGTGATCACCACCAGTAGCTCTGGGGTGTGCACACGCCCCTTTGGAAATTGCTCCCTTAGAACTGGGTCTTGATGAGGCAAAGGACCTATTTGTCACAGTCCCTTGGGGAGTAGGAAAACTTCTTGATTACAATTGGAGAGAAACAAAATTACAATAAAAATTGTAACAATACACAGATTATACAAGTAGAACCAAAGTACTACTTTTGTTCTACATTTGTTACATTTCAAATGTAACAAAATGAGTAAGAAAAAAAGGCTAACAGCAGCCTCCCCTGAGCAGCCCCTGCAGAATTTTCTCGGGGAGTGGGCAAGGGGAGGAGGAGTCAAGGGAGAGGCTCTGAGACTGAGCCAGGAAGGTCTCTACGTAGAACTTTACATAAAGTTGGGAGGATGTCAATTGTTCGAATCAGAGACTGTTGGGGAGGGACTAATGCACACCCTAGGTGCCGCTTGGTACCTTCTCTCACCACCCCTGCTACAGTAAAGAGAGACAGGCTCTGGACCTCTAAAAGTTCATTAAAAGGAGGGAAAGGAAGGTTCGGGGAAGAAGGCAGCGGAGAAGGAGCCAGTGCCTACGTTTTCAGGTTCTCTGAGCAGAGGGGCATAGAGTCCCACTCCACATAGGGCCCCAATGGGCAAAAGACTTTCTGACGACAAGAGTTGGGAGATGCTAAGTTTTGAGGGCAGTGAAAGATTCCTCTGCCCAAGTTTGGGCCAAGAACTGAAGAGATTATGAGCTTGGGCAAGGCATGGGGACCTCTGTGCACTAGAGACCAGAGAACCTGCCCATATATTCTAGAATACACACCTGAGATCAACTGGGACTCGCACGACCTTAAGGAGGGGGAACCCAAATCTTGGCTGAGATTAATTTCCTGGCAGCAGAATTATGTGAATTAGAGATACATAGAAATGTGGTAAATTCCTAATGAAAAATATCTTAATTAATAAATATACATAGTTACATAATTTAAAAGGTCAAATAGAAATAAAAATAAAAGTCCCTGTCCCACTCCAGGCTCCAGATTCCCACTTCCCAGGAAGAGCCACATCAACTTTGTGTGTGTGCCTGAGGAAGACTGGCCCCGAGCTAACAACTGTGCCAGTCTCCCTCTGTTTTATGTGGGATGCTGCCACAGCGTGGCTTGACGAGTGGTGCTAGGTCCGCGCACGGGCTCTGAGCCTGTGAACCTGGGCCACCAAAGCGGAGCATGTGAACTTAACCACTACGCCACTGGGCTGGCACCTCGCCTTCAACTTTTAAAGCTGTTTTTTCTCACATTTGCCCCCACATTTCTAAATACGTGTTCTTCCTATTTCTGAAGTTGTTGAGTTATATATATTACCTAAGGACTTCCTACGATGGAAGATGAAAGTTCAACTCTCCCTCACACACACACACACATATACACTTTATCACCCCTCCCTTCTCTCAATATAGTTATATCACAGTTTCGCAATTTTGGTTATTAATAGAGTATGTACATTAGTATGACAATGCTAATTTATTCACAGCAGAGCCAGGTACTGTATCATGATTTTCATTTCTTGAATAACTTTTTGTTTTTTCCAGAGTTAGTAAGTACCTTAAAAAACTTTGCTTAGTTTTCTATTTACCTATTTATCACTCATTCGTCTTCAGACCTTCTCACCACACAATAAGGTTCTCTCGATACGTTCACATACTAGAAAGTGTGTCATTTTTCTGTCATTTCTCATCCTCTTGCACTTGTCATTCCGGGACCATCCCATCAGCCCCACATTTCCCTTTGTCCTCATCTTTTGCACTTTTTGTTCTTGTGGGTTTATACTTTTATTCATTTACTTCCCTTTTGATGAGGGTTCAGGAAGGCACAGATGTTATTTTTTCAGTAGGGCTGCTCATCAGGTAGTGGGAACGACGTTTTCCAGCCTTAGTCTTGTCGAGTAAAATTCAGAGCATTCTCACAAAAATAGCAGCATCTGGAAACCACGACCAGGGCAACACCAATGACACACTGAAGAGGGAGTCCTTCCTCCAATCGGAGCTGACTCCAACCGTCTGCTTGACAGTCAGACTTCGCGGTAGAATGCAAAGTCTTCTTAAACTCTAGTAACACACTAGTTTGTTCTATAAATACCAGATTTAAGTAACTCATAACAAATCATTTTGTAAATTCTGGAAAGTAGCTCTTAGTCATATGAGAAAGTAAACACTTACGCGATTGTGGATCATTCGTCTCTAAGAACCAAAGAAACTCCTATGGCCAAAAGTGGAACATTTTGAGCAAAAACAAATTGTAATGGGTTGAAATATATAAAATATGCTAAAAGCCATGAGTTTATAAGGATACAAAAAATCAAAACCACAAATAGAAAAAGAAACACTCTTTGGTCATCTTTGGAGGATGCTCATTATTCTGAAAAACGGTAAATAAAAGGAAAGAAGCAAACATTCTGCCTTTCCTGAAAAAAACTGTACCTCTAGGTAAACAATAGACTGTGAGGGAGAGTTCTTCTTTCTAAAAAACATATCCAGCTAACAAATGAGGAGGGAATAAATGATATTGCAACCCCTAATGAAATAATGGATCCAGGAACGGTCGTCAATGGTTACTGAAACCATTTGCTAAAAACCGATGGGGAACTTTGCAATAGATGGATCAGGCTGACAACACCTGGAAACACTGATCGATCTTAATATTACAAAAAAGAGAGACAAGCAGACACGACGTGTCTCGTGGTGTAAATAGGAAGTATACAACATTGCCAGTAAAATATTCTTGCCAACAAATCACACATAATGTGATCAAGTCTTTAGATTTTCCTACGACTATAATGGAAAATAGAGGGAGCAGGAACATGATAAATTGACGTTATAGGGATGCAGTCAACAAAATCATGAAAAATTAGAACATAGGAAACTCTACAGGACAAATGACAGTTTCTTCCTCAAATAAAATATAGGAAAAAGGAGGAGCTATAGATTAAGAGGCTCAAGAAACATACCTAAGGGCAGTATGTGGATCCTGATTCAAACACACCAACTATAAAAACAAGCAAACAAAACCTTATGAGACAACCAGGGAAATGTGAACACTGACTAGACATTTGATAATATTAAGGAATTATTGTTAATTGTTTAAAGTATGACACTGGTAATGTGGCTGTGTTTTAAAAGGACTTGTTGTTTGGAGATGTGTACCAAAGTAAAGAGAGGTTATTTTGCCTGCTTTCCTTATCCCACCAACTTTATCCCACAGGGGTGGCTCTCTTTACAATACAGTCAGAAAGCTAATGTAAATGCCCAGGTCCCCTCTGGTTTGTCACAGAGCCTGCTGTATGTGGGGCCTTGGAGTCATTCTCAGTCTTCAGAGCCAAGGAAGATCCAGGGTAGTTGGACACTGAATGGTAGTAATTGCTGAGTGTGAAAATGTGTGCCAGGGCCAGCGATAGGGAGGGCTGGGGACTTGGTAAATTGAAAAACATGTGCTCTGTCTGAAGGCATTCAAATTCAATGATAGATGGAGGGAGAGAGAAAGAGAGAAGGAACACTGGAGCCCAAAAAGCACAGCTAGGCTATTTCCTTTAGCCAAATTCATGATCCCTGCAGTAGACCTAAACCTATATGTGAGCTGAATCTAGACTTTTCTTGGAAGTACAACTTTTGGTCATATCCATCTCTGACAGTCAGCAGAGAACTCTAGTGCCTAGTCAGAGTGGATTAAAAATTTTACGCTTACCAAACTGACAAAGCAAGAATGGGTAAGGAAATGGACTACCAGGAAAAAGGCAGTCCCTGAGGAGCCTGACTGTGTTGATTTAGTGATAAGAATCTGTACACCAAGGGTGTCAGCCAGACAGGAAATCCATCCTGGTGGAGAGTCAGAAGTGCCCCAGTCAGGGTGGACAGGCTGTGGCAACATCGATTGGCTCCAAAGGGCATTCTTTATACACACAGGTATATCTCAGACTTTGCAGTTACCAGAGACTTTCCTGGGCACTGGAAGGGAGCAAAGGGTTGGGAGGGAATTAGGGGCCTAAGAAAGAGGCAGGAAATCTACTTCTTTCCTCCTTGTGATTGGTTGAGTTTTATTCAATTTAAAAATAATTCTGAGATTCTTCCCAAATACTAGAGAAATATCAGAATGTGGCAGGAAACTACTACAAAAACCCAAGATTTCTGGATTGTTTCAGGATCTTGCTGATAGGATTATTAATGTATTTGGTGGGTTAGCAGGAAAGCTGACTGGATCAACTTATGCATCGTCAAGAGCAAATACTTACTGAGAGTACTACATAAAGGAAGCATACCAAGCCCTGTGGGGGATACAGATATGAATAAGATGCAGTGCCCGACCTGCCAGATCTTACAATACAGACGAAGACCTAATTTCATTAAATTACATTCTAAGACATCATGTGGTAAATATAAACGATTGTGAGATTAGGAAAGGCTGAGATGGACAGGCAGAGCTTCACAAAAGATCTGGGAACTGACTGTAGCTTTGAAGGGTGGCCCGAATTTCAGTAGATATTAAGGAGAGAGAGAGACTTTTTCCCATCTAATTCTTTCATGGTATACTAGATGCTTCTAGTGCCTGCTTGTTTGCATTCCCTCCAAAGAAGACGCCTTCTCCAAAGGCTCTTCTAGGCAGTCACATTTTAACACTCACGACCCCCTGTTCCTGCAGGTTAGGCAAGAGGTTGTTACCTGACCCGTGGCTGTCATCCCCAGGTGTGGCCTGAGCAGCATAGTCTGGCTTAGAAAGACATTCTGAGCCCATGAGGGTCTCCTTCTTGACAACTTAAATGTAGAAACATGGAAAGAGCTCAAATGAAAAGACGCCCCGTGTAATTCAAAGTGATGAGTAAAAGAAGAGAGTAGCAGGCTACCTAGGAGCCTAAGGACTTTCTGGTTCCACTTACAGGTCTCTTCATAATCCCCTACCTCGTAGTGACTTGAAGTAAACAGAATGGATATGTGTTCCTTAACCAAATTATCTGATTAAATTATATGGACAAGATAAATGGAAATAGTAACAGGGTTTTTCCTCTCTCTTAGCTCTGAGACTCTTGGTACAAAAACCTTGAAAGTCATCTTAGTATTTATAAGGTGGACATTGCCCTTACATTTGTATGCGAGAGGAACTGCATACAAAGTTAACCAGAACTTTCAGTTTCTCTTTCTGTTACCTCCAACTTCTCTCGCTCCCTCCCTCCCTCCCTCCCTCCCCTTTCCTTATCTGGTGGATGAAATGAGAGCAATGAGAATGAAAGGCGGGAAATAAAATCAAACTAGGCACACAGTCAACACACAACTATGGCTGGAGGCAGTCTACAAGTTTGATTCTGAGCTTCTAAGAAGCTGGGGGAAAACATGGCTAATAACAGCCTTTTCAGTATTTGTAAGACAGAAGCATAGCACTTGAGACCCAACAGAAATTTCTCTCTCACATCCTCATAAACGGAATGCCACGTCATCCTCAATCAACAAATGACAGGTGGCTCTTTCTTAGAAAATCTCTCACGAAGATGGAGAGCGTAATGCCAAAATCCTCCGAAGGAAGGCAACTCTCCTTGTTTTAAGCATGAACACTTCCGATGGTTCGATTTGATCCAAGGAAAAAAGTCTAATGGGGAAAAATATAACAGGCCTGGAAGAGTGGATGGCCTTCCAGTTCTCTGGGCAAACTTTGATGACTAGCATTCCTCACAACTGTACTTTGATAAGAACTAAAGAGCAGAGAGGTTATATTCTGAAGGGCAGAAATTGGATCCAGCTAATTAACAGCAGATGCATATTTCAGACATTTTGATATGTGTACAATTGATGGAGCAGGTGTTATGGCTGGCATCGTTTTCTAGAAACAGGAAGCCAAACCCAAAGAGGCAGTACCAGAAGATCTGCCAGTTTAGGCAGAGGTCTCGACTGAACGTCTAGCAGGTGTGGTGTTGCTGGTGGAGTCATAGAGGCCTGTGGGAGACTGGACTCCAGTTTCCTGTTTATTTTGGCTCACCGTGATCTCTGCAGTGTATATTTCACGGAGGGACTTAGGAGTCTACTTCAGTGTGGATGATGGTTTACAACTAAATAATTTTGTAACATTTATTGGCAAGTTTTTCTCCATTTTCCTAAAATTATGGTAATGCAGTGTTTATTTTACCTATTTTTAAATGTGTAAACATACTGAATGCCTGGCACTTGTCCATCCAGGAGAAAATGACTAAAGCACATGAGGAAAACATTATATAGCGCTTTATTTGACAAGCTGATTTATTTAAAAATCAACAAAGTGGCTAATGGAACTTCAGGGTAGTAATTTCACATTTATATTAACCTTTAATGAGCCCACGTGTTTTCTTTAAAATCTATATTACCTGTGTAAAGAAAACCTATTCATTAGAAATCCAGTCTCTGATTTTGGTAACAGAGCCAATATTCATATCCCACAGAGGCCTATTCCAGTGAGCTTTAAAATCCAAGACATTTAACTTTGTGAATATAAGACTTTATTATCAACACTATTTCCCATGCTGTCAGTTGAAAGAATATGTTGACCACCTACTGTAACTAATTTACCTGGTAAATGGTTGAGACATTAATGGATAAAACAACAGAGTTGTTAATATTTTTCCTAGGAAAATAACTTTTGTACTTATATTAGGCATATTTACAAATAATCATTTTACTGCCTGAAGTTTTAATATATAACCTTATAATTTATTTATAAAGAAAAATGTATATGTCAATTCTAATTGGCTAATTCTGTATTTTTCTGTTACATTGTAAAAGGAGAAAGTCTAATTGGGCTTAATTAATTAGTAGCAAACCCTTTGAGCCAGGCTTTTTTGGGTGAGTCTAAGTCTAGGTTGTTGGCCAGCCTGTGGTTCAAGTTCCCACTTTTGCTCCATTCAGGGACCCCCCTTTGCTGGAGGAATAGTCTAAGACCACCGTAAGGGACTATGAGCAGCATGGGTTTTGTCAGAAGAGGACTGAGGAGTTGCACGCATCATGATTGATAGGTTTCATATTAGCAGCTTCCAATCCTTCTGTCTTGTGAACAACACTGACGCACATCCTCGCTCTACATCTTTCTGCATTTGTCCACTCTCTTTGTTAGGATGCATTTCTAGAAGAGTAACTGCTGAGTCAAAGGACATGAAAAATTTTAATTTTGCTACCTATCTTGCCATAATTTTACCATTATATTTCTTTTGGTCTCTTAATATTTCACTTACTGAACACCAAGAATATAATACTTACTTTCTCTTTCGATGTGTGCAAATATATAAGAAATAAAATAAGTTTCACCTCTGTAATCAGCTCACAAAAATGGTTGAGCATTTACAGCCTTGTTCTTTTCCTTATTTTTCTGTGAAACTGTTTATGAAAGAATTTTCATATTATTTTGGGAAATATTCATATCTCTAGAATTTTTTTTAAAGGATTTTATTTTTCCTTTTTTCTCCCCAAAGCCCCCCAGTACATAGTTGTATATTTTTAGTTGTGGGTCCTTCTAGTTGTGGCATGTGGGACGCTGTGTCAGCATGGCTCCACGAGCGGTGCCATGTCTGCGTCCAGGATCCGAACTGGTGAAACCCTGGGCCGCTGAAGCAGAACTTAACCACTCAGCTATGGGGCTGGCCCCTCTAGGATGTTTTTTTATTTCAAGAAAAGGTTAGGGCGGCTTGACTGCTGCTAGGGAGACTAGAATCCAGGAGAGAGAGAAAGATAAAATTCCAGGTGCTCTTTTTCACTTAATTTTACACATTTTGTAAAAGATTTAAAAAAAAAAAACAAACACCTGCACTCTGGGTGGTGGAACAGCTGAAAAAGTTTGGAAAGTCAGGCCTGGCTCTCCTCTCAGCTATTCTCTCATTTGTCCTCTGTCCTGCCTGCCCGAGGGCCTGGTTGGAGGGATCCTGCTGCCATACTTGTCCCTAGTCAGACTTGAGGTAAGAGAATTCTTCCTTCTACCTTTTCTTTATACTTCTCTTGGTGTAGAGCTTCTCGAACTTGAGAGGGCAGAGAAGCACCTGGGTTTATTCAAAGGGCAGAATCTTGCACTCCGACATCTGGGATTCTAATCTGGTAGTTCTGGGGCCAAGAATCTTTTTTTTTTTTTTTTTTGAGAAAGATTAGCCCTGAGCTAGCATCTGGGGCCAATCCTCCTCTTTTTGCTGAGGAAGACTGGCCCTGAGTTAACATCCATGCCCATCCTCCTCTGCTTTATATGTGGGACGCCTACCACAGCATGGCTTGCCAAGTGGTGCGATGTCCACACCCACGATCCGAACCGGGGAACCCCGGGCCCCCGAAGGCGAACGTGGGCACCTAACCACTGCACCACCAGGCCGGCCCCAAGAATCTATATTTTTAACAAGCTCCTCAGACAACTCTGGCGCCGGTGCTTGGCAAACCCCACTGGGATAAAAATTGCTTCAGGGACGTAATGGGTACTTTTTGGGTGGGAGGAAACCAAATTTAAAGTTTTCTACTTGAAAAAGTTTTTTAATAAAAAAATTGGTAATGCTACTCTTTGTTTCGGTCAATCAGTTCTGGGTCTCACCAAACAACTTTCTGAAAGGGGATCTTGAACTCTGTCTCCCCAGTTCTTCCCAAATGAGAATGCTGCTGGCCCTTGCCTTTTCCTACTACCCATCCTTTTTAGTTAACACATCTGTCTCAGTCTTCCGTTCCTAACCCCGCTGGTTCTCCCCTTCTTGTTGGGCCATGACAGAATCCACTGAGGGGCTCCAGAGTTCCTCCTGATTCTACTCCAGGAATTAATATTTTGAAGACACGTCCCTGGTAAGGTCAGGGAGTGTGTGGCAAGGTCATTTGGCTGTCTGCCAGGGATGGATCCGGCCGATGTTATCTGTGTTAATTAGAACCTGGCTCTTTGCCTTGAAGTTTCAGACACTTGATTTTGTCAACAAACAAGACTGGACCTGGTCTGAGCAGTTTCACTTTAACCAAACTCACAGCACCTAGTAAGCACAACCAGCACGTCCTGTATTTGTTTACAGTTAGAAAGGAACTGGAATATTTGCATTGGCATGGACCTCCCCCATTCGAGGGGTTTGGGAAGCCCAATTACAATCAGAATTTTGCTTCATGGGTAAGAAGTCAGAATAAGGGAGGTTAAATATACAATTTGCTTTCTGGACACCTTGAGGCTGATGCATTCATTTCCAAAATTGAGACAGTTTTGCTAATCTTGCTGACCAGTTATGGCATTTGAGGGATATATTTATTTTGTAGATTTGTTGATGTGATCGGTTAAATTTTTTTGACGAAAGGACCATTTTCTCTCTTCAAAGTGACTTTGCCTCTTTCTGCTTCCCTCCTTCCTTCCTTCTCCCCTTTGTTCCTTTCATTCTTTTTGTTTGTTTTACAGGCAATTCTCATTATCCTTTGTCCACCCTAATATCTTTTTCCCAAGTTATCGCGTGGAGTGGGAGGTAGGGATGTAGTTTACAATGACTGGGTCAGGCACTTCATAGTGGTCTCCCACTGCTTCTACACCACTCTCAATTTTCTTTTGATTCTCATCTTGACACTGCAAACCAACTTTACTATTTGTATCTTGTCACAGAAAAAACCCCATTTTCAATGATGAGAGAAATGTGCTCTCCAATATGGTAGCCACTAGCTACATACGGTGGCTATTTAAACTTAAATTTATTAAAATAAAATAAAATAAAAAGTTCGGTTTCTTAGTTGCACTGGCCACATCTCAAGTGCTCAACAGCTGTATATAGCTGGGGGCTCCCTGTTGGACAACACAGATATAAAACATATCCATCACTGCAGAAAGTTCTACTGGACAGCATTGGCCTAGAGACTCCTACATTTAAAAGAAGCAAGAAGATCTTTAAATATTTTACACGCCAAAGGCAAAAAAAGATGGGCTGTTTTAATTGTTTGATCTTTTTTTGGTGGCGGAATCTAACGTCAGTGAGAACTGGCAGTTATGATTAAGTCCAGTCATAGACAAAATGGAAGCAGGTAGGTCTTTCTGCCACTGTTCTATTCTTCCACTTCTGCCTGACTCTTTTGGTTGCAAGTGACAGAAACCCACTCTGACTAGCTCAAGCCAAAAAGGGGATTCAGTTCAAGGTTGCAGGAACATCCAAAGACAGGGATACAGCTCAGTCTGGGAACAAACTGGAAGCTAAGACTTGAGTCTTATCAGCACTCTATCTGCTCCTCTCTTTGCATCTGCCTCATTTTGGTTTCTCTGCTTACACTGTTTTTCCACTCCATGATACAGCAAGTATGATCACCGATAGCTCCTGAGATTATACTTCCTCGATTCAATACATCAGCCAGGCCAAGGCTAGCCTCTTTCAGTGCTCTTTCCAAACACCTCTGGGAAGGTGTTCATTGGCCTAGCTTGGTCCACGTGTCTATTCCTGATCCACTTGGCTGTAATTGGGGCCAAGGTCAATCATAGCTGTGTGGACCTCTGCTGCTGTGGCCTGTTGGCTGTGGTTCAGAGGGTGGGCCAAGAGGCAGGAAAAGACAGAGCTGAGCAGCCATCACCATGGGAGGCCAGTGCAATTCTCACTCTACCATTTGATGGCCCAGGACTCCCTACTTTGGTCCTTTACCTGACCTTTCCCTCCTTGAGCTACACCACAAATACACTCTATTTCTACATTCTCTTCTAATCAAAGTTTCTTTATCTTGTGTACCATTACAATAGAATTCTGCTAGATGACCAATTAATCTGATATAGACAGCAAACTGTAGCAAAGATCTCAGATAAGCCCAAAATATCAGTTCTCTTCTGATAAGTGGGGATAATTTTGCCTAACCTGAGGCATTGTTGAGAGACTAATAATAATAATAATAATAGTGATACTGCTTATTCCCTTCTAAGTAATAACATTTTCAGTTTAACTTGGATATAACAGAAATAAATATCTTAGAATTTCAAACCTATGTCAGAAAGGCAGTGAAAGAATATTTAGTGACCCTCAAATCACATAACATAACCTTTAATCCTATTTTTTATACCCAGATTAATCCTACATAGAACTCAGATTTGAAAATCATGTATAACCTTTTTCACAATCTGAGGGGAAGAATTCATCTGGCTGTGTGGTCTTGAGTACAACTCTGTGCCAGCTTCTTTATCTATAAAATGGGGTGATAATAATGCCCACCTCACAGGGCTGTTGTGAGGATTAAATGAGTTATTATGCATAAAGTGCTTAGAACAGAGCCTAGCGATAGGAAACACTATATAAATGTTAACATTGATTCTTCTTTTTTTTTTTTTAAAGATTGGCTCCTAAGCTGACATCTGTTACCAAGCTTCCTTTTCTTTTTCTTCTTCTTCTTTCTCCCCAGAGCCTCCCAGTACACAGTTGCATATTCTAGTTGTAGGTCCTTCTGGTTGTGCTGTGTGGGACGCCACCTCAGCATGGCCTGCTGAGCAATGCCATGTCCGCGCCCAGGATCCTAACTGGCGAAACCCTGGGTCTTCCAAGTCAAGCGTGCGAACTTAACCTCTCGGCCATGAGCCAGCTCCTGATTATTATTCTTTAATGCACTCTTTCTTAAACTGTAGGTTGAAATGCAGTAATAGTGAATTGAAATACAAAGAAACAGAGCAGAATCAAATATCAGAAAGCATTGCACATAGTAAAGTGTTATTGTGGGTTGTGATAAATATAGCACAATGCCTGGTATAGTGCTACCCACTCGGTAAGTTTCAATATTGCTCTTTTTGGCTAATTTGAATGAGTCCTTATAGTTTATTTGAATGAGCACCAAGATGAGTGAGGAAATGAAGAATGGAAACTCCCCCGATGTGGGTCAAATATATTTGGTTCTAATGCCTATGCTGTCACTGGTTGGCAAAGTGGTTTGGCATGTGATCTAAATTCTGCCTCAATTTCTCTTTTGTTAAAAAGGGAATTTCTTGCATGTATCTCGCAGGAAAGTGTGAAGCACGTTGAACTACTTATAGTTCAGCAGTACGTATTAGACAACGCCTTTCAACTTGCAGTTTCGAATCATAGCTGGCGACATCATAAGGCTAATTATGACTCTCCCTGTTTTTTTTTTTCTGGAAAAAAAATAGAGAGAAAATGTTTCTGATTTGCAATAAGTCAAACTTTGCCAAACTTTCTAAACACTCATGAAATTCCTAGAATTGACGATGAAATACACTTAATGTGTGTTACATTGATTTTAGAGTTTATTGCAAGTTAAACGTCAAAATTCAAACATTTCCCTATTTCACTCTTTCTGGATATTCCTTTTTGCTTTCTTCCTTTTATTTCCCTTCCAACTGCACAGAGCCCAAGTTAAAATCTGAAAAAAAGAAGTGCTGTGTGACACCATTCAGGAAGAGGACATTAGCAGTTTTTAAGCATCTGGTTCTCATCTTATTTAAAGCATGAATATGGGAATTGGGATCCTGTAGGTCCACTATTGACTTGGAAGCTAAGAGGAGAAAGGAGCCCCAGAAGAGAAAGCCTAGTCAATGAGGGGCAGGAACTTTCCACCAGCAGGGGCAGTAGCATTGAACTAACGTGGAGAGTAAAGTGCACAGGCAAGAGGATCGGTAGGAAAAAGATTAAAGTGCTGTGAGGAAGCTGAAGGGCATCGGTGCCATCATCATCATCATCATCATCATCATCACCATCATTCTGACAAGTAGAAATAAGTGAAAAGCAACAGAAAAAAAAGCGAGATGGAAAGAGAAATAGCTGAGATTCTTTTGTAAAATCGAAGGACCTTGTAGCATCTGACTTGCTGCTAAAAAAATACTGCAACTAAGTTTTTTTGTTGAGGATCAAGGAAGGGGGGAGAAGAGGTACTAGAACCATCATGATACAACTGGTTTCTCTTCCCTAGAAACGAGCAGAAGGTGTAAATGAAAACACAAGCCAGCGTTTGTATGCCCAATTAACATTCATTTGACTCTTCTTCCCCCTCCTTCATAAAAATAAAATTAACTTACACGGAATGTTTGCACTCCACCCTATCCTGTTTGTTTTCATAGTCTTCATAATTAATCTTAGTAGGTCATTATCAATAGATCAGTGAATGGAGACAAGAGGGAAGCTTTTGTCCCAAACCATTTATCAGGTCACAAGGCAGAAGTGGTCTTTGAATTGATCATCTCTAAATTCTTGGTTTCTATTATTACCAGATGGCCATAACTACTGAAGAAGAAATTCTAGACCACTTAGTATGGTCAGTTTGGATCTTCTATCTGTATGCTTAATGGAAGATGAAACAATGAGTAGGGTCCCCACCCCCAATCACTTGGAATGCTTACCTGGGCACACTGGCACACACTCTCGCAGTGGCCTTGCTCAGGTCCTGCTGGCAGCCAAGGTGAGGTAGGAGGCCATGCGAAACCCATCTAACAGCTGTTTACTAACCCACACTTAAGCCGACTTTTCAACGCTGATGAAGACCATCAGTATGTAGGAATTACAATATTCACTACCTCCCTGTGCTTAATTTTTTCTAAGGTCTGTATTCTCTGTCTCTTCAATTCTGTTTCTGAGATAAAGAAACCATCATTTGCTCCAGTGTTTTTAATTTCATATTACACAATTTTACTAATTATTTCTGAAAACCCTTTTAAGTAGGCCTGCAAACATGTGGCTAGTGTGAGCCTTCCCGTCTGTATCAGATCTATGTAAATATACCCTGCTTGGTTTCACTTGCGTCCAAACCAGTATCTTTGAGGCCAAGACCTTGGGAATTCAAGGGCAAAGTGAATTTTAATTTGGTACATTTTGTACTTTGATGAATAATGAAAAAAAATTCCCCGGAAGCTTGATTGGTTTTAGCCACATTTGCCTGTCATTATTTCTCAAACCATTGTACACAAAATCATAGGCACAGAAGATTCTTCCCTCAAAAACCAGATTCCCGGGGAAAGCAAATCAAAAGAACAGGGGAGGGGATAATGTGTCTGATTTCTCAAAAGTCTATTTACTGTCCAATTTATTTCAGTTCTTAGGCCTTTGGACAGGCTAGCAAGTAATCATTTTTATGGCTCATAAAATGAGTACTAAACATTTGTTATTAATTGCAGTTCGGAATCACTTTTTTAAAAATCTGTCATTTGGTTTCTAAAAATCGTTTCTTCTAGCTAGACACGAGCCAGGTGCTCAGAGGTGACCGGATGCCAAGTCTCAGGACTGTCCAGTCTTCCACATCAGATCTTCAGCAGGGCCTTCTGAATATTCTGGAGATTAGAACTCTATCCCCCAGACTCGCAGATGCTGTTCTCCCCCCACTGGCTCTGCACAGAACATCATTATCTTTGCCGAGCTTCTGTCTCTATGGCAATAACAGATGGGAAGTGCTGCGGAATTATTCATGTTCAGGAAAGGAGGCAGTCAAGGAGGGGAAGGTGGGGGGTGGGAGAGGGGGCACGACCCAGGGGCACGGCGATGCGGGCGTGAGGAACGGAACTTGGAAATGGTGGGGTGGTGGGGAATGAGAGGCTCGTGAGCCTTTCGTAGGCCCGTTGGGAGAAAAAGAGGAAAAAAAAACCCTATAAGCACAGCAATATTCCCAGTCGGCCGGCTGCAAATGTGGACCCCATGTGAGCGACCCTAAAGTAGTAAAAACAGGAGAAATTGGACGAAAATGGGTAAAAGGAAAAAAATGGGGACAAAGCTCGAGTCTTCTGCATTCTATACACTGCGACTCGGGGGACTATTTCAGTTCCTGATGTTGCGGTGGGGTAGAGAAAAGGGGATTTTTTGGTATTTCGAAACATGACAGAGCCGCTCGGCCGAGTTCAGTATGTTAATTGGCTATCCTGGGAACACGGGCCAGGGACCACTCTCCTCGCCCCTGAGGCTCACAGCCGAGAGCTCTGAAATCGTATCTTTCCTCGTCTCATCGCGTGTTCTCCTCTAAAACAAACCCCCCAAACCCCTCAGTAAAAACTGTAGAAACGTGTGATTTCCAGCTCCCTTTGGATCCGAGCGGGCAGTCTGATGGGGGCGGGGGAGGGAAGCGAGGCTGAGAAGTAGGGACAAAAATGTTTCTCTCGGTTTCGCCGGAACTTTGGCCAGCCTCGGGCCCGGCCCGATGGCGGAGAGAGGTCAGCCGGGGAAGGCGGCCGGGCCGGGCCGGGCGGGGCGGCGCGCAGGCAGCTGGCGGGGCGGGCCTCGGGCTGGAGGCCCCACGGGGGCGGGGGGCAGCCCCGGCGAGCAGGGCCCACCCCGGGGGCGCTGCAGGGCGGCCGCCACCCGGCTGCCTCCGGGGCGGAGCGGCCCAGCTGCGCCCCGCGGGGGGAGGGTCGCCCGCGCCTGACCTCGGGCGGCGGCGCTCCGCCGGCGGGCCCCGCCCCCGCCCCCGCCCCGGCCCAGCCGGCTGCTGGGGTCGCGCACAGTGCACCGCGCGGCCGCCCTGCCCCCTCTCCCCTGGCGCGCGGCGGCCGAGCGGCCAGGGCGCCCCCGGGTCTGGCCCGTCACCACAGAGCAGCGGGTGGGGCGGGGGCGGGGTGGTGGCGGCCCCAGACAGCCGGCTGGGCGACTCGAGGAAGGAAGGCGGGCGGGTGGCGGTGGGGGTGGGGTGGGGAGGGAACATCCTGTCTGCGCCGAGCGCACCGCAGACAGCGCCGCGCGCCAGCCGCCCAGACGGCGCGCGGGGCCAGGAGCGCCGGGCGCGCGCCTGGGGGAGGGGCGCGCGCGCGAGCCGCCGGGGCGGGGGGAGCCCGGAGGAGCCACCATAGGCCAGACGGCGCGCGCCTCCCTGAGGGACGGCGAGCTTCGAGGCCACGGCGGCGGCGGCGACGCCGGCGGGCCCGCGCGCGCGGGGTCGTCGCTGGCTCCGGGCCCCGCCCCTCCCCCTCCCCGCCGCCCTCGCTCTCCCCCGGGCGGCCGGAGACGGCGGCGGCGTCTGCGGGAAGCCGTGTGTCTCCGCAGTGACGTGGGCGGGCCGAGGGCTCGGTGACGTCAGAGGGCTGTGTGTAGCGATGTGTGTGGGGTTCGGAGCGGCGCCGGCACAGGCGAAGGGAGCGGGCGAGCGGCGGCGGCGGCGGCGGGCACAGGTGCGGCCCGCGCTCGCGGGGGGGGTCGCGGCTGGAGGAAGGGGGCGCGCGGCCCCCCGGAGCCCGACGGCGGCGCCGGGGGGAGTGAGGAGTTAACAAAGCTCGTCGAGCTTGCCGGGCGCCGAGGCCGGAGTCGGGGGTCCGGATGCGCGGGTCCCGGGTGGGGTCGGGGCCGCGGGGGGCGCGGGGCGGGGGGCGCGGGGCGGGGGGCCTGCGGCGGATGCTGCCTCGCTGACCGGGGGCGGTAGGCGCGGGCAGGGGAAGGGCGCTGCACTTGACCCGAGCCGTCGGGACCCGGAGAGCCGGCCGCCCATCGCCGCCTCCCCCACCCCCGGCGCCGGGCTGCGCTCCGTGGGGATGCCCCCAGCTCGCCCGGTCGCCCGGCGGCGCGGGATCCCGGCTCGGCGCCCCACCCGCCCGCCAACCCCTCTCCCTTCTGGCCCCGGGCGGGCGGCGGAGGTGCCGCCCTCGGGGTGCTGGGGTAACACCCGAAAACTTCCCGGGGAGAGGGTGCGCGGGGGATTTCCACCGTCCCCGCCGCGGCCCCCGCAGTGGGGCCGTGTTGGGAGGGCACTTGGGGCTGTCGTGAGATCGCGGGTGGGGGTTGGGGGGTTCCTCTTCCTCCACTTCCCACTACCCCCTTGCACACTTCAAGGCGTCCAGGGTCCCCTGTGGTCCACTTCTCCCTCCCCCCTGGGGTTTGAGATGGGCGGGTGGCTTGGCGTGGGCCGAGGATTCCAGGGTTTGGGGGGCTTCCCCATTCTCGGTCATTCCTCCTGCCCTCTTCCTTGGCCTGCGTTGGCTGAGGTGTTCCTGTGGTGGGCGAAAGTCAGTGCGTTGGCTACTGGCCTTGGTCCTTAACCCTTTGGGTCTGTTTTAAGGTAAATTGTTGGGAGTTTGGGAGGCAAAAATTTCTATTTATTGGATTTCTTTTGGATTTTTCTCTCAAGAAGGAAGTGGAAGAAGAATCTTTTCTTTTTCCCTCTTCCTCCATTTGCATTCTTTGTGAGGTCTGTCTGCCTTGTGCTTTTTGTCCCGGATTCGTCTTGTTCAAGGATGGAGATTCCCAGGAGGGGAGTCTATAGCTTTTGGCTTCCATGAAGCAAATTCGCTAAGCTTTTAAAGGGAAAGTTAATTTTTGCCTACAGTCATTCTAAAAAAATAGCATAAACTGACGCACTTCAGATTGTAACTTAGTTACCTATGGTAGATATGTTAACTCCTATCTGAATTTTTTGCATGAAACTGGTGTTTTTTTTTAATTAGATGAAGTACTAGATTATTTTAGTTAAAATGGCATAACTGAGGAAGCCTCTAGTACTGAGTTTTGGGTGAGATGATCTGTTTTAAGTTTCTTCCTATTCTGAGTTGGAGTAACCCTCTCCCTTTTGAGGGGATGTTATTGCTCCTTTTACCCATTCTCCAAATTGCTTTCCTATTTAGATGAAGGTTCTTTTAGTTAGCTGGCGTTAGATTTAAAAAAATCACTCAAGTGTCACCTTTGGTAAAGTGAACTCAGTTTAAGATTAAGAAACTAGTTTCAAACTGACCTTTAGGCCTCTGGAGCAAATCCAAATGTAACTCTTCTCCCAACCCCCTTCTCTTCCAGATTAATTAAAAGAAGAATGAACAGTAATCCTTGAAGATACCTGGGCAGTTTTTCTTTAGGTATCATTTTTAACTGTAGAAGTTCAAGCGGAGTCAGAGGCTCTTCTTACTGGTGTGAAGATTTATACAAGTCTTCAGATTGTTGACACAGACCAACCAATTGTCATTTTTTGAGAAGATACTGTTTTTTTCTTTTTCTGGTGTCCTTGGTGCCAAAAATTAAATTTGGGTGCATCATTTTGACTTGTGTTTGTGTCTAGGTTTTATGACACAAGTAGTCGCATAAACTTTTCACGTGTTTTGCTTAAAACCAAACCGTGGCATTGAACCTGGACATCTTGAATTGAGAGAACTGGTAACTTTATTTTAATAAACATATCCGAAGATTTAAAAAAAGAAAGACTTCCTCAGAGGTGTGCCTCTTAAAATTATATTCTTTATTGTTAGAGACAAAACAAGAAATTTTTAACACTGGCAGTGAAATTATACTAGAGTATAAGCAGAACCAAAACAAAGTTGCAAGATCTATTGAGTAGTTTAGGGAGATCTCTCTTTGGAAATTTAAGTTTTCTAGAGAGTAAGTTATCATAAGTGTTGGTATATATTGCTTTTCTCTTTTTAAATAAGCAGCTAAATAACAATGCAAATCTCAGACTTACTTATTTAACAACAGTTTTTAGCAATGGAAAATCTACAGACAAATTTCCCCTTGGTTCAGGGCTCAAATAAAAAACTGAATGGGATGGGAGATGATGGCAGCCCTCCAGTGAAAAAAATGATGACAGACATTCATGCAAATGGAAAAATGATGGTAAACAAGATGCCAACAGTAAAGAAGGAACACTTGGATGACTATGAAGCGCCGATGGAAACTGATGGAGAGCATGTCAAGCGAACCTGTGCCTCTGTGCCTGAACCTTTACATTTAAATCCCAGTTTGAAACACACTTTGGCACAATTCCATTTAAGTAGTCAGAGCTCTCTGGGTGGACCAGCAGCATTTTCTGCTCGGTATTCCCAAGAAAGCATGTCACCTACTGTATTTCTGCCTCTACCATCTCCTCAGGTTCTTCCTGGTCCACTGCTCATCCCTTCTGATAGCTCCACAGAACTCACTCAGACTCTGTTGGAAGGGGAGTCTATTTCTTGTTTTCAGGTTGGAGGAGAAAAGAGACTCTGTTTGCCCCAAGTCTTAAATTCTGTTCTCCGAGAATTTTCGCTCCAGCAAATAAATACCGTGTGTGACGAATTGTACATCTATTGTTCAAGGTGTACTTCCGACCAGCTTCATATCTTAAAGGTTCTGGGAATACTTCCATTCAATGCCCCGTCCTGTGGGCTGATCACATTAACTGATGCACAAAGACTATGTAATGCTTTATTACGGCCACGTACTTTTCCTCAAAATGGCAGCATACTTCCTGCTAAAAACTCATTGGCCCAGTTAAAGGAAACTGGCAGTGCCTTTGAAGTGGAACATGAATGCTTGGGCAAATGTCAGGGTCTCTTTGCACCCCAGTTTTATGTTCAGCCTGATGCTCCATGTATTCAGTGTCTGGAGTGCTGTGGAATGTTTGCGCCCCAGACATTTGTGATGCATTCTCACAGATCACCTGACAAAAGGACTTGCCACTGGGGCTTTGAATCAGCCAAATGGCATTGCTATCTTCATGTGAACCAAAAATACCTAGGGACACCTGAAGAAAAGAAACTGAAGAAAATTTTAGAAGAAATGAAGGAGAAATTTAGCGTGAGAAATGGAAAGAGAACTCAATCTAAGGCAAGTTTCTTTTTTTAAATAGCAATTTTGAATAACTGTAATGATTTCCTTTGAAATCAAAAGTCTGTGTTTAGAATATAAGCTAACCTGTGTGTCGTTAAGAAACTTCATGCAACAACAGCAAAAAATACTGATGTATGTAATGTATTTGTTTAACACATTTTAGGATATAAAGTGCTTTCCTGTGTGTGTTCTCATTTGAATCTTCCAAACAACCTAGTGAGAGAAGTAGAATTATTCCCTTTTTACAGATAAAGAGAATGAGGCTCAGAGAGATCAAGTGGCTTTCCCAAGATTACATAGCCAGGGAGTGGAGGATTTGGGGCTTCTTTCTCAAGTCATGTCCTCTTTCTTTTTCACACATCCTGCTTTTTGATGACTTAATCTCTTGTTTTCCTAGGACTCAAGATAATTTACACTTTGGTGTTATCTCCATTTGCAAATGGTATAATAGCTAGCCAAAACAGTTCTGGTGGTGGGCCCCATACAGCATTTTTCAAAGGTACATCTAGGATTTCTGACTTTGTTTCTGTACTTGGATATTTGGGCTTGATCAATGTTAGAAACAAATGGAAAAAACAGATTTATCTGAAGAATTTGTGATTCTTTTAAAGAAAGGAATACTTACGGCCAGCCCTGTGGCCAAGTGGTTAAATTCGTGCTCCGCTTCAGTGGCCCAGAGTTTCGCTGGTTCGGATCCTGGGCGCGGACGTGGCACCGCTCATCAGGCCGAGTTGAGGTGACGTCCCACATGCCACAACTAGAAGGACTCACAACTAGAATGTACAACTATTTGCTGGGTGGCTTTAGGGAGAAGAAGAGAAAAAAAAAAGATTGGCAACAGATGTTAGCTCAGGACCAATCTTGGGGGAAAAAAAGGAATAATTAAAAACAACAGCTAGAATAAAGAAAAGATTATTTTAGACTAAATAAATGTTAGTATAAAAACCTATTAGCAAAGAGATCTTAAACTTATTATTTTTCCCACTTTATTGTCTGGTAGGCTAAACTAATATCATTCTAAGAGTTTGAATGCCTGGGTACTAGATGTGATTTGGGTTATTAAATATTCGGTTTGTTGATCTGGTTTTTAAATATACCTTCCCACTTGATTAAAATTATAATAGGTAACACTAAGTGTTTAAAATGTGGCAAGCATTGTTCTCGAGCAGTTTTACATGTATAATTTTATCTTGATTCACACAACAAAAGATTGACCATCTTAAGACTCTGATTTTTCCACTGTTAGTTTTTATTCCTTGAAATAATCTCTGCCCTTTCTACTTCGCAGGAGAAATGAGTAAAGTGTATTAAATGACTGAAGGTTATTCCCAGCAACATTAGAGCTTGGGCTGGAACCTAAGATTTGGTGTCCCATGCTTTATTATGGTGCCTTTACGGTTTTGAGGGACATTTATTTACAGTGTAGTTTAAGACAGTGATTTATTTGCTTCTGAAGCCCAGTGAAGATCCTTTTAGACTCTTAATTCAGAGTGGTTTGCTACTTGCTGCTTCCAAAGGGTCAGCACTTCTTTGAAATTCCTTGCCTGTGGCTACTAGATAAGTTTATATTGTTCAGGTGCAGTTACTAACTGATTTTGGAGCAGGATTGGCTTCAAACCAGTTCTCAAATTGCTAGACTGGGTTACAGATGGACTGGTCCCATGCTGAAGCTTGTGCTTAGAGATTATCTATATTATCAAAATGTGGAATGCCACTTTTGATATTTATATTTTGCCTTAAGCTAATTAGGGGCTCTACTTTACATGTCCATAGGTGGCCACATTATTTGCCAGATACTCTTGCTCCAGTCTTCATTGCTGTGACAGCATTTTTGGGATAAACTACTTTGCCTAATATTCCTGCTCTGTGTTTGCGAGAAAAAAATATCTGAGAACCATGATAAAGGTTGAAAAAAAAAGATGAATTTACTTAACTGAAACCCAATGTGCTAGGGTTTGGTTAAAATTGAAACCATCCTTCATCTGGATGTAGTCCTTTATTGTCTCAGAACTTAATTTGAATTCATTTTTTATTTGTGAAAGGTGTGAGATTTTTTTCCATCTTTTTGCTGTGTTGTTTTTTGCGGTATTTGCTAGTGTTTCTGGTGTATTTTGGTGTTGTTTCCAATTTTATGTGACTTTTGAGCAATATAAGGGAATTTAAGAAAATTTCAGCAAACATTTAAGAAATGTTTTTTTGGTTTCATGTGTAATACATGCTTGAGTAGTCGTTTTATTACTTGCCACTTCACATTTTAAAAATTTACTCCTCAAAACTTTGTGAGGTGGTTCTTTTTTGAAGGTCTGTGAACAGGGTTTCCCAGATGGGTCACATGCTCCCGGTTGTATAACTGGTAGTGGTAGAATCAGGAGTTGAAGGCAGGCCTTCTTACTTGAAGTCTAGTCATTTTCACTGCTTTTCCTTAAAGCAAACTTAGTAGCATAAACTGAATTTTGAGAAACAGTAACTTTTCTTATCAACTTACCTTAATATAATGGTTCTTAAACTCTGTATTAACTTGTCTATAGACGAAGGTAATTAACTGGGAAGGGGGCAAGAAGATGGTCCTAGACTGGGGAACATTTTTCATTATCTTCTGTGAGTCAGGGAGTTGGTTGCCAAACCAATAGACCCAGAGCACACTCGTTTAAAAAACTCAACAGGCCTCTTTTTAGTTAAATAAAAGAATATACTAAATATATTAACCTCTTATATAAAGGATGTTATGTTTAGTGTGAATACTAATGTAATTGGATGTGTTTATATAGTTAATGTAGTCAGAGTATTGTTTTTGGACTGAAAAAACCCCCTGAAACTCAGTAGGCAGTTGTTTGGAATGTAGCAAGTGTTAAATTATTTCTAAGGATGGAAGTCATATTAGTAATGATCGCTAAACTATTTGCATAGCTAATAGCTATATTTAATTTGCATAGTTTGTTAGCTATATATAGATGGGAGAAGTGAGTGGTGTAAGGTCAGCGTTCTAAATGAAGAACTGACTCTATTCTTTGTAGAAACTGAAGGTATACCTTGAACTCTTTCTTACTAAGATCACCACAAGAAGTACATTTGATTTTACATCTGCCTAGGTTATTTTGCAAAATGATGATACCAAACTGTTTATATTTTCATATTGTTTAAGCTTTTTGTGCTTATTATTAGAAAAATGGTTATTGTATTTTACAGTGCACAAATAGATGAAAGAGTGTTGTATTTCTGATTCTTTCTAAATCTTCAGTGGTATTATTTATTTTATCTAATTCTGATTTTGTTGAATGCTATGTTTCTGTCTATGAAAAAAAGTTGCCAAGCAAAGTGATCATTTGCAAATAAAATTTGAAGAGTGATGTTTACTTAAGATTATGTTCAAACACATTAGAAAAGCCCATTTGTAGACAATTGATAAGATAATTATAGGAGATTCTTTACTGTTACAGCATGTGGCTGACAATCTCTACTGAGTTAAAGATGGTGTATGCCCTTATATTTTTTTAAAAATTAAAATTCAGATTTCTAACATTCAGACTTGACTACTCTTAGTAAGTAAAACGATATCATTTTTACTCTGTTTAGGAAAACCCCCTATAGATTATCTATGATGCAAATAGATGACCTAAACATATCAAGTTAAAGATTTTTCCCTCTTAAAGCCTATTGAACAAATCACTATTTTTAGTTTTGCATTTTCCTTTCAGTTCATCATTTATGCAGAGGTAATTGAAGTAATAATAATAGTACAAAAATTTCTTCCCTCTTGTAAGCTTTTATGCTTTTATTTAGGAAATGTCTTTCTTAGTACAAACCTAGATGAGGAAAGGAAATACATTATAGAGAATGGGCAACTACAAAGAGTAGTGTTGGGACAAGATGTGTTCCAGTAATGATAGTGGTAGATTTGATGTAATTTGTTACATCACTGGTATAGTTTGTGTTTTGTGATTAGCATAAATTTTGATCTAGTGGGGATAAGATCAGAATCAAATGAAGTATTTGTGCTCATATGAGGGACCAGTATGAATATTTTTGTCTGACTTTCTAAAATTAATAACTGTCTTCATGAGTTTAGAGACTGTCTTTCTCTTATTTTCCCAGAAGGTAGTTTAGTGCCTGGCATGTCAAAGGCAGTCGGTGAAATCTTTTTTTTTTAACTAAATACATTTTTGAAAAACACTACATTATGTTTTAGAATATTTGGAATTTTTTGAAAAATGATGCTTTAACCTTTAATAAATGCTTATAATTTGCAAATAAGCTGTTGAATAAGATAACTGGTCACATGAGAGAATGGATGTGAAAGCATTTTGGAAGTTAAGAGACTGGAAATATAGGATAGCACTTCAAACTCTTATTGAAATATTTACTAATATGTATTTGGGGATTTTTCCTTTCCCCCAAAATCTTGACTTATCTAGAATTATGTGAAGATATTTCAAAGACAAATAAGATAACTGAGTATTGGGTTCAAATGTATCTCACTCTTAGTTGGTTGTACAAAACAACTAATTATAGCAATGAGTAACTATACTGGTTGGATATTTGTTTACTTACTAAAATGAAGCATACAGGAAGAAAGTGTCAAACAGGTTTGTTTTAAGAATTGCGAGGGCATTTCAATCAAATCTTTAGAATAGCTTTGGGAATAGTGCCCCCTTATGGTTTAGGAAATACACAATCTATATTCATTTTTACCATTAAAAAATGGTAAAAAACTTAAAAATGTTAACATTTTTTAAAGACTTATGATAAAAAAACTTAGAAATTTATCCTTTTGGACTGAGAAATGGGAAAAAATTAAGAAACTTCAAGGAGGAAAGGAAAAGGGTAGGCCTGAAGCAGTGTGTGGTTAGCCTGTAGTGTTCTCTTAGCTGTGCATACATTATAACTTATGTCACTGCGAGAACAGGAAGTAATCAAGAATTTGGTTAATTTCCATCCTTTTAGAATGCTGGGAGTGGGAAATGGCTGTGGAGCAGAACTCAGCTTGGTCAAGTAAAGAGGTAGAACTAGTTTGGGAATAGCTTTGGTAATGGCTTGAACCAGTATTTTGTCCACATATAGAGTTTGGTCTATTGAGGGTTCATATAGATAAAATAATTGAAGGATTTTGTTAGACTACAAAAAGCAAAAAGAATATATAATTAAACCATAAACCTTTTTTTAGGGTGTGGTTTGCTTCAATCACTAAATGTAAAATATTATAGCACATGCTAGGCAGAAAGAGAAATCAGTAGGAAAGACAGAAAATTAATTTAAAGCTCATTTTGATTTCTAGACTTAGAAGTGGGTCACAGAAATATGTATCTAATGACTAGATGGAGGCCCCTCAGGGCAGGAATTCACCTAGTTTTCTAATCCAGAATGTGGTAGATGCTTAATAAAGGTTTGGATAACTGAATGAAAAGTCTTAGTGACCCTATACAGTTACCAGTGATTTTTGAGGAGGAAAACAGATTTAGTTTTAAAGCAAAGTAACATTTTGTCTTTATTTGTGGTGGTCAGTTTATTTTGAGATTTCAAATAGCATTTAAAGTACATATTTTGTTTATCTTATGGCGATAAGGAATAAAAAAGTTTAAGAAACTTAAAAAAACCATTTTGGTAAATAATACTAGAACTGTTATTCCATGTTAAAAAAGTTTTTTGGTGTGATTATGAAAGCAATTTAGGCCCCTTGTAGTAAATCCTAAAAGAGTGCAAAGAAGAAGACAAAATTTCCTCATAATTTCACCATGAAGTGATAATTACCGTTGGAGTTTATTCCTTTACAAATGTGATGCTTTGTACATTATATTTGCATGTAATGTATTTGCATGCAAAAGCATCTGTAGAGTGCACAAGTGTTAATTAATGCAGGGCTAGTTGTTGAAGTAATACTTGTGGACCAATTTTAAGACAGGTCACTTAGAGCATTTTCAAATTGCAGTCTGTCACACATGTCTCATCTGGGGTTCCACGAGAGGAGAATGAAGCCCTACAGAAGATGATTTGAGTGATGGTTTTGTCAGTTCTTCTGAGGATGGTGTATAGTACCATTCTTAATGCTTTGGAGAGAACTTAATTCATTGTGTGCAATGGCTGCCTTGGGGCAGTTGGGCTCTTGAGAACCCCAGTTGAGAAGGGCCTGGAGGGTCATGAAGTCAATTTAGTGGGTCACAAGCATTTAAAAAAACATAAAATGGAGTAAAATAAAACTAGAGTACATTGTACATAGTAAAATTAATCTGCATTTTGATGTTGTGAATTTACTTTAGTTGAAGGCCAAAATAATCTGAGATCAGCATTTTTTTAAAGCATACATGCTGAAATGGGATACAAAAGCAAAGCCTTAGATTCATACAGATTAAAACTTTTGACAAGTATTTTAGTGAGAAGATGTATATGACCTGGAGATTTCCAGGTAATTGCAACATTAAATGGATAGGACACCGTAGAATTCCAGTATAAAAAAGTTATTTTTAAAAGTCCCAGGAATTGACAGGCTTTTTTTCAGTTTGTTCCTTTTCCTTCAAGTTGTAAAGGGAGTGATTGTCACACTACTGACTTCACATGGCTTTGTTTCCATGAAGGACATGAGTTAGTAGTTGCACATTATAAGAACGTGAGCCTTTGCTTTTTCCTGTGAACATTTCTAAGCACTTTAAACTTAAAATTGGCTTTGTGAGGTAGGTGGCATGATCTTTCAGTGTGGGAGCGTTGCTGTAACTCCTGAAGGTCTGTCTTTGATAAGCTGGTGGAGGTGCTTAGATCATATTGTTCGAGTTTTGCATTAGGTTGATTAATTCTAATAATTACGATGAAGTGAAGCAGAAGACTTAAGCCTTAAAATCGCTTAAGTAGCTATTTGCTGCCATGTAACGACACTATTCCTGTTCAGTCGTTGAAACCCTTGTTCACAACATATTGGAAGTTTTGAGGAAACCTGATACTGTACTGAGAGATTGAGTTTCTTTCAGTGAGTGTTGTTGGCAGCTGTCTGGTAGGGTGTCTTTTGTGTCCGTCTGAAATCATTGACCACTTGAATGTCTTAGTGTTATACACAGGAAAAAGACTCTGACAGGTACATTCACTTTATACCTAAGGAGTTATTGCTTAACTATGTATTCAGTTACGTGTTTTGTAAGGTTGCTAAGGGTTTATATGTTGGGCTCGTACAAAGTAATGTGTATTTGATATGCATTATATTTTATTTCTTGTGTAAGCACACCAGTAGTGAGATACACTGTTAAGTTTACCAAGCTGCTAATCCTTCGTATGCTTACTGTCTTATGAAGACCAAAATGTAAAAATTAATCTTTATCCTTCATAGCACTTTCTAAATTCTGGTTTTTTTTGGTTGAGGAAGATTGTTCCAGAGCTAACATTGGTGCCAGTCTTCCTCTGTTTTGTATGTAGGATGCTGCCGCTGTGTGACTTGAGGAGTGTATAGGTCCCTGCCCAGGATCCGAACCTGTGAACCCAACCACTGCGCCGCTGTGCTGGCCCATAAATTCGATTTTTAGGAATAGTTTTTCCACTATTTTAAAGATTTAATTCTGATTTTTGGGGGGATTTTGGAAATCCCGCCGATATTTTGAGGCATTGTCTTGATTTCTTTAGTTCATCAGTGTTTGTCGTTAGGACTTAATTAAGGATCATAATATTAATCTGATACTGTAATAAAAAACTAGATTGCCACCTAAAAGCAAAATTTATTATTGCAGATAAGTCTAGTAATTTTAAAGAGTTTTAATTTTTTTTTTCTTTTAATACAATTGGGATATTTGTATGTGAATAGTGCTGAGGGGGTGGAATTGCTTTTATATCTAGAAAATGGTAACAAAAATGCCTACTGGTTTTTTGGTAAATGAAATCAAGTTCTTTAAATTATTTGTCATTGTGAGACTAATAAGCATTTTACTACCAAAATACAATGGTTCTTTATTAGGAAAGGGTCGTGTTTATATAACACAGTAAGTTGAAATTTAGAGAAAATTTCATAAAACATTTCCTAATTTTTTAAGCAGGAAATTATTATTTTGGTTTAACCTCATTTTAAATAACTTATTTAAATTTTAAATAACCTAATTATTTAAAATTAAGTCTTCTATGCATTTTGGGATTGTTTAAATTTTGCTTTCGTAGACATTATTTGTTGCTTTATGACTTTGAGAAGGAAGCTTTGGAATGCAATAATATATGTGAAGTTTTTCTGATGTGTTTCAGATGAGGATGCCATCTGTTGATTTTGTGGTAGATAATGGTGGGGAAGTTGGGTAATAAAAGCATTTAAAAATGTTAAGGCTCTAACTTAAGCTACTAAGTCATCTACATCTCTCCTTTTCCAAGTAATGTAATGTATTTAATTTTAATGTTTAAATACACAAAGGCGATAAAATTATTTTATTGGAAGGTAAGATAAGAGACAATAGATGCTTATATCATGGTGTCTTATTTTTATTCCCAATCAGTAGTTAGCGTTACTGCTGTGCCATTTAATTATATTGTTCTGTTTTTGAAAACCTAATTTGTATGTTGACACAAATGCAGAATGGATGAGAAAATCTGGCATGCCTGTGAGTGTTCTGTTGTATAATAATGTGCTTTTCTTAATTGTTTTTAACACACAGGATAATTTGTTATAAATGTGTTTGTGGCTTACCACAGTGTATTAGGTAAAATTAACCCACAGCATTTTGTCATGGTTATGTTGTGCATTTCCCCGTCATTTATATTATTTGATTTGTATATCTGATCTCTAAAAACACATTCCAGAGACTGTTGGGCTTCTTTGGTACTTCATGGAGTAGAAGGATATTGGATGTGAAAGAGACTATCTTGTGAGTTTTGTGGTAGCTGAGTAACCTTTTAAAAAGTCACCCTGGGAATTAGTGAGCCACGCTGTCATTCAGAATTCATTCAGCAAATATTTGTTGAGTCCCTACTGTATGCCAGGCATGGTGCTAGTACTGAAAATACAAAAGTTAATATAGTCCTTGACTTCAGCCTCCTGTTCAAGCAGAGGCTGGGTAGCCACTTGTAAGGGATTTCAATCGGGGATTTCAGACATTGGCCAGGGGACTGCACTAGGTGATCTGTAAGGAAGGTTTATTGTAGAACTACTCGTCTGTGACTGTTAGTGGGATGGTGCAAGAATAAGAAATAAAGGACAGAAACTAGAGAAGAATGGATGTTGAAAAATAAATGAAAGTGCTAGCAATTAAGGTGGCATCTGAAGTTTAGAGACATCATAGAAATAAAGATGCACTGAGTTTGGATCATGAATAAAAGTAAAACTTAAGCTGTAGAGTTTTGAAATGAACTTAATAATGAAAATTAAGTCACATTTCAAGTCAAGATCTTCAGCTGAAGAAGTTTAGAATTTGCTGTTCTGAAGATTTGAGATTCTAGATCTCCATAATAGGAAAAACTTGAATATGTAAATCAATTTTAGTAATTTTAATTTAAAAATTCTGGAACAGTTGATTTCTTGGGCAGTACATCCAGAATTGTTTCAGATATAAAACTGATTTAAAGTGGAGCTTTATTTTCTAAATAATGAGCTTAACAAATGACTTCTAGAAAAGAAATTCTCATTTAATTCAAGCTGATTTTATATTTCATTGATTTGTTACAGTGAGCTTATCCATGCTCATTAATACCTCTTAGCATACACTGTTGGGGTGAAAAATGTTCTGCCTAAGTGAATTTGCTAGATAACAAAGCTCTTTTCAGCGCTGTGTTTTTTAAAACTAACCTTTTTCGTGAATTCTAAAATGTCTTAGTTTTCAGTCTTTCTAAGTGATATATAGTATGGTGCATTTGTATATGATATACTGTTTATATATGGTATAAATATAGAACATAGTTTAACTGTGTCATGTTGACTCAAGACTTCTTCTTTTTCTCCCCAGATCCCCCCAGTACATAGTTATATATTTTAGTTGTGGGTCCTTCTAGTTGTTCAAGACTTCTTAAACATCAATTACTATACTCTGTTGTGATGAGGGTAGGGGACAGTTGAGACATATTAAATTATTTGCCCTGGCCTATGATAGTCCTCCAATTGTCTTGCTTTTTGAATCAGTTTTTGTGTTTGTGTCTTGTAATTCTCTCTCCTTAGGCTGTCAGCTGTCACCTGGCATCTATCATTTACTATTTCTGTTGCCTGCAGTTAGTTCCCTTTCTAATTTACTGGTAGAACTAAACTGTAGGCTTAGAAACTACGTAAACAAGTGATTGGTTTATTTTATAAATAAGCAGTTGATTTTGCCTCAGATTCTGAACTTCTATAGAAGATTTGATCAGGAATGTGAGGTTTTAGAAACAATGCTGCTCTTATATACAGTCTGGAGGCCCTCACTGAATACTCAACTCTTAAATCCTTTCAGAATATTATTTTCCCTATAAGCTGTGGTCTTGTTAGTCTTTCAAATTCCTTTCCCAGTAATTTTTAACAAAAATGTTGATTTCCCACCATTGCAAGTTACTGTATTTTTATTTTTGGCTTTTAATTGGCCTTAAATCATCTCCTGATTGATCAAGTTGTGTAATGTGTGCTCCAAAAGCTGTTGCTTTTCCATTTTCAGCCCATTTTGTTGGGTCAGGGGATTACTTTTCAGGCCTCTCCTGAGTTTCTTCATCCTTATTGGTTTCCTCCATTAGCATGATCTCCTTAATTAAACCATGGACAGAGTATAAATTGATTTTGCTTTAATCACAACTGCTTAGCATCTGGAGATCTGTTTCTGTTCCATTTTACCTAGTTTCTTGGTCCTGAACTGGAATTTTGGGACATCAGATGACATAGTTTTCCTATTCCCTGAGTGTGGAGTAGTAATCAGATGAGGATGTCATTCCCTACACACTTACCTACTTGTAGAAGGGAGTGGAGCCTTTCAGAGACGGGGTCACGGTGCTTTAAGGAAAGACTACTACCTTCTTAGAAGGTGACTCTTAAATAATGTAACTCTTCTTTATTAGTCAGGGTTCTCCACAGGCACGCTGTGCCCTCATCAAATTGACACATAAAATTAACCATCACATCTTCCCTCAGTAAACTTTTTCCCTTGTACATTTTTCTACAGATAGATGCACCATCAGGAATGGAATTGCAGTCATGGTATCCTGTTATCAAGCAGGAAGGTGACCATGTTTCTCAGACACATTCATTTTTACCCAGGTGAGTGAGTGTTGGCTCGTTCATTCATTGATTCATTCAGCATCTGTATGTCAGATACTGTTCTAGTTCCTGGGAATTTATTATTTAGTTTTAGATTTTCTTGTTAATCCATGAAATGAATTATAAATTGTGTCAAATATTTGAGATAACCTTTTCTTGATGTTTCCATGTTTTTTATAGAAATAGGTAATTTCCTTTTAACCCCAAAGTAAAAAGTAAAAGTTTTGTTTTAATTTCCTTCCTTCCCTTTAAGAGGTAAACGAACTCTTTAAGAAACTTAGGAGCTTTCATAGCAACTACACCCCTCAAAATCAAGTTGTCTTCTCTTCAATAAAAATGCACCCTAGACTATAAACTTTTTATTTACTGAGTCCTAGATTTTTATCTGCTGCTGTAAATGTATATTTCCCCCAAGCGTGGTGATGAAGAGTCTCAGTCCTGTTTACATTTGCACAGTTCTACCATTCCTATTGCGTTTGAAATAAATCTTTGGGCAGTATTAAACCTGTCAGTTTTCTTAGCAGAGTACTAAATTTTCGTCCTCAGGATTCATGTGATTGGTAAAGAGGAACAATATAGATGTCCTGTATAAAGAAAATGAGTTGTAAGAGGAGGTTATTTAGAGTTTAGGGGATGATATCAGTTAAATTGTTGCATCTTTTGGCTAAAGGTTACATATGTAGATTATGGTTAACAATATGGTACTTAAATATCTAGCTCAAATTTGTCCCGTGAGTCTCTCAGATAATTTACTGAGTAATTTTATGTGAGCTTTGAGCAAAATTGGTAGTTATCCCTTCAATCTTAGTTTTGCATAATTTATTATTGCTGTTGGATCAAATATGTAGGAAGTGCTAGAGTATTTTAGGCAGGTTGCTGTGTGGCGTTTGACAGAAGAAGGACTGCCCAGTAGCTGGGGAGCATTCAGAGTGCGTGTTCTCTCCCTGAGCTCTGTAAGGAGGGCCCTGGGAGCTCCTCATTGGGCCCATGGTGAATCAGGTGATAGCCATGCAGTGTGGGACTGCATCGGTCTCACCATGACAGAGAGCAAGGGGTCCTTGCTTTGGAGGGATAGTAAGCAAGAAACTGGTCCTCCAAAGTAGCATATTGTCTGTTTTCTTTCTGGCATAGACATTGCCTAATCAGGGCCATTGAACACCTCTGCAAAGTGCTTCATGCTTTTAGTTCTCAGGCGGTTTTGAGGGAAGGAGGAGAGACTATGATTTTCTTTCCTGTGAGTATCTTTTTAGTGTTTAGAGATTATTTTTTGCAGAATAACAGAAGTTCCTCATAATTTTGCTCTTACTGTCTTAAAGTACTGACTTTTTCAAGAATTCTTTTCTATGACCTTTTTTTCTGAGTTATGTTGTCTGTTTTGGTAAAAAAAATTGTTTAACCATATAAATAGATGTAACGTATTTTGCTTTTTCCCGAATGCAGTATGTGTCTTACTTTGCCTTTCTTTGTTTTCAGCTACTACTTGTACATGTGTGATAAAGTGGTTGCTCCAAATGTGTCCCTTACTTCTGCCGTATCCCAGTCTAAGGAGGTGGCAAAGACAGAGGCAAGTAGACCTGTACCAAGACAGTCAGAGAAGCCTGAAAGTAGTGGGAAACGTCAAAAAACTGTGTCTTATCCGGATGTCTCACTGGAGGAACAAGAGAAAATGGATTTAAAAACAAGTAGAGAATTATGTGGCCGTTTAGGTAAGTATTCAGAACTTATTTTTTTAAAATCAGATATCTAATAAACACGAATATTTAGCATTTTCAAAGAGAATTTCTATTTGAGAGAATTTCCCAAATAATTGAAGCTTTTATCTTAAAAAAAATGCCACCTTTCAACTCTGAGTGACTGCTTCGAACCTCAATTGCTATATTTTCTAGAATGGTGATAGCTGTAGAGGCTTAATGAGATACTTGCATAGGCTATATGGCTTCAGGACTGCAAGTGATTTTTGTCTGATTGTTTTTTCCCCTTCCTGCCTTTTATTTGCTGTCAGATTTCTTCAGAAGGTCTTTATTTTTCTTTCTAATGTGCTGTGAACTGAGAAACCATGTAACTAATAATGCTAAGAAGTATATGTAGGAGTAGTTAGGATAGGACTTGAGGAAACTTAGGCATGGAAGAAGCAAGAATTGCAATCTCATAGCTGTGGGAGCCAGGCAGATGGCGTAAATGCAGAATGATGGCTGGGTGAGTAAAAAAGTAGCTGCATAGTTACAGTGCCTTTTAAGATACTGTGGACCAAACAAGACCTGTCTGCTCAAAAGTTGTCTCTGTTACCCTCTCTAGAGCAATAGAGCTTTCCTTATAGCTTAGGTAAGTGTTGTAGTTATTCAGCTTTCTCAGAACAGTTGAAGAGTCCTCTAGTCATTTAACTGTTTGCATAGATATTTGAGATTCTTGGGGGTTTTCTGTACTTTAATTTTGAGATTTTAAAAACAATTTTCCTGGGATTTAAATGTGTAAACGATAAGTATTAATGTGCCATTATGTCCTATTTGCATTATATTTTATTTCCCAAATTAAGTGACTTTGAAAAATTGTTGATATAATTCATATAACATGAAATTTACCCTTTTAAAGTGTACAATTCAGTGGTTTTTAGTAAATTTACAAAGTTGTGCAGTGATTCCATTATTTAATTTCAGAAAATTTCATCACCCCAAAAAGAAACCCTGTAATCCATTAGAAATTACTCTCGTTTGCTCAGCCTCTGTTAACTACTAATCTATTTTCTATCTTTATGTATTTGCCTATTCTGGACATGTCATATAAAAGGGATAATATACTGTGTGGCCTTTTGTTGTCTGTCTTCTTTCACTAAGCATAATGTTTTCTCACTCCGTGTTGTAGCATGTATTAATACTTCTTTCTTTTTTATGGTTTAATAATGTTCTGTTGTATAGATGGATATACCATATTTTGTTTATTCATCAGTTGATGGACATTTGGATTGTGTCCACTTTTTGACTCTTATGAATAATGCTGCTATGAACACTTATGCACAAGTTTTAACATAGACCTATGTTTTCATTTCTCTCGAGTATATATTTAGGAGTAGAATTGCTGGGTCATATGGTAACTCTGTGTTTAGCATCTTGAGGGACTACCAAACTGTTTTCCAAAACAACAGTACCATTTTCGTTCCCACCAGCAGCTTATGAGGGTTCCAATTTCTACACATCTTTGTCAACACTTGTTATTGTCTGTCTTTTGATTATAGCCATCCTAGTTGTTATGAAGTGGTATCTTGTAGTCTCATGGTTTTGATTTGCAATTCTCCAGTGACTAATGATATTGAGTATCTTTTCATGTTTTTATTGGACATTGCAGATCTTTGGAGAAATGTCTAATTAAATCCTTTGCCTATTTTTAAATTGGGTTGTCTCTATACTATTTTTTTTTTGAGGAAGATTAGCCCTGAGCTAACACCTGCTTCCAATCTGCCTCTTTTTTTTTTTTGCTGAGGAACACTGGCCCTAAGCTGACATCTGTGCCCATCTTCCTCCACTTTATATGTGGGATGCCTGCCACAGCATGGCTTGACAAGTGGTGCCTTGTCCGCACCCGGGATCTGAACCGGTGAACCCTGGGCTGCCAAAGTGCAATGTACGCACTTAACCACTGTGCCACCGGGGCCGGCCCTGTCTCTATACTTTTGAGTTGTAAGAGTTCTTTATATATTCTGGATACTAGATCCTTATCAGATATATGATTGGCCATTCTTTCAGTTGTCTTTTCACTTTCTTGTTAGTGTCCTTTGAAGTACAAAAGTTCTGAATTTGGATGAAATCTAATTTATTTATTTTTTCAGTTGCTTACTTTAGATGTCATATCTAAGAAACCATTGCCTAATCCAAAGTCACAAAGATTTACATTTAAGAGTTTCAGCTCTGACATTTAGGTCTTTGATCTGTTTTTAGTTAATTATGGTGTGAGGTTCAGCCTTCCTTGTATGTGGGTACAGTTGCCCCAACTGTATTTGTTGAAATGCAGTTTTCTCCTGATTGAATTGTCTTGGCGCCTTTGTTGAAAACCAGTTGCCTATAAAAGTATGGGTTTATTTCTGGACTTAATCCTTATACCAGTACTACACACAGTCTTGATTTCTGTAGCTTTATCATAAGCTTTGAAATTGGGATTGTGAGTCTTCCAACTTTGTCATTCTTTTTCAAGACTGTTTTGGCAATTTTGAATTCCTTACATTTCTATATGAATTTTAGAATCAGCTTGTCAATTTTTCCCACGAAGCCTGCTGGGATTTTGATAGGGATTGTATTGAAAAAGTAGATCAGTTTGGGGAATATCACCTCTATCTTAGTTCTTTTGGGCTGCTTCACAAAAATACCGTAGACTTACACCACATTTATTTTTCACAGTTGTGGAGGCTGGAAAGCTCAAGATGAAGGTACCAGCAGATTTGGTGTCTGGCAAGGGCCTGCTTCCTTTCATAGATGAGCATTTTCTCACTGTGTTCTCACATGGTGAAAGGACAAGCTCTCGAGTCTCTTTTTATAAGAGCATAAATTATGTCAACGGGGCTCCACCCTTATGACCTAAGTACTTCCTAAAGGCGCCATCTGCTAATACCATTACATAGGGTATTAGGATTTCAACATAGAATTTTGGGGGTTACTAACATTCAGTTCATAATACCATCTTAACAATGTTAAGTCTTCCAATCCATGAATATGGGATGCCTTTCCATTTATTTATGTGTTTAATTTCTTTCAGTGATGTTTTGTAGTTTTCGTTGTACAAGTCTTGTACTAGTTTTGTTAAATTTATCCCTAAGTATTTTATTGTTTTTTATTTCATTTGTAAATGGAGTTGTTTTCTTAATTTCATTTATGGATTGTTCTAGCGACTTTTTAACGGAGTGATATTCATACTTTGTTACTTCATTTTTGCCTCTCAAAGATCCATCAATCTCAAGTAATTCTACAAGTAAAAAGAAACCTGAGTCTACCACTTGCAACTTAGTCAGAGACACAACCAAGGCGGGAATTGACCATGATGCTCTAGTTTCATCTCCGCTTCTTGTCAAAGATGTCATTTGTGACGATGATAAGGGAAAAATCATGGAAGAAGTAATGAGAACATATGTAAAACAACAAGAAAAACTGAACTCAATTTTGCAGAAGAAGCAACAACTTCAGATGGTAAAATTGTTATCTAAATGATAATCCATTATGAAAAGATACTTTTGCACATTCTTAAGAAAAGTCAAGATGAGGTGCTGCAAATGTATTTAAAATTATTCAGAGTTTTACACTCAATAAGCAGTTTTAATATACTCTAAAATTTTTAGAGAAAATGGTTTTTCAGTATAATTACTTCTATATGGAACTGATATGACAGCTGAATTTTAGATATTTTTTGTCCTATTTCTTCCTGAATTGAAATTTTTAACATGATGGAAATAAGGTAAAAATTGTATTCATTCTTTATATTACAGGAAGTTGAAATGTTGAATAGTTCAAAAGCTATGAAAGAACTGACTGAAGAACAGCAGAATTTACAGAAAGAGCTCGAATCTTTGCAGAATGAACATACTCAAAGAATGGAAGAATTTTATGTTGAACAGAAAGACTTAGAGAAAAAATTAGAGCAGGTAATGAAGCAAAAATGTACCTGTGACTCAAATTTAGAAAAAGACAAAGAGGCTGAATATGCAGCACAGGTAAGAATTACTCAGTGTGTATGATGTTGCCCTTTTAATGTGAAAATTGAAGACTTATCTATTAAAGAAATTACTTTTTGTCAAGCTCCTTGGGCTAGATTTCAAAATAAATATTTCTGTTAAATATGACTTTATGCTGTGTCATCCAAGATGATTTTTTGACCTTGATTGCTTTATTAAACTTTTATTGGGTTTCTGTAGTTTAGTTGCTCAAATTGCTAATCTCTAGCTATCTGCATATCATGTTATTTTAATGTAGCATAGGGGTTTCAAATCAACAACTTAACAAACATTCCCTGTTGCCTACTATGTTCAAAAGCACTGGAGCAAAAATGCATAGTAGCTCACAACTTGGGGAAGATGAACAAATAACTCTTAGCAGGAGCAGGCTGTGATGAGAGGTACACTAAAGCATGAGGCAGGAGGATGGGGCTCTGGGTATTCAGTTCTCCTGACCCTTTGTTTTTCCCTCAATTTAATGTCATGTTAAAGTGAGGTTATAGTACTAGATATTCAAGTGATTGTAGTATGTGTGAAATAGTTCATTTTGTAAAAAATAATTTGAAAGTAAGTCTTTGCCTTGATGTGAGGATTAAACGGAAAAACAAAACTGAATGAAAACTGACACAGTCTTTTAAATCACACAGTTGTCAGAACTGAGACAGAGATTGGACCATGCTGAGGCTGATAGGCAAGAACTCCAAGATGAACTCAGACAGGAACGAGAGGCAAGACAGAAGTTGGAGATGATGATAAAAGAGCTAAAGCTACAAATTTTGAAATCATCAAAGACTGCTAAAGAATAGAAACCTTTAAAGAGATTCATCTGTGTATTCCGGACAGGGCTTATTTTTGTTTGTTTGTTTGCTTTGGTAGTTGAATTTTGAACAACTTGTCTGCATGAGGGTCACTTGGCATTCTATCCATTTGTTGATCAGAGAAAGTGAAGAGATTATATATTAGTACATAAATTTTTACATTTTCCAAATGAATGAAAATGTATGTTTCTTTGTACTTTTTTTTTCAACCAGCTTAGTAACAATACTATATGGTTTCAACTATTAGATAATCTGCCTATATTTCTAATGCAGATTTAGCAGTTGTATACTTTTTAAAAGCTGCTTTGTGTGATGGAAAATAGTTGTGGTCAATTTTGTTATCCATATTAGACAATTTTTAGATACAATAGTGGCTTCGTATTTCAGATATATAGAGCTGCTCAAGGAGTTCAATGTCCATTTTTTTCATTAACATAATCTCCTTTCTAAGTTGATATACTCATTATTATTTGCAAAATTTGCTTTTATTTTGTTCATATTGTGGAATGAGTTTTCACCAGTTCTCTTCCTTTTAGTGTCTCCTAAGAGACATTTTGTCAAAATAGGAATTTCACTGATGAGGTTGTAGCACACCCCATGGGCATAATGGGGACGGATAACCTGCTTTGTTGTTATATACTGCTGCTAAACAACAGGAAGCAGTTGTAGTTTGTTTTTTGTTTTAAATGTGGTTATAGTTAGAAAAATTTTTTTATGTAGCAACTTCAGAAGCGGAAATAAAATGTAATAATTTTTGAACTTTTATGTTGTTAATAGTGGTGTGAAAGTATTAATGTTCTTGAGGAAAACTGATAACCATTGATGTACACCAGTTTCTATACAATCCATAATCCTCTGTACAGTTTTTATATGTAGTTATGAGTCTTACTGACATTTATATAATGGATTTGTTTTCCTTAATGGATTTATTTTCCTTTAAATTGTAAAATATTAAACACCTTGAAGGTTATTTTGGACTTTTGTATGTTTAAATGTTAAGTCTTACCAAATTTGCACGAATGGACCATTTTCAATACTACTTAATGTCAAAATCAGGAATTTAAAGTCAATTGATAGTGTATGATAGGTTAATATAGGGAAGTTTAGTTATCTGCTACTAAAAGTTTTTAGATAATATTTAGCAGACAAAGGAATTCCATAGTTTGGGGTAAGGGCAACATATTCTGCACTTTTCTTTTTTTTTTGCACAGAAAAGTCTGTCATTCTTTAATGGCAAATTTCATATTAGTTAATTCTTGGCTTAAAAGATACTAGGTAAAATTTTTGGTGTGCATTTTGTAAAGGAAGGATTCTTAAGCTACCATTAATTGACATTATTATCCCATGAATTTTATGTTTATGTTCTCACATAAGGTACTGTATGAAATTAGTTGAGAGCTAAATTTATTTTTAAAATAAATCAGCTATGGTTAAGGTTATATTCCCCACGTAGATGATAGAGACTCTAATGGTATAAAACTTCAAAAATCAGTAGGTTATCATTTAACCAGTTATTTTCATATTTTGCTTGACGGTACTTATATAGCCTAAAAGAATTCTCATACTTTACAAAGTATAGTTTCTTTTCTCTAGGGTATGATCTAAATGCGTATTTTCTATTTTCCATTTAAATTTTACTGTATTAACCCTACGACTTAATTTGTCAATTCTTGGAAACTCCTTAAGGAGGAACAAATGTTAAAAATAACATCCCCTCATAATACCTTTTTTTTAGATCTGGAGGAAAAAAAATCACAAAGACTTTTTATGATACGGTTTCATTTTAGTTGTGAATTAGTTGTGTCACAGCTAAGCTTTTTGGGAGATAAACTGAAGCTCCTATAATTTCACTTATTTTTCTAACTCACTCAAAATCTTTCTACTTATGTTACTCAGTAAATGATAAGCCAAGTTTCATCCCAAAACTTCTATAATAAATTGCCTAATCTTTGAAATATGTTATTTTAAAATTTTACGCAGTGCTTAAACACCTTTAAATTATCATAAACTCTTAATTTAGAATTGAGTAAAGAAATATTTTTTGTAGTCCTTCACATAAGGAAAACTTGCCACGTGAAAATTGTAGTCTTCATTTTCCAGAAGATACATTGATGTGCCATAGGTTTCTGTCTGACTTCCTTGGAAGTAGTTTATTAGTCAATTGTAAATATTATATCTATTCTAGTTAAAAGTAATTTTGAGTTAAACTGCACCACATAGCTCGAAAATAGAGATTTTGTAATACTTTAAAGGTGGCCTCTGCTAAAATATCTTATCCATATAAACTTATTCTTGTATTTTTTGCATGCTCATTTTGTGTGTTGGTTGCTAGCTTAAAGTTTGTTTTGATGTTAGTTTTTGTGTGCCAATTCATTAGGCAAGGAGATTTTTTCTCAGACTTCGTAGTATTGTTCTTTTCAGAAAAAAAATAAAAATATTTACTTAAAAAAGCTGCATTCAAGGAACGGCCTATCAAAAATGCTAGGGGATCTTTAGAAGGAAGAAAAGATAGAATACTAGCTTACTGGGTGATGGAAGATGTTTAATTTGGGTGATGATGGTTTCTGTACTCTAAACTTTATGAGAAAAAGGTACCAAATGTATCAAGGTAGTAAATGTAAAACCTGCTGTCATTGGGGAAGCTCTAAACCACCCTGATTTCACAGATGCAACTTGTAACACTATGAAGGGACGTGACCAACAGCGTAAGTTTGGCTTGTGCTTTAGTTTTGTAAAGCATATTTTTTTGCTTGAATTCCTGTGTCCATGAGAGTTAGGATGTTTTATGCTTCTTGAACTACTTTTATAACATATTTAATATATTACCAGTTGAGAGAGAAAATCATTTGTACATAATTGAATTAAAAACCAGTTACTAAAGTAGATGAAATAGACTGAGTACAATGATATTTGCAGGTTATCCATATATTTTAGACGTCTTGATGGAACAATTTATTTGCACATCAATGGCTTCTGTTTGAAGGAAAGTAAAGTGATAAGGAAACTCCAGTAATAGGAAACATGCTCAAGGTATTTCCCTAAAATTAATTGTAAAGCTGGTGCTGAAGGTTTTTGATCAGCTTCTAAAATTTTGTTCTCAATGACTTATGTTTTGATTGCTTAGGGAAGAATCCACATTTTTGTTTGCTCTTATGCATTTAATATGCACGACAGGACATTAAAAATTAATATAATGAAAAATTGTGCTCATACTGTACATCTATTTCTGTGCTTGGAACTACTTGTTAATAGTTTTTATTGAAGCTGTCAGCAATAAGGGACACATTACTGCTGTATTACACATTGTGGGGTTGAATAAACAGCTTAAATTTTTTTTCTAGTATAGGATACTTCAGCATTTCCATTATTGGAAGAAATTTGTATAGGTATTCTATATTGCATCTTGTTTAAAAGGACAGTCTTTTTTTGTAAAATCTTTCCATTTTAAATGGCTTCTAAACTACGTAATGCAATTTGGAGCCTGTTTCTTTAGTAATAGAATTAAATGTCTTATATAGTGCTACTGGTTTTAAATTACAAAGCTATCAAATGTAAAAACTGAAATTTAAAATTAAGCCCAGAAAACAAAATAGTGTATTTAGTTGAATGTAAAAGAAATTTATAAGAGATTTCCTTCCATATAGATACCTCACTTGAAAATAAAGCACAGTGTACTTAAGGTAGTTCTAGCAAAAAAGTCCTACTAAAAGACTTGCTAAATATAGGACAACTTTTGGGAAATTTAGTTTGGAAGAAATAAAATAGACTTGCTTTTAACCATCCTGTTAGAAATATTTGTTTATCCTGATAATTTTAAGCCAACACAGTAGTCCTAAATTATTTCTGAATTTCTAATCTCTGAAGGCAGTAGATGAAGTATCTATTCTGCAACTCTTGAAATTGTTGACTACATTGACCATAATTCAATTTAAAATTTTGCCAATGATGTACAGTTTTATGGTTAAAATTGCTGTGGTTGGTTGCATTACATGACACACAGAACTGTCCTCTACCTCACGTGAAATAAATATTTTATATGGTTTTACTATAAAACAAGACTCATCTATTTGGTCACTTAGTTTACAAATTTTGAATTATATTTATTGAAACATGACATACTGTGCTCTTAGCTTATACCTCAATTGTATTTTGTGCTGTTTTCCATTTTCATGCCTTGTAAATAACTTGTATAGATTGTGGATTAAATTCCAAATAAAAACTTTTAATGCCAATGAAATTGATTCAAGCCATCTTAGTGTCCTGTGTGAGCTCAACTTTCTTGTCCCTTAAGATTATTTTCTCCTTTTGTTCCTTTAAAGTCTATTATTCATTACACACTAAGTGATTAACTTGAGAAACCTTTTTTTAAAATTTTAAAATGTGAGATTGTATGCCATATTTCAGGTGGTGAACATACTGGCATTTTGTGATTATTGTCTTTCATGGTACTTGGACTCTTTATCATCTTTCCCTTACCCTGTACCCTTACCTCTGGTATTAGTTATCTATTACTGCATAACAAGTTACTCTAAAATTTAGAAGCTTAAAACAACAGATAACTCACACAGTATCTGAGAGTCAGAAATGCAGGAGCGGATTAGCTGAGTGTGATGGCTCAGGAGCTCCTCTAAGGGTGCAGTTATGATGTTACCTGGGGGCTGAAGCCATCTGAGAGCTTGATGGCTGGAGCTTCCAAGCTCACTAACGTGGCTGTTGGTAGGCACTCAGTTCCTCACTCTCTCGACCTGTCCACATAGCTCTCCACAACATGGTGGATGGCTTCCCTCAAATGAGTGATCCAACGGAGAGAAAGTGATGCCACAATTTCTTTTATGACCTAGATTCATAGTCACATAGTCTTACCTTATCCTGTTCACTAGAAATGAGTCACTAAGTCCAGCCCATACTCAGTTGGAGGGAATTACGCAAGGGTATGAATACCAGGAAGCAGGGCTCATGGGGCCATCTTAAAGTCTGGTTACCATATCCTTGAAATTTTAATTTTTTTGTGACAAAATATACATAAAATTTACTGTTTTAACCATATTTAAGTGTATAATTCAGTGTCATTAAGTACATTTGCAATGTTGTGTAACTGTCACCACGATGTCCAGAACTTTTTTCATTATCCTAAACAGAAACTCTACCTATTAGACAATATCTCCCTATTCCCCCTCCCTACCAGCCCTTGATATCCTGTATGCTACTGACTCTGAATTTGCTATTCTAGGTAACTTGTATAAGTGAAATCATAAAATACTACTTTTTTTGTATCTGACTTCTTTCACTTAGCATTATGTTCTCAATGTACATCTATGTTGTAGCATATATCAGAATTTCATTCCTTTTTATGGCTGAATAATACTCCATTGTATATATGTATGCCACATTCTGTTTCATCCATTCATCTGTTGATGACATTTGGGTTGTTTCCACATTTTAACTATTGTGAATAATGGTGCTGTAAACATTGGTTTACAAGAATTTGTTTAAGTCCCCGCTTTTAATTCTTTTTTCACCCCGAAGTGGAATTAGCGAATCTTAGGGTAATTCTATATTTAACTTTTTGAGGAACGACCAAACTTTTTCACAGCAGCTGCATCATTTTACATTCTCACCAGGAATACACAAAGGTTCCAATTTTAAATATCCTCACCAACACTTAGTTTCTATTTTATTGATAATAGTCATCCTAATGGATATAAAGTGTTATTTGTGATTTGATTTGCATTTCCCTAGTGACTAATGATATTGAGCATCTTTTCATGTGCTTATTTGCAATTTGTATATCTTCTTTGGAGAAATATCTATTCAAGTTCTTTGCCCGTTTTTGAATTGGATTGTTTGGTTTTTGTTGTTGAGTTCTAGGAGTCCTTTATATATTCTGGATATTAATCCCTTATCAGATACATGGTTTGCAAATACTTTCTCCCATTCTGTGGGTTGTCTTTTCAATTTTAATAGTGTCCTTTGATGCACAAAAGTTTTAAATTTTGAAGTTCAGTTTATTTTTTCTGTTGTCTGTGCTTTTGGTGTCATGTTCCAGAAATCATTGCCAAATTCAGTGTCATGAAGCTTTTCCTATATGTTTTCTTGCAAGAGTTTGATATTTTTAGCTCTTACATTTAGGTCTTTGATCCATTTTGAGTTAATTTTGTATATGAGGTAAGGTAGGGGTCCAGTTTCATTCTTTTGCATATGGGATCCAATTCCCAGCCTCACTTGTTGAAAACTGTCCTTGTTGAATGGTTTTGACACCTTTGATGAAAATCATTGACTATGTATGTCAGAGTTTATTTCTGGGTGCTCTCATTTGTTCCGTTGGTCTATATATCTGTCCTTACGTCAATACTACATGGTTTTCGTTACTGTAGCTTTGTAGTAAGTTTTGAGGAAGTGTGAGTCTTCCAAATTTGTTCTTTTTCAAGATTGTTTTGGCTATTTGGGATCCCTTGAGATTCCATAAGAATTTTAGGATGGGTTTTTCTTTTTTTTTTCTCTTTTTCTTTTTTTCAATTTTATTTATTTATTTTTAATTGCAGTAACATTGGGTTGTAACATTATATAGCTTTTGGATGTACATCATAATATATTTCAAATTCTGTGTAGATTTCATCATGTTCACCACCCAAAAACTCATAGTCCATCCCCTCACATGTGAGCCTAATCACCCCTTTTGGCCCTCCCCACCCTTCCCCCATGGTAACCATCAATCCATTCTCCGTTGCTATGTGTGTGTCATTGTTTTTATCTTCTGCTTATGAGTGAGAACATACGGTATTTGACTTTCTCCCTCTGACTTATTTCACTTAGCGTAATACCCTCAAGATCCATCCATGTTGTCACAAATGGCCAGATTTCATCATTTCTTATGGCTGAGTAGTATTCCATTGTGTATAAATACCACATCTTCTTTATCCATTCGTCCCTTGATGGGCACCTAGGTTGCTTCCAAGTCTTGGCTATTGTGTATAAAGCTACAATGAACATAGGGGTGCAGGTATCTTTATGGCTTTGCGTCTTCAAGTTCTTTGGGTAACTACCCAGCAGTGGGATAGCTGGGTCATACAGTAGATCTATTCTTATATTTTCTGAGGATACTCCATACTGCTTTCCATAGTGGCTGCATCAGATTGCACACCAACCAGTAGTGCACAAGGGTTCCCTTCTCTCCACATCCTCTCCAACATTTGTTGTTTCCTGTCTTGTTAATTATAGCCATTCTGACTGGAGTGAGGTGATACCTCGTTGTAGTTTTGATTTGCATTTCCTGATAGCTAATGATGTTGAGCATCTTTTCATATGCTTGTTGGCCATCCATATATGTTCTAAAAAGCGTCTGCACAGCACAGGAAACCATCAACAAAATGAAAAGACAACCTAACAATTGGGAGAAGATATTTGCAAACCATATATCAGATCAGGGGTTAATATCCAAAATATACAAAGAACTCATACAGCTCAACAACAAAAAAACCAACAACCCAATTAAAAAATGGGCAAAAGATCCCAACAGAGATTTCTCCAAGGATGGGTTTTTCTATTTTTACAAAAAATACAGTTAGAATTTTGATAGGGATTGCACTGAATCTGTGGATCACTTTGGATAGTATTGTTATCTTAAACAATATTAGGTTTTCTGATCTATAAACATGAGCTTTTTTCCCATTTATTTATATCTTCTTTAATTTCTTTCAGCAATGTTTTGTAGTTTTCAATGTACGTGTCTTTCTCCTCCTTGGTTAAATTTATTCTTAAGTATTCTTTTTGATGCATTGTAAATAGAATTGTTTCCTTAATATCCATTTAGGATTGTTCATTGCTAGTGTGTAGAAAATGCAATTGATTTTTGCATGCTGATTTTATATCCTGGAACTTTGCTGAATTCATTTACTAGCTCTAACAGGTTTTCTTTGTGTGTATGTGGAATCTTTAGGGTTTTCTACATGTAAGATCACATCATCTACTAACAGAGATAATTTTACTTCTTCCTTTCCAATTTGGATTTTTTTTTGGTGAGGAAGATTGGCCCTGAGCTAACATCTGTGGCCAATCTTCCTCTTTTTGCTTGAGGAAGGTTGTTGTTGAGCTAACATCCATGCCAGTCTTCCTCTATTTTGTATGTGGGACACAGCCACAGCTTGGCTTAGCGAGTGGTACATAGGTCCGCACCCAGGATCCAAACCTGCAAATCCTAGGCCACCAATGTGGAGCGTGCGAACTTAACCACTGTGCCACCGGGCCGGCCCCTCAATGTGGATGTTTTGTATTTCTTTTTCTTGCCTAATTGCTCTAGCTAGAATCTCCAGTACTATGTTGAATAGAAGTGGTGAAAGCAGGCATCCTTATTTTGTTCTTGATCTTAGAGGGAAAGCTTTTAGTCTTTCACCATTGAGGAGGATGTTAGCTGTGGATTTTTCATATATGACCTATTTATCATACTGAAGAAGTTCCCTTCTATACCTAGTTTATTGAGTGTTTTTATTATGAAAGGATGTTAAATTTTGTCAAATGCTTCTCCTGCATCAATTGAGATGACCACGTGGCTTTTTCCTTCATTCTATTACTGTGATGTATTATACTGCTTGGTTTTCATAAGTTGAACCATCTTGCATTCCAAGAATAAATCCTACTTGCTCATGGTGTATAATCCTTTTAATATTCTGTTTTATATTTATTTATTTGAAATATATTTGACATAAAACACTGTGTAAATTTAACAAAGGTTTTTTAAAAAAGATTTTATTTTTCCTTTTTCTCCCAAAGCCCCCCGGTACATAGTTGTGTATTTTTAGTTGTGGGTCCCTCTAGTTGTGGCATGTGGGGTGCCGCCTCAGCATGGCTGGACGAGCGGTGCCATGTCTGCACCAAGGATTTGAACAAGCAAAACCCTGGGCGGCTGGAGCAGAGTGTGTGATCTTAACCACTTGGCCATGGGGCTGGCCCCAAACACTGTGTAAATTTAAACATTGTGTGCAGCATGTTAATTTGATACATTTATATGTTGTATAATATGCTGAAGTAGGTTTGCTAGGATTTTGTTGAGGATTTTTGCATTAATATTGATAAGGAATGTTTGTTGTAGGGGTTTTTTTTTTTTGCTTTTTTTTGGTAGTGTCTTTGTTCTTGGTATAAGGGTAATCCTGGCCTTGTAGAATGAGTTAGAAAGTGATTTTTTGGAACAGCTTGAGAAGGACTGGTGTTAATTCTTTCAATGTTTGGCACAACTCACCAGTGAAGCCATCTGATCCTGGGCTTTCCTTTCTTAGGAGGTTTTTGATCACTGATTTAACCTCCTTACTAGTTATAGGTTTATTCAGATTTTCTATTTCTTCATGAGTCACTTTTGGTGGATTGTATGTTTCTAAGAATTTGTCCATTTCATCTAAGTTATCTAATTTGATGGCATACAACTGTTCATAGTATTCTCTTAAAATCTTTTTTATTTCTGTAGAATAGGTAGAAATGTTTCTATTTTCATTTCTGATTTTAGGAATTTGTCTCTTTTTTTCCCTTAATCAGTCTATCTAAAAGTTTATCAATTTTGTTGATCTTTTCAAAGAACCAAGATTTGATTTTATTGATTTTCTCGTTCTGTATTTTATTCATTTCCATTGTATATTATTTCTTTAGCTTTGAGTTTAGTTTGCTCTTCTTTTTCTAGTTCCTCAAGGTTTGTGGTTGGGTTATTTATTTGAGATCTTTCTTCTTTTTCAATGAACGCTTTTACAGCTATAAATTTCCATCTCAGCACTGCTCTTGCTGCATCCCAGAAGTTTTGATATGTTGTGATGTGTTTTCATTTTCATTTGTCTCAAGATAGTTTCTAATTTTTCTTGTGATTTCTTTGTTGACTCATTGGTTATTTAAGATTGAGTTGTTTAATTTCCACGTTTGTGAGTTCTCCCATTTTTCTTCTGTTAGTAATTTCCAGTTTAATTTCATTGTGACTGAAAAAGATACTTTGTATAATTTCATTCTTTTAAAATTTATTAAGACTTGTTTTGTGGCCTAACATGAAGAATTCCCATGTACACTTGAGAAGAATGTATTGTGCTATTATCTTCTGTACATGTCTATTAGGTCTAATTGGTTTATTGTGTTGTTCAAACCTTTTATTTCCTTACTGATTTTGTCTTATGTTTTATCCATTATTGAAAGTGGGGTATTAAATTTTCCAACTATTATTGTAGAACTATTTCTCCCTTCAATTCTGTGAATGTTTACTTCTGATATTTTGGCCTCTGTTGTTTGGTGCATGTATGTTTATAATTCTTATATCATCTTGATGAATTGACCCTTTTATCAATATATAATATCTTTCTTTGGCTCTTGCAACAGCTTTTGACTTAAATTCTGTTTTGTCTGATATTAGCATAGTTACCCCAACTCTCTTTTGGTTACTATTATCATGGAACATCTTTTTCCATCATTTCACTTTCTACCTGTTTGTGTCTTTAGACTTAAAGTGAATGTCTTTTACACAGCATATAGTTGGATCTATTTTAAAATCCATTCTGCCAATCTCAGTCTTTTGATTGGAGAGTTTAATCCATTTACATTTAGAGTAATTACTGATAAAGAAGGCTTTAGTATTGCCATTTTGCTGTTTTCTGTATGTCTTATTTTTTTGTCCTTTATTTCCTCCATTATCGCCTTATATTGTGTTTAGTTGAATTTTTTGTAATGAACTATTTTGATTCCTTTCTCATTTTCTTTCTTTCTTTTTGTTTTTTTTTTTAGGAAGATTAGCCCTGAGCTAACTACTGCCAATCCTCCTCTTTTTGCTGAGGAAGACTGGCCCTGAACTAACATCCATGCCCATCTTCCTCTACTTTATATGTGGGATGCCTACCACAGCATGGCTTTTGCCTAGTGCTGCCATGTCCGCACCCGGGATCCAAACCAGCGAACTCGGGGCCACTGAGAAGTGGAACATGCGAACTTAACTGCTGTGCCACCGGGCCAGCCCAGCTTCTCATTTTCTTTTGTGTGTTATTCTATAAATATTTTTGGTTAAGGGCTGGCCCGGTGGTGCAGCGGTTAAGTTCTCACATTCCACTTCAGCAGCTTGGGGTTCACCGGTTCAGATCCTGGGTGCAGACCTATGCACTGCTTGTCAAGCCATGCTGTGGCAGGCGTCCCACATACAAAGTAGAGGAAGATGGGCATGGATGTTAGCTCAAGGCCAGTCTTCCTCAGCAAAAAGGGAAGGATTAGTGGCAGATGTTAACTCAGGGCTAATCTTCCTAAAAAAAAAAAATTGTGGTTACCATGAGGCTTACATTTAACATAGTAAACTTAAAACAATCTAATTTGAATTGATACCAACTTACTTTCATTTGCATACAAAAACCTCTGTTCCTATCACCCCCTTTACGTTATTGAGTTGACAAATTATATCTCTATACCTTGTGTGCTTAATAACATAGGTCTATAATTTTTTAATGTAGTTGTCTTTTAAGTCACATAGAAAATAAAAAATGTAGTTGCCAACCAAAATTACAATAATACTGGCTTTTATATTTGCCCATGTATTCACCTTTACTAGACATTTTTATTTCTTCTTACAGCTTCAAGTTACTGTCTAGTGTCCTTTTGTTTCACTCTGAAAGATTCCCTTTAACATTTCTTGTAGGACAGATCTAGTGGTAATGAACTACCTCAGTTTTGTTCATCTAGAAATGTCTTAATTTCTCCCTCATTTTGGAAGACAGTTTTGCTGGATATAAATTTCTTAGTTGAAAGATTTTTTCTTCCAGCACTTTAAATACATCATTCCACTGACTCCTAGTCTTCGAGGTTTCTGCTGAGCAGTCTGCTGATCATCCTTGAGGATCCCTTATATCTGATGCATCACTTTTCTTTTGCTGCTTTTAAAATTCGCCCTTTGTCTTTCAACAATTTGATTATAATGTCTCTTGGCGTGCATCTCTTTGAATTTATCCTATATGCAGTTCATTGAGCTTATAGGTTCATGTATTTCAAATTTACAAAATTTTCAGCCATTATTTCTTGAAATAATCTTTCTATCTCTTTCTCTCTTCTCCTTCTAGAACTCCCATGATGCTTCAGAATTTATGTTTGGTTTATTTTTATAATTTCTATCTCTTTATTGCTTTTCTAATTTGTTCATAAATTGTTCCTGATTTTTGATAGTTCTTTGTCCAGATTTTCCTTTAGCTTTTTGGGAATATTTAGCATAGTTTTTTTGAGTCTTTGTCTAGCAAGTCCAAAGTCTGGGGTTTTTCAAGGATAATTTCTGTCAATTTGTTTGTTCCTTTGAATAGGTTATATTTTCCTGTTTCTTTGTGTGCCTTGTAATTTGTTTTTGTTGTTGAAATTTGAGCATTTGACAATTACAATGTGGTAACTCTGGAAATAAAATTTTTCCTCTTCCCTAGGGTTTGCTGGTTTTTTTCCTTTAATTGTTGAAGGCTGTGGTAGTCCATTTGTTTTAAGACTTTTCCCCACTATTTTGCAAGGACTATTCCTTATTGTGTGTCACTGAAGTGTCTGTTCCTTTGGCTCAATGTTTTGAAAGATTTCCTTGATGCCAGGAGCTAAACAAACAAAACAAGACAACACACACAAAAACTCAAAAAAATCAAAAAAGAGAAGCAGGAAAATAACAAAAAATCTGACCTCCTCTTCCAGTGTTTTCAGCTTGGCTCTGTGTTGGGGCCTACCTTCAACACTTATGCTGGCAGTGATCCTAGGAATCAGCCCAAAGTGAAAGCTTAAGGCCATCTCAGGTCTTTTCTGGGCATGAATCTTGCCTGGACATGTGTGTGTGTGTGAATTTCTAAATTCCCCCACATACACAGGTGCTTTGGAATGTCTTAATTTCCCAAATAATCTCATCCTAGCTTCTCCTCTAGTCCTTAGACAGTCTCTTGATTGTTTGCACCCATAATCTCTTGTCTCAGGCATCTGTGAGTCTGTACTCCAACTCGCATCTTTTACAAGCAGTGCCCACCACTTTTTCCACTTACATTCCAAGTTAGGTAAATTGAAGATGAGATACAATGTCAGTAGTTCGAGTATCCCCAGACAGGTCAGAACAGATGGACACAATGATTTTCGAATAAGGTCTTCTCTGCTCCTTCTTCTTCAAGGGAGGAAACTGGGAAAATGGGCTGCTGCTCCTTCAAGATCAAGACTGCTGCTGCCCTGGGGATGGGAAGAAAAAAGTGAATAAAATGCCCCCAAACTTTTCTATCATTTTGAAGATGGCTTTTTCTTGATGAGGTGTTTGCTTGGGTGCTAGAAACCTTTGACTATTTTCCAGAGCACCGACAAAGTTTCTCCTTTTTTTCTTTTATATGTTTCTGTGGGAGAATGAGAGCTTGGAGCTTCCTAGTTCATCATTTTGCTAACCACTCTGCTATTTTGCCATAGTCTTTTTATAACCTGATCTTGCCAGTGATATACCATTGCTTCTGTCATAGGCTATTGTTCATACAGACCCACCCTGGAGCAATGTGGGAGGGTACTACACAAGAGTGTGAATACCAGGAGGTGGGGATCACCAGGGGTCCTCTTAGAGGTTGCTTACCACAGGATAGGACCAGAATTTTCCTCCAAAATGGTCTCGGTTGAAACTACACACATTAAAGCTAGAACTGTAGTTTGGAAATCTTTAAGGGAAGGTGTTTAGCTCAGATAATAATGCTTACTGTTTGCTCTGGCCTGACACTGACACTCTGCTAGATTACTTACTGGAATGAGTCAGGCACCACTTCTGCCTTTGAGGAACTCCTAGGCAGCTGAACAGATAATTTCAAAGCAGTGTGGCTAAGTTCTATACAGATGGCTAGGGGAACATGATGACTACACCTAGCTCAGCCTGGAGAGTGAGGAATGTTTCTGTTCCAAATGACACCGGAACAGAACTTTGAGAGATGTGATTTGAGGGGAGGGGGGAGCTGTGGCTGTGTTGGGAAGCATTCTAGACAGAAGGATCTGCACAAGGTTATGTTGGAAGCTAGGAATGAATGCAGTATTATACTTTGTGAGAAAACAATTCACATAGTTAAATTCGAAACTAAACAGTATCATATGGGTAATTTATATTTTGATTAAAACATGCACAAGATGCTGTGGGAACTCTTCAGAATTTCATAGGAAGAAGCAGGAAAATCCTGTTATAGGAGGTTCTTGGGCTGATTAATTTTGGGTGCCTGGGAAGTAGCTGGGTGGAGGAGGTCATTTCCTGCAGGATGAAGGGCAGGTATAAATCATAGAGGATGAGAGAGTGTGCTGTTCTTCTATGAGGAACCCCTAAGGAGTTCGTTATGACGGGTGTGGACATTCCTTGGGGTAGGGGGCTGCACAGAGGAGTGGAGGGGTTGCTGAGAGGGTTGTGTCATAAAAGGTCTGTGCGATCTTGTGAAGGCTCTGAACTATGTTCTGAAGGTGAAGAGGACTGCCAGTGAGGTAGCAACATAATCGTCAGGCTACTCACATAGTGTTTAGGGACATGAGTGCTCTTTATAGACCCTTATAATAATGAATATTTAAAAATGTTGAAAATATTTTAAATTAAAAAATTAAAAATTTTTTCTCATATAAAATCAACTCATGTTCATTATGGAAAATTGGAAAATGCCTAAAGAACAAAAGAGAGACAAAACCCTCAATCTCACTAACCAAAGGAACTGCTTGTCAACATTTCAGTGTATATTTTCCAAATATATTTTTATATATTTAAAAACCAGTCTCTAGCTATACAGATATTTTAAAAAGAAATTTAGCAATTTGCATTTTGAAACATGTTTTATAACATAACATCTACTTAATTGAACATTTAATTGAAATGTAAATTGAAAAAACTTAATTGGAAGCTTTCATAATAATTTTCTTAGAATTTTAGAAGCTAGATCAAAGACTATACATATTTTAAATCCTTTGCTATACATTGCTGAATTACTTTCAAAGAGGGGTGTATCAGTTGTGTTATTGATATTTTGTGACCTTCATTCCTTATGTTAGTTATTTTTATGGAATCACTTTCAGACAGCATTAATGAGAGTCTGTGAGAGCCCTCCAGTGGCCAAGCTCATTTCTGCAAAAATATTATTATCAATGGAATTAAAAGGAATAGTATCTAGTGGCTAAATCTTAATGGCAAAAACAGGGAAGTGACTGGAAATATCTTCGCTGTTAAAAAGGCCTCATTCTGTAGTTGTGGAAGAGATGCTGTTTGCTTTCCTTTCAAATTCTTGTTCATCTGCTACTAGGTTATGCAATGTTTTGAATTTCACTGCTATGTAACCTGAAGGTTAAGGTCATGTTGGTTTCAAATAGGTTTATAACCAACTGAGCAACTATTTTTGGTATAAAAGCTAATATTTGCTGAGTACTTACTATGTGTTAGGCACTCCTCCAAGCATTTTACATATGGTGATGCGTTAATTCTCATGGCTATTATGAAATAATTACTATTTTTAATGTCATTTTACTAGCAGGAAATAAAATAGTAGTTACTAAACAGAGTTATTTAATAAAAAGTTAAATAACTTGCCCTAGGCCACACAACTAGCAAGTGATGGAGCCAGGGTTCCAGCCCAGTGCCCTTCCCCTCCTGCTCCAATGGTCTCCCTTGGGTCCTGGTGTCCAGGAATGTTCCCCTTCAGGACGATTTCATAAAGAAGAGTCTTACTTGTGTACGAAGCAAAAAAAAAACAAAGAAAACAATTGGTATGAACGAGACATAGGTTCTCTTCTAGCCATTTTTTTTTTTTATGGAAGAGTATAGTGTTGAGAATATAATTTATGCTTTTATATGATGTTAATATTATATAGAATAAATAACAAGAGGACATATGATAGTTTTGATCACTTTATGACTCATTCATTTTCAGTAAAGCACTTAAAATGTGACAAATTGTATTTTGAAGTCCTAGATAGCAAAATGGAAACACCTGTTCTTAATTTCTAAGAGAATTTAATAGTGTGGCTTTGTAGTTAATTTTCTTGTTTTTCCTTTCAGAACTTATATACTTTAATACTATTATGTTTTTAGAAAATATGGTCTCCAGTTTGAACTAAAAGTAAGGACTTTTACTGCTCTTCAGGAAGTAGGATCTCACAGGGTGAATTAGACATGATATCATCCAACATATTCTGAAACTCCTGGCGGAGAAGTAGATAAATGGAATTGGCTGTTTGAAGGCAGAAGAGAGAAAACACCCCGGAAAGGACTCAAATCTAACATTCTAGATAGAAGTTTTTCATTATTTTGCTTTATCTCCAAGTGGAAGGAGGGGAAATTTGGAATAAAATGGCTTCTGAAGGAATGGTATTTTAATTGCACCATGAAGGTCAAGAAATGGAACTCTGAAAAGGCAACTTTTCCCCAGCGGCTGAGGTGGAAATTCTGCATGGGAGTGAAAGCGCTCTTGACCGAGACGCCCTAACGGAGGCCAGCATCTCTTGGTAACCAGAGATTTTCCTGCTTGAGGCACACATCCCTTCTGTTGGAGAAGGCTCCACTCTACCAAGGACAGCAGGTGGGTGCAGAGACCACAGAGCCGTCACTCTGCCTCTTGCCCGCTCCCTGGACCTGTTCTAACCCCCCTCCTGGTCGCTTCTGCACCGGCTCTTCAGACTCCCATCTGCTGTGAACTCAATATTCCTGTCCCCCCAGATTCATATGTTGAAACCTAATCTCCAATGCGGCAGTGTTGGAGGTGAGGCCTTTGGGAGGTGATTAGGTCATGAGGGTGGAGCCCTAAGGAATGGGATTAGTGCCCTGATAAAACATTAACCTAAGTGCCTTTATATGTGCCAGGCATTGTGCCACACGCAGATTTCAGCGGTCAACAAAATGCACAAAACCCCAAAACTCACAGGGCATTTCCTTTTTTTAAGTCTATGTTTGATACATTTGTTTACACTATGAATTCGTACCACAATATTTCTAAAAATGTGTGTGTATATAGAATTTTTGTATTACCAAACATTAAAATCCACCAGAGGAACTGATCCTTTAAAAAGAGGTCTTATTAAAAGTGGTTTTTTTTGAATGAAAAAATCTCACCTAAGTAATTTCATATATGTCCTATGATTTCATCTTCAGTTTTCTAAAGATATGCATCCTTTTTAATATGTGAGGAAAGCTTTCACAGAGACACGTACATTCCACCCGGGTCTAACGAACACATTTGGAACGTGGGAAGCTGCGGTCAACCACGTTTCTCTAGAAGCCACGGGCCCCTTACACAGCAGTGCAATGACAAAAGACAACCACTAGTAGTCGCTGCGAGCCCACTCCTTTGGCTCAAGCTTTGCTTTCAACGTGGGCTTTTGCCGCTGGTCAGCAGACGCATTTGCCACTGCGATGGGCATTAGCGCTCTAACTGAATCACAGGCTAGTTATTGAATATTTTTAGGTGTAAATGGCAGAAGAACAGTTAACCAGGTCGTTTCTTTTGTTCAGTACACATCTAGCATTTAGGGCATTGACTGGCTCTCTAGTCCTCCCTTTTAAATATCTTCTAATAAGAATAAGCTTAAGGAACTTATGCTCAAGCCATAGGAAAAACTTTTACATTTTTCATAATGGAAAGAATATTGGACTTAGGGTCGAAAGCCTGAAATCAGACTTCAGCTATACCTTACTAGTTCTTTTATGTCCTGTAGAACTGTGAAGAGATGACACGGCAGTTTTCTGAGAGAAAGGCCTTTGGGAGGTCTGGGGCCCCCCTGTTGACACTTCTCTGGGGTGACTGGACCCTGAGAGACTGACTCTCACAACACAAGGAGTACCTGGCACGTGGCAGACCTGGCACGTCAGTTTATCAAGTTACGCTATGTGGGAAGTCAGGTTCTTATCACAAGGAGGGCTGGGCAGTAGAGCCACAGCTGGGAGCGTGGGCGACTTCAGAGCAAGTCCCTCAGCTGAGACAGCTTGAGGGGCCTCTCCACTGTCCAGGGACCCCATCCTCGGAGTCTGTGCACCACCACACCATCTCCTGTGGATAGCAGAGGATGCTCGTGGCCTCTCCGTGCCTCTTGGCTCCCAATTCCCTGTGCTTCATGGCTGCCCAACTTCCTTTCCAAAGGACACACTCTATTTACAGCTAATTCATTCAAACAGGTTACACTTTGCTGGCCTCCCTCGGGTGGCCTTTTGTACATCTGCGTTGCAATTGTTTACACATTCATCTTAGGATTTCTCTCCCATTAACAGATAATGATAATAATAACCTAGTTATTTTAGTTTTAGTCTCTATCAAAGGCAACTCATATTTCCAACTGATCTATATTGCCTACAAATAATACTAACAGTAGCTAACATTTATGAGTGCCCATCCGTGCTGGGCACTGTGCTGTGCACTTTGTGTAAATGATCTCCCTTAGTCCTCACAACAACCCTGGGTGGGGTTGGGGGGAGCATCTGCTATTCTCACTTTATAGATGAAGAACCTGAGGGTCACATGAGTTGAGAGACAACCTAAGTGATCAAGTTGGAATATGAACTCAGGAGGTTCCATTCCAAGATCCGAACAACTCGACAACTCTTTCTACCATTTAGTGCCTGAGTCCTGAAATCCAGCTTTACAATACCTCTGTGTGCGTGACTTGTGGGTGATCTGGGCATTGCTGACTTCTGAGGGGTTGAGTTTTCATCCTTAGAATGTCAAATGCTAATGGAGTCATAACAGTGCAGATTTCATAACTGCTTTTTCAATGAATTGCTGTTGCTTGGTTTTTATATTTTATATCATACTTAAAAGTTCTCTCTCTCTCTCTCTTTTATGTTATGAGGAAATACCTGAAAACATCCAGGTCAATAGATCCTAGTGATGAAATGCCTCCAAACACAATGGCTCACTCCAAAAAGGGACACACATTCTATACAGTGCTTTCCACAAATCTAACTTGTATGGATGCAGGGAGAACACGTAAGAGGGCCGAGGCAAGAGTTCTGAATCACCATAATAATAGCAGCCTGGGTTTATTGAGCACTTACTTTGTACCATACATTGTCTTCAAGCTCCATATGTGTACTAACTCACATAATCATCAAGAAACCTCTGAGGTTTAGGCATTATTTTCATCTCCATTTTGCAAATGAGAAAGCTGAGGCCCAGGGGGGTGAAGTAACTTGGTCTCATATCTGGTAGGTGGCGGAGCCAGGATGTGAAGCCAGGCAGCCTGACCCTCATTCTTAACCACTGTGCTCTCCTGGGTGATTATTGTGGTTCTTTTATTTGACACTGTCGTCTACACAGAGCCCTTTCTGTTTGTGCGCTTGATTGCTTTGGGGACTTCTTGAAGCCACTCTTCCCTAGAAGACTTGGTGATTTGCCCTGACGCCGAGCACAGACATGGGGAAGCATAGTACCCATGACTTGTGATCTGTATCTCAGATCGAGAGTGTCGTATAGAAGGCTTTGTGCTTGCTGAAACCCTTTGCATCTTTCCATCTCCTGGTTGTCCATAGAGGCATAAAATAAGGTAAGCCAAATGTGTCAAAGAGAATTAAAAGCCTTTAATGTAAATGGAGCCCAAGGGCGACTTCTTCTACATGATAGTAAAGGTGCATATAATGGGTCTTATTTGAAGGTAAGGAGAGAAGGTGGCCTGAAGCTGTTGACGGTGATGACAGCTGACACTTGTCAGCGCTCACTGTGGGCCAGGCAGCATTCTCAGGGGAGCACAGACATTCACTTATTTACAGTGACCTGGAGCTGTCAGCCTAGCATTTAATGTGTCAAAAACGGGACATTTGAACCCTTAAGGAACTTTCAGAAAGTGATAATCAGCACAGGTTCCCAGGAATGGTTGGAGATGGGGGGAGGGGAGGTGAGACGGCCCACGGAGTCTACCCCTTCCTAGCGGTGTGAACTTGGGCAACTTAACTTCTCTCATGCTGCTTCTTCACACTTTTCTGTGTAAACAATTGTTCCTACCACAAAGGGTTGCTGTGAGAATTAAGTGAGATAATACATAAATACAAATGCATGCACCAGTCCATGACACAGCTGGATAAATGTGAGTTGCTGTCGTTGTCAGCACTATGATGGCCATGGCAGCCCCTGATGATTTTTGACCACGGGAGAGCATCGCTTTCTTTCTCCCGGTAACTGCGGTATGCTGAATGCTTCGATTATTCCTGAGGGCAATTCCCGGCTCATCAGTTACAACACTGGGCCGGGGAGGAACACAGTCCCCTCGGAAGCACCAAGCTCTCCGCTTTCAGCTGGAAGAAGGAGCGCCTGGGGAGAAGTTGAGGGTGGGATGGAGCGAAGCGAAGACCAGAGACAGAGATGAGAGAGGCGCAGCAAGGAGAGAGAGAATTCGCAGCCAAACAGACCCGTGCCTGACGCGGGCCCTCTCGTCGCTCTCCATTTCTTGGACTGGACCGAATCATTTCACTTCCAGCACCGGCTGTGCGACGGGGCCGGCCGGCCTCGGGATCGCTCCCCTCCCTAACCCCGGACCCCGCCCTGCGATTGGCCGGCTCGACCCCGGGCCGTCGCCGATTGGCGCTCGCCGGCGGGGGCTACGGGGTTTAAAGCGGGGGGCGGGGGCGCGCTGCCCAGCCGCGCCGCTGTCCCCGCCGTGCGCCCGTCGTGCCGTCGGAGCTGCGCTCGCAGCCTCTAGTGGCCTGTCTCCGCTTCGAGCATCCTGCGTCGGGCTGTCGCCGGCCAGCGGCTCTCGAGCGCGGGAGAGGGAGGACCGGGGCAGGCTCAGTCCAGCCCGGGGCGCGGGCGCAGCCAGTGAGGGGCGAGGCTCAGGGACGCGGCGGTCGCTATGATGGTGGCTACGTGCCTGCAGATAGTGGGCTTCGTCACGAGCTTCGTGGGTTGGATCGGCATCATCGTCACCACGTCCACCAATGACTGGGTGGTGACCTGCGGCTACACCATCCCCACCTGCCGCAAGCTGGACGAACTGGGCTCCAAGGGGCTGTGGGCCGACTGCGTCATGGCCACGGGGCTGTACCACTGCAAGCCCCTGGTGGACATCCTCATCTTGCCGGGTAAGAACCCCCGCCTCGCAAGTGGCTGCTCTTAAACCCTTATCCTCAGGGCAGACTTGGGGGCGGGGGTGGGGGGGGTGGGGGGAGGAAGGATGGGTGGGGGGGGACATTAGACGGCGTCCACAGAAACATTTTGGGGCTTGAAAACCTTTAGGCACATTTTTGACACCTTCAGTCCCACCTAGAGGAATTAGGCAGCCCTCTTTCAGCCTCAGTTTCTTATCTGGAATTTGGGATCACAGTGGCGGCCACTGGCCGAGTCACCCTGAGAAGTTAATGAACCAACTCATAGACATGTAGTTGGAACTCAGACCATGTTAATTACGTCGCCCCACCTGCCCCATGCTCTGGCCATAGGTTGATCAGAAGTACTTCACTCCCCTGGCCCCAGCCTTCCCCCAGCAAAGGCGAGGAGGACAGAGAGAAACGCAAGTGCTCTGAACAGGTGCAGGCTGTGTCCCCGTCCTCCTGGGACGGGAGGCGTCCTGGCCAAGTTAGGGCCATCCGAGCTCCGCCAGGTCGGTTCCCGCAGGTGCCGGGGCCCATCTTATTTCCCCCACCCCTTGTCGCCGCAGTGGGGGCGTCCGTCCGCGGGCCTGCATGACCCCCCTGCCTCCTCCGCACCGCTCGGTGGAATGGGGAAGAGCGGGCGCCCCTCGGAGGGCCGACTCTCCAGCTGGGCCCCGGAGTGGGGAGCGGAGGGAAAAATCGCTTAGCCTCCACCTCCCCCGACGCCAGGCGAGGGCCCCATCTTCGCTTGCTGCCCCGTTGAAAAGTGCTGGAACACAGTTTCGGTTCAGATTTAAACCTTGAGCCAGGTGGGTGATTGGCGAGGTCGTGGGCGCCCCTTCGGGTTTTCTGTTCGGAATCTCCGTCCTGCCGTGAGGGTTTCTCGCATCCCTGGCCTGAACGCGATTGCCGTCTGTCCCGCTAGCCTTTGAGGATGGTGCGCGTTTAAAGGTCTGTCCTGGTTTCCTTAACAAGCGGCCTGACTCTGCTGAGCGCCAGCCTGTGGCTTGGTGCCTAGTCCCGGATGAGCCTTTCGGATGAGCCTTTCGCTTCCCAGAGACTCTGCTCCCGCTTTAAGCCGCCCCCCCGGAGTGCCTCCTATTTCCCAGGCCTTGTAGTGGGAATCAGTCCCCCTTTTCTCCTGGCTCTCCTGCTGTTTGACTCTTATCCCCATCAGGGCACATTTCGATTTTTTGTTCATTGTTTGTGAGTCAGGTTCTCCCAGCACATTTTAAATTCCTTGGAGATGTAGATGGCGTCCTACTCTCTCTGCATCATCGCCTGGACCTGGCGTTGCCACCGGCACACGGCAGGTGCACGCAAGGTGGGCCAGTCCTGCCGTTCACGCTCCTTTTCTCCACTTCGGACTTTCAGAATGACAGAGGGGGGAACCCAGATCTGGACCCACCTGCCGTCAGTGCTGGCGTTGGTAGACCTGGGTCAGACTCGCATCCAGTACTCCCGATCTGGGTCGTTTGGGACAGGTTATGAACCTCAGTGAACCCCAGCTGTCTTCTTTAAAAATGAAAATCAAACCACCTATCTTTCAGAGTTGTTTTGGGGAGTAAATGAGATGAGAGATATAATCCTCCTTTGATGTAGTAGATGTTCCGTAAACGCTAACTGTAATTTTTTATTAAAAGCTGGGCACGGTATTTAGTAGGAATCTTTGAGGGAAGCATAAAATGACTCTCTGCTTCCTTCCCCTGAAAGTAAATTTACTGAGCATTCAGTGCCAAGTGGTTTATTTTCAGAGAACATAGACCATCCCACAGATGGAGTACATTTTAGGGAGGGCCTGCTGCTTCCTGCTGTCCCCCTCCCTCACACTTCGGCTGGAGACAGGGACATTGTTCAGTCTCCATCATTTCATTTTCAGACATGGCCTTGGCACCCAACACGTGGACAGCCTGTGCCATGAATTTCAGCTAGTTGACTGTCTTCTTTGTGTCCGCCCTGGCTCTCCTACAAGCCACAGGGGCATAGGGCTGTGGCGCGCTGTCCTGCCTCAGACGTCCTGTGGCTCCTCTGTGGGGGTCTTCAGGTCAATAGATACCTGACTGATTGATTACCTTTGACTCTGAAGAAGCTGACATGGGCAGTGGTTGGAAGAGTGCCCTTGTGGAGTGTGAATCCTGGCGGAACGTACCTTGCTAAGAGGCAGCGCTGCAGCTGGGTCCTGGTGCACAGGGCGGGCTGGCCAGTTTTGGTAGGAGGGTCCTGGCGTGTGAGGCAGAAGTTGGGGCTCATTTTTGGCTTTGCCATTAACTCTGCCTCCTCCAGGCCACTAGCTCTACTTCCCTCTGAGCAAAAAGGGGAGAGCAATAAATACAACCGCCCGTTTTTTTTTTGGAGGAGGGAGAATGTTTTAATGAGAAACAATACGTTTAAGCCTGACATATTCTCCCTGTGTCTTGTCGGATTTGTTTTACATAAATATGGCAAATATTGTGATCCGTTTCTTAGCAAAGTCGTTCCGTCGCATTTTATTTGACAGTATAAAGTTCAGGTAGTTTGCTCCACTCTTATTCTTCAACTTGCTTATTCCTTCATTCATAATCGTTTGTTTACATCATGTGTTGTGGGCACTGTGTTAGCTCCATGAAGACCGAGGCAGGTGTCTGCCCTCCAAGAATCCCTGGGGCTGGAGAGATGCCTTTAACGCAATAATGGACCACTGTGGAAGCGTGCCCAGGGCGCCCTGGGTGAGGCAGGAGACGGAGCCTGACCATCTATGGGGGGCAGGATTCATGAGCACAGCAGCCTTTGGCGAGTTATCAAGAGAAGAAGCCTGAGTCCCAGTTAGGGCCACACACTATTTATACACAATGTGAATGACAAGCACATGGTTAGGGACAAAATTACCAAGTACACCCAGAGATAAAAGTACTGCATACACAGAGTAACACCACCAGGAACAATAGCTGACCTTTTTGGAGTACTTAGCATGTGCTAGGCAGTGTTCTAAGCACTGCGTGAATTAACTGATTTCATCGTCATTGAATTCGATCAGAGAGATGTAGGTACTATTATTATTTTTACTCTATAGATGAGGAAAGTGTCAAGACACAGCAGTTCAGTAACTTGCCCGAGGTCACACAGGTAGAGCGTATCAACAGCAGGCTGGACCCAACGCAGCCCGTCACAGAAGGCTTCTTGGAAGATCTGAGAATCTGGATCGCTCACAAGGTGGTGTAATACTGTAATGGGCTCTTGGCCCTTTCATCCTGGAGGCTTGCCCAGTGGTCTAAACCAGGACTCCCTCATTCAGCCTCTCCAGCCCTCAACCTCTCTCTTTTGCCACTGAGTTGCTTTAAAGGTTGAATGCGTGAAACGATCTTGAACAACATTGAACACACTCTAAGTCCTGGAATGGGGCACGAGGGAGGAAGGTAGATGGTGCTGAATTCCCGTGGGGCGGGGTTCAGGATCCAAGGGGACCATGGCCTAACCCACCCCGTCTGCTCTCTCGTTGCCAGGCTATGTGCAGGCTTGCCGAGCCCTGATGATTGCAGCCTCGGTCCTCGGTCTGCCGGCCATTCTCCTGCTGCTGACAGTTCTCCCCTGCATCCGAATGGGCCACGAGCCTGGTGTGGCCAAGTACCGGCGGGCCCAGCTGGCTGGCGTGATGCTCATTCTGCTGGGTAAGACAGCTTCCCATACAGCGCCCCAACTCGGAGTGAACATGATGAGTCTCAGATCTTGCCACTCCTTCCTCGAGTTCAAGAGGCATGTGACAGGAAGCCGAGTGAATCTGTGGCGGAATAGACCCCCATGTGTATCCCTCATGTTTCATGGGCAGTTTATATAGAGGGATAGGTAATATCTGCAGGGGTCACTGAATATAAAAATAAGTTAAAAAACAAAAAGAAAGAATGGATTTTGAGGACACCTAAGAGAGAAACCAGGACAGAAGAGAGTTACACAGTGGCTCTCCACGCAGGCTTCCCGATGGGATTCGTTCTTGAAAACTCCTGTGCCCAGGTCCCACCGCAGGTCAACTGAGTCAGAATTTCTGGGTATCAGGCTGGGCAAAGATTTTTTTTGAAAGATTCCCAAGTGACTCTTACGTGCAGGCAGGATTGAGAACTTCATTTAATGTATAAATTAAGACTAGAGAAAGAGGAGGGCAAGAGAAAAGTAAGATGTTGAGAGCGCGAGATCACTCAGTGATGACGCAAGCTTTTATTCAGTAAGCATTCACTGAGCACCTGCTGAGTGCCAGGCACTGGGAGGCGTTGGGGATACTGGGGAAGAACAGGTGGCCTCTGCTTTGAGTGTACTGGGACATCTCGATAGAGTGTGCTGTGTGCTCATCCAGAAAAGGTACACGGGCTGTGCGCACACATAGGAAGGCACCTAAGCCAGACTGGAGGAGTTTTCCAGAGCAGAGGACCCCAGCGATGAGTTTTGAGAATCGAAGAGAAGGTGGTCAGGTCATGGATGGGAGAGAGGGACAGTCCAGGCCAAGCAAATGGCATGTGTGCGTTCAGGTTTCCTGATTTCATACACACAGAGGGCCTGACTTAATAACCTAGGGAGGCTCCTTCTAGCTCTGTACTCTTCAGTGACTTCATTTCTTTTTTTTCTTGAATGCTAATTCCGTCAGCACCTTCTAAATTCTAAGAGAAGATGTGAGTTTTGGGAACAGCAGCTCTTGTTGCAAAGTGTACTAATACATTAGTGCGGAGATGGTGGTCTGCATGTGGCTTAGAAAGAAAGTCAAGCTCTCCTGGGCCAAGGAATTCCCATCCCCAGACACGTTTCAGACATGTGCTTAAGGGGTAAGGGTGACAGGTCAGGGTTCTGTCTGGCTCAGGGCCACTGAGTCATGGTCACCCACAATGACACTCGTGAGGTGAGGGGACATGAGAAGTAGGGGCACCATTTCATGAAATTGCAAAGGGTTGGAGGTTTTCAGGGGCTTGCGAAGCCACCCAGAAGTCAGAGGATGGGTTTGTGTGTGTGTGTGTGTGTGTGTGTGTGTGTGAGAGAGTGTGTGTGTGCATCTGTGTGTGTGTGGTAACAGGAGTGAAAAGACCAGAAGACCACTGTAATTTCCAGAAAAGAATCTGGGCGTGACCATTTTGGTTCCAGCCACAAAGAATGTGTGTGGGAGTGCCACATGGAGCACACAGGCGGCATCGTGCCCTGCATCTAATTCACACAGTCCCCTCTGGTGGTGCTTTTTGGCATTCAGATCCCTGTATCTGAATTCTCTTTCCAGCGGGTCACCAAAGCTGCACGAGGAGACTGGTTTGCGGAATCCAGGTGAAACCCTTCCCATCTGAGATATTTGCCCTTGCTTGTTACTGTCCTCACATTCTTACAGAAGCCCTAGAAGGCTCTCTTTGGCTTTGAGGATGCCAAAGCCATAGGATGGGTCTGTTTTAGATCATCATCTTTAGAAATTCTGGCCTTCCGTATGAGAGTCACAGAATATCCACAAGTAAGAGGATACGTTAGAAACAAGCAAAACCAAACCCAAATGCTGTGGAAAATAGATATAAAAGCAACGTACATACAGGCAAATAAGTCTGAAAAAACCTCCTAAAAACAAATAAATCGTTGTTGAATAACAGGGTTATTTAAAAACGTGTCAACCACTTGTTTGAAACTTCCTGGCTGAATTCAATAAAGTTTTTCTTTGTCTCTTTCAAGTGGGCTGGTGGAGGTAGACAGATCAGAGAGGAAAGTGTGTGGTGTGAGTTCCTCAGCCCCTGTCTGCTGCCTGCAGTGAAAGGATGGAGGGGGCATTGAGGACCCCCCAGGAAGGCTGTGCTTTTCTGGCTGCTCAGCCTGGGATGGGACGAGGGCAGTGCTCCTCGACCTCTGGTAGCCGGGCATTTCCAGTGTTACCTGCTCCTCTTTGATTCCTCCTGTCCGGATTGATTTCTCGGTGGGCCACCACTGGCCTTTGGGTTGGATGTTGTTTTGACTGGAACGAGCTGGCTCTGGAAATGTAAAGCTCATTGTCTCAAGTGTGGCACCTGTTGGTCTCCTCTGTCTTCTCCCCACCGAGCCCCTGTGCCTTGTTTCCCCTCTTGGCCGGGGTGGGAGGAGCAAGAGAGAGTGAAGGCTCCCTTTGTGTCCCTCTGGGTTGGCTTCTGTCGCTGTCCTGGGAGAAGCCAGTGCTGGGCTTGTGCTGGGTCCTAGGGGTCACCGATGGTGCTCCAGCTGAGATGTGGTCGCTGACCAAGGGGGACCAGGCCACACTGGGGTCTCGGGGCCTGGGAACTGGAAACACTGTCGAAGCTAATCTTGGTATGGAGACTGTAAGCGCTATTAATTAAAATCAGCTCTTCCTAACCCTGAAAAGCTTTAATTATTTTTCTGAAAGCTTAATAAAATTATGTCTGTTGTACAGCTTTATCTTCTCAGTGGCGTAAGTTTAATGGCGTGAGGATTTGGTTCCTGCTGTGGAGGAAGAAAGGAGAGCCTGATGCTGCTGGCTTCTTAAGCCAGATGAGTAGCTCAAGGAGCAGCAGGCTCCTCAGATCTGGGATGATCTGAAGTGAATCTAATCTGTTTGTGGCTTTTCAAGAGCCCCTGCCAAGGCAGGAGGTGCCTGTGCCCTGAGTTGCTTTATCTTATCATTTGGAGTCAGACCAACTGTACTGAATCTCAGATCTACCACTTTCTACCCATGTGAACTGGGGCAGTTAATGTCTCTGAGCCTTTATGTAAAATGGGGGCAATAATGCCTACTTCCGAAGCTGATAAGAATAGTGAAATGATGTATGCAGGTTATTCAGCGTGATGTCTGGCTCAACAACTAAGTGCTCAATAAATGATTGCTATTATTATTGCTGTTGGTCAGAGGAGCTACGGAGCTAACCCAGAGGGCAGCTCGGCATTCTTCTGATCCTAATTTCTGCAGGGTAGTCTTCACACACACAGCTGGTAAGGAGAGACAATGAGGTGTTCCTGGAAACACTAGGTTGCATCTTGGTATAACAGAAATATTTCTTTTGTTCACTTTGTAGAAACCAGAGTGCAGGAATCAATAGTGGGAGTTTTTTTGCCTATTCCCTTATAAAAAGCCATATTAAACTACCCAACTGAAAATGGTCAAGTTAGTTCTGATTCAGTTTAATTCTCACCTCTCTAGAAGTTAGAAAGTATTTGATTTGGGTGTTTCTTGGGGAGATAGGGTAAGGAATGGAAGGAAAGGAAATGTGTTTTCCTTCCTAAGTGAAATTTTTTCATCTTCTCTCTCTTTCTAAAAATATGGCCCCAGGAATCCTATTTGTATTGGAAAAAAGTTGTTTTAGCTTGGAACTTACAGGTTAATAATGAAATTACAGTAAAATGAAGGATGTGTGCAAATGTGGGACAGATTGAGCTCATCCTGTACACAAAGTCAGGCATCCTATGGGGAGGGGAATCCTTGTGTGTGGAATCAACAGAGATGCCCTTAATCCCGGGGCCTTAAGAGAATAGTTAGAAAAAGTCTTCTTCCAAAGTCATTAGCTTTATACGCACAAGTCCCTAATCTAAATTAAATTTCATATGGGCAGTGGAAAGGCTGTGGCATCTTAGTATTGTTGTGGCTTAAATGACCTTCTCAATAAAACTGGAGGGATTAACTGCTTTATGAAGTCTCTGCTGTCTGTAAATTCTGTGATTTAAAAAAAAAAATGAACAAATGGCCATAAGGCTAGCTTTCAAAAAAGGTTATAGGAAAAAAAAGATAATGATGTGTGGAATAGAAACAAGGGAAAAAATGTTGAAAGCAAGCCAGGAAAATAATACACTCAGATATTCCATTGACTTGATGATTGTTTAAATATTAGATCTTCATAAAAGTCATGGTGTAACAGAAGTATGTCCTTGGCAGCAATGTTTTCTTAAGTGAAAACTTAGAGAATGGCAAATGAAAAAAGAAAAACAAAAATTTTTCTAGTTTTCCATTATAAGGAAACCACAAATAAATATGACTCCACGCAGCTGCCTGTTAGAAATCTCGTTGCTTGTTGCCTTGAGTTAACTGGCTCCTTTGTGAAAAGCTCAAAGTGAATTGCTGATTAGATCATGTGTCATAATAGCATTGATTTCAGAAGACGGTGGTCAGTGCACTGGAAAATGTTAAATGGAGGGGGATTTAAAAAAACTTTTTATTGCGAAAAATTTTAAAAATACGCTAAAGTAGAAAGTATGATGAACCCCCATCAACCCAAGCTCATTGTCAGTAATGACCAACTCATGGCCGATGTGCTTCATCTACACACTTCTCCTTTTCTTCCAGTACCCAGATCTTTTCTGATGCAAATCTTGGTTATTATACCAAGGCAGATTTTTTCCAGTATTACTAATTTACATCGGAGTAATTTAAGTGATTTTAATGAAAATATTGCTGTGTGCTAGAAATGATGCTTTTAGAAGTTCTTTCCATGCTTAGTACTGAAACTGACAAAGCCCGAAAACAGAGGTGTTCATTGGAGGAAGGAAGGACTGTCAGAGTCTGGTACTCTTCTGTCTTTTTGGGCCTCTTTATCTCTCGGTCTGTCTTTCTCTCTATCTCTGAGTTGTTACCTCCACAGGCAAACGCACTTGTACCAATTTTATTGAACTTCGTCACATTTATTTCACTCCATATATTACCATATGTCATCTAATCCCTAAAGAAATTAAAAGCTACACCTACGTCTCATTGCTCTAAAATTGTCTTTCCAAATATTTTCTGTGTTTGGTTACATCAAGATTGTTCTTAACTTTTAAGTAGGGTGCATTCTATCAACTAAACAACACGTCGTATTAGATCATTTGAAAGTTATCAAAAGAGGCAAACAGTTTTATTCTGTGAAGCAAGGAATTCTCTTGTGTGTCTCTTTATGAGCCCAGATGGATCTGTGTCTGCACAGCGAAGCTTTCTTCTCTTCTCTCCTCCTTCTTCTTTTGTTTTCTTCAGCTAAGAATGTCCCCAATTTCCACTTTCTGCTCCCCCCAAATGGCAGATTCCCTTCTCCCTACTATTCATCTTCTGAAGGTGGAAGAGGAGACACAGATTGAAAAATCTGAGCGTTAAAATTCCTGTCTTCTTCTGAGAGCCTTAATTTAAAAATAAATTCTGATGACACAAAAAGAAAAGCAATGAAAATTCCCTTTATTTTTCTTCAATTTTCTTTACCTTACCGGTAACTGTGACTTTCTTTGAAAAGTGTTTTCTATATTTTCCCCAAATAATGGAGAGAACCATTACAAACTCTTTTTTGAATGTGTTTTGTGTGTGTGTAGTGTATCTGCAAATAGAAAAAAATCCAGCAGGCCTTCTGTGTCTTTAAAAAAGCCCCAAATTATTGCCAATTCTATTAATATTTCACATTTTTAAGTTAAATAATGATTTGACTTGCACTTTTACGTTTATTGGTTACAGCATATCCCTTTTTCCCCTCAAACCATTGCTGAAATTGAATAAATTCTCCTTTTTTAGTTTCTAAACATTCTTCTCTGTGGGTTCAATTGACGGTCACTGTTCCCGGTGAAGCCCTCATTTCCTTTCATGTTGTGTGGCGCTCTGTCCGCTTTTGGTAGTTTTGACGTGGTTCGCCTCTGAGAGCCACAGGAATTCCACCCAGAGTTCATTTATCTACTAGGAAGTAAGAGCTTGCTGGTGCTCATTTGCCTTGTTTTGAATGGATTATAAAAACAAGGAAATCTTTAATGAGGTAAATCGTGAGTTTGTAACTTTAAGTGTATCGAACTCACATGAAGGGTTCACGATTTTGGAAGTCAGTTTTGGTGTGTGTGAAGTGGAGAGCAGAATTGAAATGAGACCATCTCTCATCCATTCGTCCATCTGTCCATCCGTCCACCCATTCACTTGTCCAGTCCTGTAGGTTCATTATTTCAAGATTTAGACATTTTTCTGATTTTTCTTTTTTCTGGTGAATTATATTGGAATAAAATCTAAGAAAATCTCTAAAACTCTCAAAATCGAGACTGATGGTTACTTTTGGAATATTGAGCCTGATTCTTTCCTTATGTGATGATAACCTCCTTTATTGCTTTGCTTAGGAAGAGGGGAAGAATTAAATGAAATTAGGGGCAATTTCTTATCTTAGTCACTAAAATCTAAACCCGATCTGAAAGTAAAGTTAGGTTTACATGAAATGTGAGGAATGCTTTTGTGTGTGTGCATGTATGTGTTGTCTGTATAAATACAACGTAATTGAAAATATAAAACTTAATTTGAACCATGAGATGTTCTGAGACCGGTTAATTGTTTATAGGAAAGATTGGTTGGATTGAACCAAATCAGTTGTTTGGGGAGCAAATCTTTTTTTTTTTTCCTGAGGAAGATTAACCCTGAGCTAACATTCTGCCACCAATCCTCCTCTTTTTGCTGAGGAGGATTGGCCCATCTTCCTCTTCTTTATATGTGGGATGCCTGCCACAGCACGGCTTGATGACTGGTGTATAGGTCTGAGCCCGGGATCCGAACCGGCAAACCCTGGGCTGCTGAAGTGGAGTGCGTGAACTTAACCACTGTGTCACCAGGCTGGCCCCAAGGGAAGCAAATCCTTTTTTCCTATGGAATTCTCCTTTTCACTCCCACTCTTTTCCTCTAAACAAGCCTGTGTGTTCGGAAGCCCTTGCTGGGTTGCTGTTTTTGCCCATAGCAGAGCAAATGCCCACTTTTGGGGCTAGGGGTGCGTAGCTGGACTGTGTATTGATATGGAAAATTTACAGTAGTTGTCTCTGGCTGAAACACTCTAGAAGAGATTTCTGTCCCTCATCCTGATAAAGAAAAAGTTTTTCTCTGTGCACCGCAGAGAGTATGACTGTGACAATACCCCGTGGTTCTCCGAGAGAGCCTGGTTTGAAATCCGCGGCCAGGGGAAGAGAAAGAAAAAGACTTGTCCCTGCATCTAAGGTTTTCCTGGGCTGGAAAGGGAAGTTCTGGTTAACACTGATCTTCTTGAACATTCTATTCACAGAAGGAAGATATATCTCCTCATCGTATCTCATATAAAAATATTATAGAAGCTGGCATGATTGTGCTGACTCTTTAAGAAAAAGGAAGCCCTTAACATTTGGATTTTAGCTTCTTAGATAATGTATATAAACTCCTTAATTGTGTGACTAGTTCACAATTAATGGGGTGAATTTAGGCTATTAGAAAGCCTATTTGGGCAATTCAGAGCTCCCAAATGCACTTTCTTCCCTCTGACTTCCACTTGGAACCTGTACTTTTTTAGGATAAGAATCATTTCTATTTATGTGTGTTTCTCCCCAGCTTGTGGGGGTGGGCTTAGTCTGTTGTTAACAAAAGCCTGTGTTACAAGTTATGCAAATACAATGAGATCGTTTAAAAGGTCTTTCAAAATGGGTAAGTCTTAAATCTTTTCCTCAGTTTAGAAGTTAGTAAAGAAAACTTATATTTCCTCTCTGTGGGCACAGAGGGAAGTTAGAAAATCATTCAGTATGCGTAGAAATCAGAAAAAGCTTGCTGAGTTGAAAGGGCCAGGGGTACCCCAGGAAACAGACAGCAGACTCCTTGCAATGCCCTGTCTTGAATTTATTGAGGCCGTTATGGCTGATGATTAGAAAACTCATTTTTTTTTTAACGTCTGTCCTCCTTCAAGTGCCATGCCAACTGAAAACTTTAACTAAAATTTCTGTCCCGCTTGCAGCTGTGAGAAATCAGAAGACACCAAAGGAAGATACGGAGTTACTTTGTTTAGAGCAGAGTTGTTCAGTATGGGAGCTGCTAGCCACATGTAGCCATTTCAATTTAAATTAATTAAAATTCAGATTCGGTTTTTCAGTCTCACTAGCCTCGTGAGAAACATTCAATAGTCCGTGTCGCTGTGGCTACCCTATTTCACAGAGCTGGTCTGGAGGTTCCAAAGCCATTTTAATTCCATGTAGGCTTCTGCCTGCCCTTGCTTTGTTGCTTTGCTTAGGAGGAGGGGAAGAAGTAACTGATGCAGAGGCTGTTTCTTATCTCGTCTTTAAAATCTCAATCAAATCTGAAAGTTAGACTGGTCAGTACCAGACCATAAAGTTCTGCCATTGTGACCCATCACAGCAAATATCATCACTATAAGATCCTTGAGTGTGTAAATTCTTTTACTCCAAGAACTGTTGATTTGTGTGTTGAGATTTTGTGATTGTGAACAGCATAACACAAACTCAAACTCTTAGCTGATGCTCCCCTTATGTCTAGCAATAGTCGCGGCAGCAAGAGAATTTTCATAGCTTCATCAGGTCTTTGTAATGTGAATTGACCAAATTGAAAAAATAGAGAGGAAGATTGAAGTGGGCACCATCTGGCTTCTCATTTCTGAATAGCTCATGTCATTCAGTCATTCAACTACTATACATTGAGCAAATGTCATGTGCTTGGTACCGAGCCAATCACTGACTTTGCAAACATAAGGTAGATGTGGCACTTGTCTTCAAGGAACTCAGAACTTGGGAAACAGGCATAGAAAGAGATCGTTATAATACAAGTAGGTAAGTGTAATAATAGAATTATAACAATAGTATGTAAAGTCAAGATATATAAGTAAATACAAATAAATATTTTTGGACTTAAATTATTTATTTCTAGGTTCTTACATCGGAGTTCTTCTGTCCCTGCCACCTGTCGAAAAAATAAGGACGCAGCAGTTTGACATAAACTTTTGGTCAGCTTATTCTATAGATGCAACCCTTCGGGTTCAGATTGCTGAGGGGGCAGAGCTGTGTGTATCAGAGTTTTTTGGAGTTGGTTGGAAGCCAGAGGTGTGTGTATGTGGAGCGAAGGGGAGCCTGCCTGCTGCACGTGGTGTGTGATGGGTATGCCCACTCACAGCCCTCTCCGTGTCTCCCCAGCTCTCTGCGCCATGGTCGCCACCATCTGGTTCCCTGTGTGTGCCCACCGTGAGACCACCATCGTGAGCTTTGGCTACTCCCTGTACGCGGGCTGGATTGGTTCTGTGCTGTGCCTCGTGGGGGGCTGTGTCATCGTCTGCTGTGCCGGAGATGCTCAGGCGTTTGGTGAAAACCGTTTCTACTACTCTTCGGGCTCCAGCTCCCCGACTCACGCCAAGAGTGCCCATGTATGAGAGAGCTGTCAGCCTGCCCACAGAGGTGCTGTCGATGCTGGGCCCGTGCCCCGAGGTTTGCTCGCCCCAGGGAGGGGGATGTCCACTCCTCTGCCAGGCTCCGAAGCCAAAGGTCTCAAAAAGCATCGGTCTGGCATTTTGTAGTCTTAACACCACCTTTTTTGTTGCCTTAAAAGAAATCTTCCGCTCAGATAATGCCCACACATTTTTCTCATGGTTCTGCCCCGTTACCTCTTTTCTTGGACGTTCTTTTTTTTTCCCCACTAAAGTATATATTATTTGTTTTCTTGTTTTTCTCTCTTTAAATTTTAAATGTCTTGCAAATATTGCTGAGTTAGGTGTGGGGGAGAGAAATAAAAGACACTTTTCAGACTGTTACAGATGACAATGGGAGCCTCATAAAGATGCCTCTCTATTCCCTTCTCTCCTCTTCAGCTCCAAGGTCATTTAGTTATGAGCGATAGAAACAGATAGAACTGGGCACATAGGGTGGGGGAGGGAGGGGAATTGGGGAACTTTGTCTCCATGGGAAAGTTTCCCTTTTGTAGGTTGAGGGCAAAGGGTGGGGATATTTTTTAGTTTCTGATTTTAAATTTATCTGTACATACTTTTTCAAGATTGGTCATTTTTATAACCATGGTTTTCCTGAAATTCTCAATTCATCAGTATGAAGGAAATGAACCAAATAAACTTTAATTATATGGTAAATAACAATATAAGTGAGTATAACTCTGACATTCCACAAAACATTTTTGATTTGCAGGTTTGTGTGATGTAGTTTTTAATCCTACACTTGCATGTGCTTCAACTTAACACATTTTTAAGGCTTTTCCCCCTTTCTCTCTCTTTCCATTCTGTTAGCCATCTTGAAGTGATATTGTTCAACATAAATTGTACTGTTGAATTTGGCTTTACGGGTGTAAACACTGATGGTCTATCAGTATCTGAGACCCCAAACCCTCCAAACATTGATGGTGCCTTTTGTTCTTTAAGTGAAATCTGTGCAATAAAATAACCTGCTGTCTGCAAAACTGGCCTTTCATATTCTGTTGTATCCAGAGGTATTTTCTATTGATTTAAAAAATTTTCATTAATCTCTACTAGTAATTTCTAGGGATCCTGATCAGTGATTCAAGAACAGGTCATTCTGCACTGTGCTGAATAATTAAGAAGTGATATTTTATTCACTACAGAATATCATGATGATAATGTGTAGTCATAAAAGTGTAACCTAGATGCTCTCTAGGTTTCTTCAGCAGAGTAACAGTATGGCATCTTTGAGTCATACATAAATGGGCAGCAATGCTTGACGCTTGGTTTCAGATTGCTGCCCATTTATATATGACCAGATATATAAAAACTCCCTGATCTCCTCTGAACACTCAGTAAAGGAAGTGGCTAGGTATAAAGGGAAGGATAAAACAAACCCGTTGTATTGGATCTTTAGGTCATAATATCTAAATACATTTCTTTCAAACATCTGCATGTAGGTGTTTGAAAATTTTGAACAAGGACAGACACATTGAGTTGATTTTTGTTTGTTTTCTATTCCAGAAACTCTGTCAAGTTATGAACCTACTCTAAAAAAACAGATTACAATCTATTTTGGCAGTATTTTTCCAAAAATACTGATTTTACTAGCTGATAGTATAATCACCGGCAAACATTTCCTCTTTGGAAACATCCATTTGGGCCGGTCGTTTTTGTAGATATTTATGTATGCTAGGAGATTATAACCTGGTGGAAACTATTTCTAAATGACTTAGGCAGAAAGGACAATCTTCACGTTGATCAAAATATTTGCTTAGTTATGATACAGCTGTGTAAGGACACAAGTCATGTGATGATGTTGGAGGACCCTTCCTTCCTCATAAAAACTTGTCACGGCATGACAGGTGTGAACATGAATGGAGCAAAAGGCATTCAGAGGGAGGGTGGACAAGTAAAACTGAGTCCGCATGTCTCCTCTCTTGACAACCGCCAGCTGGAATCAGAAGTGTCAAGTCGTTCTCCTCTCCTCTTGTGTATGTAAGTGCCCGCTCGCCTGCCTCCTTCCCTGAGGCTGCTGCTTGCTTTCTCATGTAAGAGGGTGTACTACTTGATCCCCTCTGTCCCCTGCATCAAGAGAAGAGACACCCCAAGTCTCTCCTAGCTGACTGCTGCCTGCCTAATTGGGGACTTCCATTTTGCTGGTCATAACTTTGGTGTTAGGTTTCTCCGTAGTGTGAGGGAAGGAGGGCGGCGTGGCTGTCCCTCTAGAACAGCTCTGTCCAGTAGAAATACAGTAGGGGCCACGTATGTAATTTAAAACTTTCTAGAAACCACGTTAAGAAAGCTAAAAATAAACAAAATTAATTTTAATATATTCTATTTAATCCAGTACATCCAAAATATTATCATTTCAATATGTAATCAATTATTAATGGGGTATTTTACATCCTTCTTTTTGTATTGAGTCTTTGGATTCCAGTGTGTATTTGACACTTGCAGCACACCTCAGTTCATACTAGCCACACTTTAAGTGCCCGAGGGCAGCATAGGGCTAGTGGCTATTGGATTAGAAAGACAGCTATAGGACAGCAGGTCAGCCTCAGTAACCATTCAGAGGGCTTCCGTCTTGGTTTTCGCTGCTCTCATTAGAGCTCTATTAGAGCCTGGCAGATACAGTGACCATACTTGTCACCCGGAAGACAATGGCAGACCCCAAGAGCTCTACCTGAATAACAGGGAGAAGGGAATTCATGCTCTTGAGATCTGCTTGTGCCAGGAACTTTCATCCTCCTTACAGTCCCTGTCTATAGACGAGGACGACGAGGTGTGGAGAGTTGAGGTTATTTGTTGGCATCAGATAGGTACTATATAGAACTAAAATTGGATTTAAAGCTCTCCAGCTCTGAAGCCCTTGCCCTCTAATTTAAGAATCACTGCTAGGGAGTCATGTAAAGTGCAGATTCTCTCTCTTCACCCGCAGAGACCGGCTCTGGGTTGGTACCCAAGAATCTGCCTTTTTATTGTGCACCCCCCAGTGATTCTGATGAGGTGATCCCCACCTACACTTTGAGAAACAGTGAGAGGAAGGGCCTCTTTCTCACGCCTTTCTGTAGAGCAGCTAATTCCCTCCCTCATCGCTCTTTGACGGTCCTCAGAGATGAGATGACTTTGAGAGGCACCTCTCGCTTCCCCCACTCTTCGGCCTAGTGTGAAGATCCCACATGCAGGGACCTTTGGTTTGAAATGAGCCAGTTCAGCTCATGCTTTCCAAGAATTTGATAGAAACCAAATTACACAAAGAATGTTTCAAGGAAATCTCCAAATCTAAGGATGCTAGTTTTACCGAGAGTAACAAAAAAGAGAAGATTGTGTCCTTAAAGAACACAAGTTACTTATTTGCGCTGCATTGGTGTTTTGGGATAACAATAGAACAAGGTCTGGTTGTATCTTGCCCTGTGTGTGTGTGTTTTTAAAATTTCCAATCCGCGTGTCAGTGTTTTTCTATACAATGTACACAATGTCAACTGCAGCATCTTAAATGTTTGGCAGGACATTCATGCTCATGACATCACATGCCGAGAGGACAGGGAGGCCACTGTAGGGCTGGCCCCAGGGAGAGGCAGCATCAGTGCTGCCATTGAGATGTCCCCACAAAAGACTGTGTGACAGCCAGATGTGCAGCTTAATGGAGACTGAAGCAGAATTGTGGGTGGAGCATTGGCACATGCTGCTTATGGCTTGAATAGCAGCTCTTGAGGAATCTATATTTCTCTACCTCACGCAGAATCTCAGAGCTTGGGCTTTGTGGCCCTGTGGCCGGGGGAGGGAGTGGAGACAGAGGGACTTGTCACTGCTCCGTGCCCCATTGTTGAAATGAAAAACGTGGAAATGTTAAGGCATTTCTAGAGGACTGTGGAAGGTAAGAATTGCTTACACTTTACATCAAAATTACGTTCCAAATAGCAAAGAGCACCCAATTGTCACCGTCTGAGACTGTCTTTATTTCAAATGGTTTTTTTTTATGTTGAGTTATACACAGCTTGCTTTTCAAACTGTAATGTGTGTACAGACCACCTGGGGATCTTGTTAAAATGCAGATTCTGAGTCCGCTGGTCTGGGCGGGGCCTGGGATTCCGTGTTTCTAACCAGCCCTCAGGGAATGCTGATGCCGTTGGTCTAGGCTCGCACCTGGAGTAATATATACTCATTAGAGGAAACTTGAACACTGCAGAAAATGCGAATAAGAAAATAAAAAAAAATCCATCATTTCATCATTAGGCTAATTTCTTTTGTATCTATTTTTCATCATTTTATTGTAAAACAAAACCTCTAACATACTTTACATATAGTTTTGTAACCTGCTCTTTAGAAAAGCTTAATATGTAGAGAACATTTTCTTATATCACTAAGTGTTTTTCTATAACAAGATTTTTAATATCTGCAGAATATTCCATCATTTGGAAGTCCCATAATTTATTCAATGAGTTCCCAAGAACATCTTGGCTCCTTTCTAATTTCTTCTAAGTAATTTTACCATGACCATCCTCACAGGAAAATCTTTGCCCATACACATGATGACCGCTTTAGGATAAATTCCTAGAAAGGAATTGCTGGATCACATAGTCCAGAGATGGTTTTAAGAACAGTTTATTTTTTTGGGAGGGGGGTGCCTACCTTCCTCGAGCTCTTGCAATAGAATGCAGTATATCTATTTAATGTGTTATTCTTTGAAGATTATTTGGAATATTTAAAATTTCAGTTATGTTGATATAGAATTATATAAGAAAATACTCGTAATAAACTGTCAATGAAAAAATTCCAAAAGTATTTAGGATAGGAGAAAAGATGTGAGTAGGGGAGGCTGGGGTCTGAAGTTCAGCCTGCCCTACATTGCATTTCTGCTTCAGTTGACCCTGATCCACAGGAAACAGGAGCGTTTCTCTTCAGGAGACCTCGTGCTGGGGGCGCTCTCATTCCAGAGCCCTGGTTAGGAATGGGAAGCTCTGGGGTGTTGTTAGCCACATCATTTTTCTTTATTTTATTTGCTCCCATCATAATCTACTAAGTGTCGTCTATTGAGACAAAAAGAAAGCAGGGTAAAAAAAATCACTTGCCCTTTTGCAAAGCATTCTAGACATTGTTAATCCTATAGTTATGCAAGGAAGGAAATTTGCCTGGGTTCTCTTGCTGCCTGGTCTTGTTTATTTAGATTTCAACAAAGGGTCAGGAAAAATGCGTGTAAAATAGAGCTTCTAGAGGCATGAGAAGGCCCAGGACTGTTGGAGATGAGAGCATTTATACTACAGGGAAGCCAGGGGCCTTCTCTTGGTTATTCTTGGTCTCCATGAACACAGCAGAAACTTCCTAGCATACAATTAGTAGATGTCACTTGTATACTCCAGCCCACAGGCTGACCTGGGGGTGCTGCCCTTCCCTTCAGTTCTGGGTTATGCCAAACCCTTCCTCCCTCTCCTCGGCCTTTCCCAAACCATAGCACGGCTCAGATTTGCCTCAGTCACAAACTGTCTAAGCAAGAATCTCAAGCCATTCCACTCATTACTTCTAAAGTATGCTATGGGGATCACCAGGACAAGACTCATTCAGTGAAATGGAGATTTGTGGGTCCTACCCCAGACCCATGGAGACAGTGTCTGGGGGCAGAGCCTGGGAATCTGCATTTTAAATTGCTCCCCAGGTGATTCTCATGCACGCTAAAGTTTGAGAATCATTGAAAAAAGTTCAATGAATGTGGGTACTGGAAGAGACCATTACAGAAAGATTATCTGATCAGACGCAGAAACTAGCAGCCAGAAAGGTCAGGAGATTTGCCCAAGACCATATTTCTAGAGAGTTATTTCCTATTCCCCAGAACTCTATAAAATGCTGGGGCTGTGGCGGGGGAACTGCTGCTTCTTTGAACTAGCCCTCCAGCGGAAAGAGAGCCTTCCTTGTCGTCCATGACCCGTCCTCCCTGTCTTGGGGTGAGTTCCAACTCGGGCTGGGCCAATCGTGGTAGCTCACTGCCCTGAGAGGACAGGGACTGGCCCAGGTGGCTGGCAGTACATCCAAACTGGACCAGGCAGAGCCCACCCTTTATTGGAGCTGCAAGTCAGAGCACATTCCTCTCTGATAACAAAACTGGGAAGATGTGAGCCTGGAAGCTCTTGGCAGCTGTAGTTCCAGCCTCGTGGAAAAAGTGAGTCTGGGAGAAAGAGGCCAAATGCAGTGGGACGTAGAGACAAAAGAACAGAGAAAGGGCTTTCTGGTATATGGGGGCCTGGTTCCATCGTTTCAGAGGCCAGCTTCACAAATGGTTACACAAACCGATATCCTCACTCACCCCTTTACTTTTCCTTATAGAGTTCTGTCAATTACAGTCAAAAGAATTCTACTAGGAGGAGACTCTAGTTATAGACGTGGCTCCCACAGTGTCCTCATCAGTTTTCTCCTCTTCCTCAGGGGCATCGCACTTTCTCTTTCACTAGCTGCTGGGTCTGAATGGGACCCTGATCCTCTTCTCTTGCCACAATGAAAAGTCCAGAAGATGAATGTATGATCCAAATCAGGCCAATAAAGTTCTCTCCTGGCATTTTCCAAACTGAAACTGAGAGGAGACCTTTCTTCTTCAGTTAGGAGAGCTTCCAGTATCCGTGGTGTCCGTCAACCTTGTGAAGAAGCTTATCTGTAGGAAGGGAAAGGAACAGCAGAAATAAGATACGGAGAGCAAGAAGCCCAACAACATTCAGGTCTCGGGTTCTAGGTGACCTGGGAGCCAGCGCCATTGTTTTTGGTCAAAAGTAGTCTGAGCTGGGCCACTGTCACTTTTAATCAAAAAAGTCCTCTCTAATAGAGGTCCCCTTTGACCATTTGGTTTAGACCTCTAGCCTGAGGCAGTTTCATACTTGGGTTGCTGCTTATGGTAAATTTATGCAGAGCAGAAGGCTGAGGTTTTATCATCCTAACTGAATGTTTATCCTAACTGAAACCCATAGACACGCTCCTCACCTCCAACACTGGTGTCCCCCGACCTCCCACCATATACTAGCTGCTAAGACAGGATTCAGGAAAACTGAAACCACCTTGGGACTGCAAGCAGAGAGAATTTAATACAGGGAATTGATTGCAGTTACTGGAAGAGCTGAAAAGCCAAACAGGATGATGAAGTAACCCAGAGTTTGGCAATAGCAAGAAGCCAATATCAGGCAATAGAGAGGCAATGGAAGAAAGCAATGTGTCTAGAACCCAGAAACTGGGGTAATTTGGTGGGAACTGGGACTATGGTGGGGCTGCCTGGTGAGGGCTGAGACCAAAGAGGGAGGGGCTGTCCTGTGGGATCTGGAATCATGGAGGATACTCAGCCCCTGCTGAGGAAGCCACCCAAAGCAGAGCAAAAGAGGGAGAAATACCCTGGTTTCTCCCCTCCTCCTACCTTCCAGTGTTCTGTCAGTGCCTCGCTTTGGCTGAACTAGCCAGAAGGCAGCCAGAGGTCAAGGGAGCCTGGGAAATGTGGATAGAAGAGTAACAGAAGGGCAGGAAATGATTCTCAGAGCAGTTAAGTCTGAATATGGCAGAGCAGATCCAAATAGGAAGTCTCAAAATCTGGTAGCTGCCCAGGCCTCAAGAAGGAGGGAGGTGGGGCAGAGGATGAGCACTCTCTGACAGCCTGCTGGTGAGTACCTCACAAATAAGTACTTCTGGACTTGTTTAGGACATTGATTCAAAGCTGATTCCCAGTCCAATATGGCGGCACCCATTTCACAGTGGTTGTGAACTGTGAGTTCGCCAAGTTCCAGGAATTACTCAAGGTGATGAGGATGATTGAGGAGAGAATAGTATGCGTATTAAACACTACAGTTCCAACAAATTCACTTGCAGGGAAATTCACGCCAGTGAAACCTGTAAACAACTTTATGAGTCTTTGATGGCAGCTCGTGCAAGTAGGAGTAGAGTCATAAAAAACCATATAGCTCAGACCTCATCAGTAGTAAAAATCCTCCGAGAAAAGAATTTGGACTATTTAACATTATTAAAGCAACTTTGAAAAGAACAGACAAAGTTGGAACTGATGCAGTCAGAACTGAATGTTGAAGAAGTGGTAAATGATAAGAGCTGGAAGGTGTGTAATGAATGCTGCCAAATTCACGTCAAACCTCCAAAGAATTAATAAAGAGATACTTTTGTTTTTTTTTAAAGGACCCGGTCACCTCCTAAGAGCTAAGCATGGCAGACATCAAGGAGGCAGGCATCCTAGGATGGTTTTTGAGCCAACAGTCCAAGACCTTTTGTTGGTTTCAGCCCCACTTAGCCAAGACCCCAAATATGAATAATTCTGATAATTATGGAGAAATCGAGTGCTATTTTATACTGATTCTGTAAAAAAAGTTTTCTAACTATTAAAATAATTTTCTGAAAAGCAAACAAACAAAGCAGAAACCAAAAAAAATCAAAAGTGATCCCCAAATGTACCTTCCTCACTGGCATGGGTTATGCTTTCGGGCGCACTCAGGATGTCTGACGCTTCTACTGCTCGGATTCAGAGATGACCCTGCTTCTCTTCCTGGGCTCCCCACAGCCAAAACCAGAACCTGGGTTCTGGACCACTTCCTTTCCCATTGATGCTACCTTGGCTGTTGCCCCTGGTGCCTTTCTCTTCTCCATTCTCACTGTCTCCTTATTGCCTCAAGACCGCATCATCTCCTTCCTGGATGAATTCTCCTTCTCCTCCTTCCAGTCCACCTTCTGCTTCATCAGTACACAAATCTCAACATGTGTTTCCTTGGCTTGACATCCTTTGATGTGTTCCCTTTGCTCTCAGGATAAAGTGCAAATGACTTAGCTTGGCATGCAAGGCTTGCCATGCCAGCCATGTGTTAGCCACCAGCTATAAAAAGGAAGCACAAAGACAGTCCCAGCTCTCAAATACCTCACAGATAGTGAGGTAGGCAGGCAGTTCACAAATAATGATGCTGTTGGCTTCTTATCATGGCCATCTTTAATCTGCTTTGGAAAGTTACCCGCAACTGAGTGGGGAAAATAAAATACCAGCAGAAGCACATTATCACACAGATTAAAGATAAGAGTTTACAGGGGCCAGCCCAGTGGCCAAGTGGTTAAGTTCATGTGCTCTGCTTGGGCAGCCCAGGGTTTTGCCAGTTTGAATCCTGGGCGCGGACGTGGCACCGCTCGTCAGGCCATGTTGAGGCGGCATCCCACATGTCACAACTAGAAGGACCCACAACTGAAAATACCCAACTATGTATTGGGGGGTTTTTAGAGAAAAAGGAAAAAAAAATCTAAAAAAAAAGGTAAGAGTTTACAGAATACTTGATGTACAAAGGCAGACTGACTAGGTCTTTTCTCAGGTTTGCACCTTTTTTATGGGTATTGAAAGTCAGCCAATCCCTAAACTCCTTGAGGTCTATTGATTTAATTATGAGCAAAACAGGGAGGAATTGGCAGAAAAGTCCCTTCTCCGGGCTTCTGCCGGACATCCTGCTGAGACCTCCCACAGGGGAGCACTGGGTTTCTTCTTAGGGCTGGAATTTAGTTGAAGGTGTACATCTTTTGCTTGTCTGAATGATTCAAAAACTTCCTCCCCAGGTGTCAGAGCTCAACTTTTCCTGTGCTAGTGAAACAAAACAGAACAGAATCAGCTGGCACTCACACAGACATAAAAGGCGTGACGAGGTACAGTTGGCAGAGCGCGGTGGAGACTTAAAGTGGTGGCCCTCACGCTGGGGACTGTAGATGGTCTGAGAGTGCTGAACTGCTCAGAAAAAAACATGAAGAATAATGTTTCTTTTCATAGTTGATTAAAGAACAAACAAACAATAAAAACAAAAATCTAGGCGTTTATCGAGTGGCTAATTTTGGTGACACACCATCACACATTTCATGAAATCTGTTTCTTGAACTGTAAAAGTTTGGCAGACTACAGTCTTGGCCAGTATGGTGGCTCCGCCTCACAAAGCCCTCAGGGACCCCAGCTCCTTCCAACTCGCTGCTTCCCCAGCCCTAGAAGGTGGCTCTTGACCTCATGGTCCAAGATGGCAGCATCTACATTGTAGGTGGAGAAAGGATCAAAGAAAAGGGGCAGAGGCCCACGTCCACCAGGTCCTGGGATAGATCCCGGAAGCTGCCACAGGAATCTGCTTGCAGGAAGTCACACTGCCATTCCTCGCTGCAAGAGAGGCTGGGAAATACAGTCTTTATTAGGGCTGGCCGCATAATTTGTGGTGCCAGTGTAAAACAAAAATGCGGAGCTTTTACAAAAAGCAGGAAAAAGGTGTTATGAAAGATACTAAAACATAAAGCTTTTTCCTTTTTCCATGGTCTCTCTTTTGACTTGTCATAGTGGTGGGTTTTTTTTTTTTGCTATTAATGTTGTTCTAAGTAAAGACAAAGTTTTAAATTACTGGAGTAAATTTTACCATTCTTCTTTATATTGTGCAATGTCTGTTTTAAATGCAAGTATAAGAGTGTTTCACTTTTTTGCAGAAATACCAAACTTCCACAGTTTGTATTTGGTAGCTCATACAGGTATTAGTATTTAATTCTTATTAGAATAGTGGAAACATTGTGTAAAATTAATTCTTTCTTTTTTTTGGTGAGGAAGATTGGTCCTGAGCTGACATCTGTGCCAGTCTTCCTCCATTTTGTATGTGGAATGCCACCACAGCATGGCTTGATGAACAGTGTGTAGGTCTGCACTGGGGATCTGAACCCGTGAGCCCCAGGCTGCCAAAGTGGAATGTACAAACTTAACCACCATGCCACCAGGCCGGCCCCTAATTCAATTGTTTTTTATTTTATTTCTTGATATGCATTACAATGATGATGTAGAAGGAAAGGGAAAGATAAGATAGTGCTTTTTCATTTCAGACCTTCCTTACTCATCAGTAAGCTAAAGGTAGAGGGTGTTGGGAGATTGAAGCAAGTTGTGGTTTGAATAGTAAATGTGGCCTCTGGGGACTCTCAGTGCACCTGCTTACTTAGTGTCTTAGTCTGTTTGGTCTGTTATGACAAAATAACACAGACTGGGCACCTTATAAACAACAGAAATTTATTTCTTATAGTTATGGATGCTGGAAGTCTAAGATCAAGGTGCAGCGTAGTCGAATTCAGGTGAGGGCCTTCTTCCTGGTTCGTAGCTGGCACGCTCTTGCTGTGTCCTCTCACGGTGGAAGCGCTGAGGGAGCTCTGTGGTCCTCCTTTACAAAAGCATGAATCTCATTCCTGGAGCTCCACCCTCGTGACCTAAGTACCTCCCAAAGGGCCCACCTCCTAATACCATCACTTGTGGGGATTAGGATTTCAACATATGGATTTTGGGGGGATACAAACGTTCAGCCCATGGCACTCAGTCATAGACGTAACCCACACTTACCCTTGGGCTTGCTTTGAATCTTGATGAGCTCCCACATCATGGGTCTACCAGAATTCCATGCTCATGGGGCATAGTGAACGCTTTACGCAAGTAGGGTGGCAAGAAATGGTGGACATGTTTCTTATTAGAATGGTATTGCATGTATTTTCTCTGTTCACACGTGTGCTCCCTTGTCCCATTAGACTTCCCTTACAAAACACAAGTTCAATGATAAAATTATTAAGAATTTCAAAATGGCAGAGAATTAAACCAAGTTCATGGTCCTTCTGCTGTGGGGGCTGTGAGACTACACAGGTCACATGTCCGTGTTGCCAGCCCTGGGCTTTATTCTAGCTGGCTATGTGCCTGTATGAAAAAGAGAATGAATTTTGAGGGAAACTTGTAGCCTATGTCTTATCTTCTAACAATCCTGTGAGGAGGGTATCTGTCTTAGTCAGTTTGAACTGCTGTAAGTAAATACCCTAGACTGAGTGGCTTAAATAATAACCATTTATTTCTCACAGTTCTGGAGGCTGAGAGGTCTAAGATGAAGGTGCCGGCAGCTCCAGTGTCTGGTGAGAGCTCCCTTCCTGGTTTGCAGATGGTGCCTTCTTGCTTTATCCTCAAATGGTGGAAAGAGAGAGCAAGCGAGAGCTCTAGTCCTTTTTCTTTTTCTTATAAAGACACAAATTCCATCATGGGGGCTCCACCCTCATGACCTCATCTAAACCCAAATACCTCCAAAAACCCTGCCTCCAAATGCTGTCCTGTTGGAGGACTATGGTTTCAGCATATGAATGTTGGGCAGAGAAACATTCAGTCCATTCAGCTATGAGCATCATCCCTTTTTTCCATGTGCAGAACCCAGGGCTCAGAGATATGAAGTCCTGAGGCAAGGCCACAGAATTAGTATCAGTGTCAAGATTTGAGCTCATGTCTTCCAATGCTAAGGCCAGTTCACATCCTGCTGCAGCATACTTGGAGTTTACGAAATCAAACTAAATCAAGTGTAACAAAATATGACAGAATGAAAATGTCAAAAATAAGTATCTTTCTCATAGGCTATTAAAGATAAACATATCTTTTTTTATTTTTTAATAATTTTATTTTATTTAAAATAGTAACATAGAGTGCACCATACACGTATTTGTCCATTTAATTCTTACAACAATTCCATGAGTTAGAGGCTATCATATACCCATTTTACAGATGAGGAAACAGATGCATGGGAGGTTAAGTAAATTGCCTAAGGTTCCACAGCCAAGATTATAACCTTTGCAGGTCTGACTGTAAAGGATTAACCACCCAAAGTATTAACCACCACTCTACCTTCAAGTGGGGTTTATTCCATAAGAAAATGAGATGAGTTACTATGGAAAGCCTTTTAATGAAAGGACAGTTTCAAAATTAGCATAATTCTTTCACATAAATAATCTCCCAATTAAGAATGTTAGTTTAGGACTAGGGTTAAATTCTGGGCCTGTTAGTCTTCAAGACAAATATTCTTAGGAAGGGATCCTTTATCTGTAGTCAGTTGGAAAATAAAGGGAACTCAAGCTTCTCTGTGGTATAAGGGCTATTGAATATTTGTATCTCTGGAAAGAGGAAGGGTAGACTCATATTCTCCACCACTCCACAAATAGATTTTCAGGAAACAAATGGAATTAGCTACTGAAGGCAGTAACCTCTCACGTAGCCTTTGACGTCCAGATGAACGACAGAGATCACAATCTGTATGTAAAAAGTAGTCGTGTGAGAGTGCCTTTCACTGGGTCTACTCCACTGGGGTCCACTTCTTAGCAATTCCCAGTGTTGTTAAGGTGGGGGGATGGACAGTGTTCAGACTGTGGGCTGAGTTTGCAAACAAATGCCAAAAAGAGTGAGCACACTTTGTTTTTAGCAAAGACATCATTGGGTGGGAAAATCTTCAGAGTATCAGTCATTCAATAAAGCCTCCTTAGGAAAACAATGTTGTGATTTTTCAGAGAGCCCTTTTGAAGTTAACCAGTCTGGGCCTAAAGCTGGAAAATAGTAGAAGAGGTACTCTAGGTCTTCCTGGGCTACTTGCAATTTGATTGATTTTGTTAAAAAAATATATTTGGCTTCAGGATGGAAAAGAGGGAGCCAGAGTTCTGATTTCTCAGTCATGTACTTTCCCTCGGGGCCGGAGGAGTGGGGGCAGTGCCAAGACCTAGGGGGGTGTCAAAGACTCTCTCCGTGTATCAGGATTTGGGATTTCCGATGTCATGGTAAGAATAAAGGAACCTTGCTCTGTGTGGGGCTGGGCTAGCGGCAGCGCTTCCTCATGGAGAGGAGTGGGATGGTGTTCTCCTTGCGGTCCAGCTCCAAAGCCTGGAGTCTCCATTTAATAACCCTCTAGAGAGTTGTTCTCCACAAACTCATCTGAACCCTCCTTGAGCCCATTTATGCTTCTGCTAGCACTGTCACTTGGAGTTAACCAGTTCCATATGTTTACCGCCCATGGTGAAAGTCCTTTTCCCTTTTATCTGTCCTCAGATTGTCTCCTGTGAGCTGGTTGCCCTGTTCCATCAATAATTCATTTCGTTGCCACCACGTTTTCTCACCTCATCTCATAGGTCAATAAACCGATCTCAGCACCTGAGAAGGAGCAGCTTTTGAGATGCAAATTTTGCTGAAGAAGATTGGGGAAATGTTGTGCAGCGACTGAAGATCCAGGTGCAGCAACAGGTGAATTAACTTCAAATGCATCCAGCTTCTAATCCGTTAAATGGAAACAAAAGCTCCGCAGAATTGGTGAGAAGAATACGAAACGTTTCAATCTCATTTTCAAAGCCTACATTGCTATATCGTGATAAGTGATAAAAATGCCTCTGATTTTCCTCTGTTCTTTTCACTGACTGGCTGGGCATTTTCAGGACACATAGTGGAATGTCATCATATTCATGAATTCAAATTAGTGATTTTTAGGAAAGATACTAGAATGTTCCTTTGTTGGGTCAAGTGAATTCATTTTTATTTAATGATTAGATCTTGAGAGTTTGCCAGAAAGTGCCACTAAACTTCAATGTATATTTCTTTTCTAATACATTTTCTTAGCTGGGTATACAATTCCATATTATTATCTTTTACTCAGTGGTCTAGTTTAAATTCTAGGGCACCAAAACTTTTAGAGAGGATTTCTTTCCCTTTGATTAATACAAAATAAACAGACCATGACCTACCTAAGAATTGTTATTTTCCCTTTTTGTGTCTTGCTTCACCTGCTATGCACAGGACTCAGGGGTGCTATTTTTATTTCTGCTATTAAGTCTTATAAGAAGATTTTCATTCTGCAAACTTTTATGAACTATCTCGCCTGTCTCTACATGTACATTTACTTGCTGATCTCTATAGATGAGCAACTCTATTAATGTATATGTGCAGTACAAAATGTATGCAAAAATAATAAAGAATGGGGAAAGTGAAATAATATTTTAATTCCATATTATTTATGAATGATGCAAACTCTTTTTCTTCTTTTTATATTACTAATAATATTTTAATGAAAGCAATGGGTTTGAACCTACTTCCTTATTTGATCCTAAGATACAAACATTCGAAAGTTTGATTCTTAGTTCCCGTCAGTTTTACTACTGGTTTTAACAGCTGTTTGGGCTGAAAAAAGACGCCTCATATGAACACGGAGAACCATGGAGGAGAAGAACATCATTGACTGTCCTCCTCAGTCGTTATACTCTTATTTCAACCTCCACCACCAATTTTGCAAAGATTTGTATTAAATTTGGAGGTTCTTCACCTTCCTTGGTGTCTTTCAGTTGTTTTTTTTTCAAACTAATCAGATAGGTTACATTTTTATATTTCTAAAAAATTGTTTGAAAATCCATAGAAACTTTTCATTTGTAAGATTTCTTAATCAGATTTAAAAATTTTAAATTTTCTATACGTACAGTAAGACCATTTTTATAGTTGATACATATTATTTTCAGTAATAAAATCACATACATGTCCAAGTAGCTCTTTTCAAAATGATCTCTCCATTGTGCTATCTTTCTTTCAAAAGCAATTTCATTTCAATTGCTTTTTCATGAATTGTTACAGATTAACAACGTGTATTTTGTTTTTAAATTCTTGGTAGGTGGCAAACTTTTGTACTTTCGGCTTCACTGTTTTTGCTGCATTGGCTATTTTACAGTTTCTTTGCATAATTTTTTTATTGAAATATAATTGACATACAACATTATATTAGTTTCAGGTGTACAACATAAGGATTTGATGTTTGCATATATTGTGAAATGATCGCCACAATCAGTTTAGTTAACATCCATCACCATAATTACAAAGCTTTTTTTCTGGTGATGAGAGCTTTAAAGATCTACTCTCTTAGTAACTTTCAAATATGCAATACAGTACCATTAGCTGTAGTCACGATGCTGGGCGTTATGTCTCCATGACTTATTTATTTTGTAACTGGAAGGTTGTGCCTTTTGACTCCCTTCACCTGTTTCATCTGCTCCCCAGCCCCTGCTCTGGCAACTCCTGATCTGGCCTCTGTATCTTGCAGGAATCTCTAAAAATGACTCGCTCTTTCTGTGGCATTAGGTTAGTAAAGAAAGATAATGCAATCCATAAATCCACTTAACTGTGAATTTTTAATCTACAAAATATCATAACTTGAATGAAACAGTGAGGGTGGCAAGGGGTTGCTGTCCACCCCTCCTCACAGAAGAGGACCCCTGCCCTCAGGAGCTCTTGAAGCCCCGGATGCCCACCCCTCCCTCAAAGGGAGGGTCTGATGAGTATGTGGCTCAGTATAATCCGTAATAAGCTCCACAATACAACGCAAATCAAATTAAGCCTTACATTCAACATATTGAATACGTTACAATTAATGCATAGAATTAATAATAATATATAATATGATTAAACACATAATATAATGAGTATATTACAATAATATACTAATATTAATTATATTCAATGTATTATATTATATAGTAATATTAGTATACAATATACTGCTAATAATATTAGTATATTGAGTATAAGGCTTAATTTTGTTCTTAATTTTTAGATTAAAATATATTAAAATATTTTACAAAAATAAAAGTTCTAATGTGTTCTGTTTTTTATCTTTTTGGGGAGCTTCTGATCTATAGCAGGAGACAGATATATAAACAAATAACTGTTCACCATGTAAAATGCTATATACATTGAAAAGGAATGCTATGGGAACATATGGTTGGTGGAGGACAGGGTAGGGGGGAGGGTAAATTCCAGAAATTCAGAGAGGAGATACATTTGAGAGGAAATTGGACGAGGGGGAGTTTGCTGAGTGGGCAAGGGGGTGAAGGATATTCAAGAAGACACAAGAGGATAAGAGAGTGAGCCTAGAAACTTTGAAAGCTTTCTGGGGTCAGAACATAGGACACTGGGGGAGGGTTGGACACGAGACTGGAGAGACGGACGGGATGCAGGCTATGAAGGGCTTCGTCCTGTTGGCAGCAGAAACCACTGGAGATTTGAAGCAGAGGAATGACCTTCGTGAAGGATGTATTTCAGTTATAAATCATGAACAATATGTACGTTTTGAAAATCACATTTTTGTCAGGTGTGGATGAAATGCTATACGATCTAATTTAACAGATAATTATTGACCATATTCTGTGTGACAGGCAACATCCCCAAGGCAGCACGAAGGTATTTTGGCGCATATTTTACTTGGTAGAAGGATTAAGCAAAATAATTATGGCTAAATACACAAATATGTGTATTTACCCTTTAAAATAGTGATGTCTTTTCAATATCCTTGACGTCTGGAATGAATTGACACTAGTATTTAATACTTAACAATACGTATGTGAGCCAAGTGTCCAAGCTAATACACTCTACCTGAGAATGGACTCCTTCTGCTGAAGGAGTATAAGGATCCTAAACTTATCTGTGCCCATGTAGAGAGACAAATCTGTCTGTGGTGTGGCTTTGAGAGGAAGCTTCTATTACTTGTGTCGTTACTTGGGGAGAGGTGTCAGGATGCCTTCTCGGTTGGCCATTTAGGCCACAGCAAATATCTGAAAAAGCCCTTATGTCGTAGGAAGTAAAAATTAATTACACTTTAGGTTATAGAAGTAAAATATATTTTGAAGCACATTTGGAAAAAAAAGTATAAAAAAGAAAATACAAAACCACCCCAAATCAGACTTCTCAGAGGCAGCAATGGTTAACACATTATATAATGTCCTTTTAAATCTTTTTCTATACATATATAGAATACATTTATTTTCAAGACTAAAGACATACTATTAATAATCTTTGCATCCTACTTTTAAAATTCAACATAATTAATGAAGATTACCCTGTCAGGAAACATTCTTTGGAAAGATACTTTTCGACGCTGTATCGTTCTGAGTTCCACAGTTACACTATCACGTATGTAAACAAACTCCAGTTTGGGACACTGATTTCAGTTTTTCTGCTATTTTTTTCCTGTAGTTGTAGATATATCCTTTGGCGTAAACCTCTGATCATATCTCTGATTATTTATTTTTCTAGGATCAATTCTAAAAGTGATTCAAGGGATCCGAAATCTGTCAGAGGTGAACTGTCGAATATTTACGTAGAGTGATTGAAATGGTTCTCCACTTTGGCAAAAGCAGGGGGAGGGCCTCTGAATGAAGAGGAGAACTTAACTTCTATTCATTCATTCCTTCAGCAAATATTCATTAAATGCCTCCTGCATCCCGGGCTCTACACTAGGCACTGAGGTGCAGCTGGAAGCAAGAGAGATGTGTTCACCACCCCCACGGCAGTGATCCGGAAAGTTAGGAATCGTGGATCCACTTCTTGTTTGCAAGTGAGGGAACAGGGGAAGAGGCTTGCCTGCATTGACAAACCCAGTTATGGAGAGCCCCAGTGGGAAGATGGGTTTCTCTCTTACGGTTCAAGCCTCTTTGCAGGCCGCCATCCATCTCTCCCCTCAGAGTGGTCCTGGAGGCATCACTTCAGGTCAGGTGTATGGTGTCTTGCGCCCTCTTTGTATTTACCTCCAACTCTGTGTGAGGTTGTAAAGGGAATGGGGCCAAGTGTGTCTTTGTGTCCCTTTCCCCTCCTGGAGTCCCCCAACCCCCTCTCAGGCATCCTGGGACCTCCTAATCCTTTCTTGTGACTTGCAAAAACCTGCTTTCTGAGAAGGAACTGCTATCAGTCGTTCATATCTCCATGTGGATGAGTGAAAACAATGTGTTCCTTCTTCCAGGAGGAGTTAACTGTGAAGGCATTTAAGGATCTCTTTGTTATTGGGAATGGCAGACTTTGTTTCCAGTGGAGGCATTTTGGGCATCAGGGGGCAGATAGGGCAGAGGTGCCCTTCCTCCACTGGTCCTCAAGGCTCACAGCACGTCTTCTCATGCCCGGTTGGCTGTGGTTGGTTTATCCAGTGTCCACTTTCTTGCACAAGATTGGTAAGGCTGGGGAGAAAGTCGAGGACATTGTATCCACACCCTGAACTTGTTGCCAGTACCTTAAAGGGGCTGCTTTGGACAGAGAGCTTCTAAGATCAGGGAAATCCCATTGCTAGGAAACCCCCTTCCCCTCCTCACCTCACTCTGTGAGGAGTGTCTCCACTGGGAAGGAAATTCAATCATAGTCTTCCAGCCACCAGAATTGAATTTGGATGGACTATTTCCTCTTTGGATTCTGTTCCAAATTGTATTCCTGTTGCTGTGTTTGAAGTTAATTAGAGTCACACATCATTTGTATTTCCCTTCCCTGAAGGAAAGTCGGCCACAGTACTTACTCATCCAGTTAATTGACTTATAGCGAGCTCATCCCTTCCTGAAAACACTCTAAAAGGCTCTGATGGGTAAGCATGAGGCTTACACATACATGTAATAAAAGCTTAGAGAATTCAGACTTCTAGGTCATAGAAATGGGGGTGTGTGGTTTTCTCTCTGAGCTCATAGCTTGGAGTTGTTTTGAATTGATTGAGGCCAACGGGAGATCAGAAAGAACCCATCCTCGGGTGGGGGAAGAGACGCATGTGGGCGAAGGAGAGGAAGGGAACGTGACACGGGAAGGACTCTCATTGCCAGTCAAAAAAAAAATGAAGAAGGGCTGTCAATTTAATGTTAGAATATGGGGATCTCTTAAATTTCTAATAGAGTATTTAATTTTTAAAGTGATTTTGAGTTATGACCTAAGGAGAAGATGCTGGTAAAGCAGCTTTGATGCTCTGAATAACTTTAAAACTTTTTTTCAGTTTTTAAAATTGTGGTAAAATATACACAATATAAAATTTGCCATCTCAACTGTTTTTAAGTGTATGGTTCAGTAGCACTAAGCACACTTATATTGTTGTGCAACCATTAGCACCATCCTCTCCTGAACTCTTTCATTTTACAAAACTGAAACTCTACATGTGTGAAACAATAACCCCCATTGTCCCTTTCCCAAGCCTCTGGCAACCACGTTCTTCTTACTATCTCTACGATTTTGGCTACTCTAGGTATCTCATATAAGTGAAGTCATAAAGTATGTGTCTTTTTTGATGGGCTTATTTCACTTAGCGAAATGTCCTAAAAATTCCTCCATATTGTAGCATGTATCAGAATTTCCTTCCATTTTTTTTTTAACTGAGGAAGATTAGCCCTGAGCTAACATCCATGCCAATCTTCCTCTACTTTATATGTGAGTTGCTGCCACAGCATGGCTGATGAGTGGCGTAGGTCTGTGTTGGGATCCTAACCCGTGAACCTGGGCTGCTGAAGTAGAGCGCACTGAACTTTAACCACTACGCCATGGGGCGAGCCCCTCCTTCCTTTTTAAGACTGAACAATATTCCATTGTATGTATATACCACATTTTCTTTATGCATTTATCCATTGATGGACACTTGGGTGCTTCCATGTTTTAGCCATTGTGAATAATGCTGCCATGAACAAATATCTTTGAGACCCTCCTTCTAATTCTTTTGGATATGTACCCAGAAATGGAATTGTTGGAGCATATGGTAATTCTATTTTTAAGTTTTTGGGCAGTTGCCATACTGTTTTCCACAGTGGTGGCACCATTTTGCATTACCACTAACAGTGCACAAGTTTTCCAATTTCTCTGTGTCTTTGGCAACACTTGTTATTAAACAACCTCTGAATTTTAAGGTCCATGTAATGAGGTTGTATTTTGGAATATTGACTCAATTATTTTTGGTGCTAGTAATCTCTAGTTCCAAGTAACCCTGTGACTCTTCTATTTGTAAATATGCAAATGGGTAATCCTTCCATCAGTGAGACTGATTTATGAGGCTTATTGTCCCCAGGAAGGCGGCTAACGTGTAGGGGGAATCTCTGTCAGAGTGAATGAAAAGTGGAAAGCCAGCCCCAGCTTGTCCTGCGGCATGGTGGGGAGAGGAAGAGAAACAGAGGTAGGACAGAGAGGGAAAAAATACCTGTCCAGGCTTTTCCCCCTCCAAGGGTGGGGCTGTGGTAGGAGTGAGAAAGCCTGAAGCATTGGATGAGTAGTGGCATACCGAGCTGGAAAGGATATAAGCAGTGGTGTGCTGGTAAATGTTTACTAGACAGCTCTGTGGAAAACACCAACCAACCCTGAGTTTGTAGCATTTGCCAGTTTGCATGGTGTAAATACTCCCACCACGGCTGATTGCAAGCTACCGCTGTGAACCCACTGAGCTTAGAGTTGGGGAGAGACGTGCAGTAGCACATCATCGTATAGTGTTTCCCTCACACAGACAGAATAGCTGTAAATAACCGCAAGAGCATACCTAACAGTTAAATATAGTAAAATAGTTTCAAGTACTTATTACCTTTGTTTTCAATATAATTAGTTGTAAGGTTATAGAAGTCAAGTTTTAATAGTGGATGTGTTTAGCAACTGACTCCTAGAACTCATGGAAAGTTAACAATCGTTCTCACGAGCAGGCTGTAGAACGTCACTGACTACGCGCCACAGCAAGCAGAGCCCGGAAATGATAGTGTATCGTTAGTGAAGGAGGTGGATGGATGCTTGAGCCCGGGGTGATGTTCTTGGTTCCCCAGGTCTCGAGGGGCAGGGATGCAGTGGGTTCTAATGTTGAAGTGCTGAAGGCTCAGTGGACCAGCAAAGGCCTGGAGTGCAAACGAAGATGCGTCAACGTGCAGAAACTTCACAACTGGAGTTAAATGCTAGACCTGTGGGTTTTGCAAGTGAATGTGATCATGAAGCCATATGGCTAGACAGGCCAGTCCTTCTTTGTGGTCACTCGTCCGGGGAGCCGTCCAGGGAACCATTCTGCAGCAGCATCTGTTAAGGGTCCAGAGCACTTGGTTCTCACCTGCATCCCAATGTCCCCTCTCCTTATGAGATCATACAGGCTCTGTTACCAGATGCCATTTGGGAGAGAAGCAAGGGAGAGGGGAGGAAGTCCAACAGACTGAGCCTTTATCCCAAGGAGACTCAATCATCTCAAAAGAGACTAAAAGGGAGACAACTGGGATTCCGTAAATTAGTACATTCACAGTTTTTGTTTCTTTCCTGCTACCCAGGCAGGTGGGCCTCTGCCAGGGAGGGCCATGAGTTACAGGAAATAAAGACATGGCGGTTTCTTTGCATCTTGTGTAGTGTGGGAAATATGTGACCCTGCTACACGACTCTACCTTTTCTCCAGGTATCACTTCCTGTACCATTGAAAAGTAAAATAAATTAAACCACCACTAATGCTATTGTAATTGGGTTAGGAACCATAGGCATGTAATGGTCCTCCAGTTTGTCCTTAAAATGAATGGGGGCAGTGAGTCAAATGCTTGGTAGTGCTGAGGTTGGAGCAGGCTGTGGCTGTCACTGAGCACTGGTACTGGGAATGCAGTAGTTAAGGAGGCAGCGTAGTGAGCAGGGGCCCAGATAGAAGAAAATGGCGAGAGGGAGACTGAATCGCTTCACATTCTCCCACGAGTCCACTAAAATGGAACTTTTAGTTCTCCTATTGGAAGTAAAGTGAGTTTTAAAAGGTGGATGGCACTGACTTTCTTCAAATTTAAATTTTAATAGTCGGTTAGCTGCAATTTTTAAAATATTTTTATTCTGAAAACAAATTTTCCACAATAATGCAATTAGTTTCAAAATAACGAGCTCATTTATCTGGCTTTTCTACAAAGGACAATTGAAACATTTAAGGCAAGATTCACTTGTTCCTCTCCATTTTAGAATGGAAAGAAAGTATGAGACTTCAGGTACTGGTTAAGGTTAACAAAATACGGGCAAGCTTCTTTTTCTTTTTTTTTCCTGTGGTAGTCTCCTGTGTAAAAGCTTTCCATTACTATGGATATTTTATTGTAAGACACTTTTGTTTCTGACTTTCTTTATACACCCCATTTTAAATTTAAAGGCACACAATAAAGCTTTATACATTTATTAAAATATACACATTTTGGTAAATTTAGAATTTTCCCTTAGTATCTTGATAAATCAATATATTCTCAACACCACAGTCATTTTAAAATAAAACACACTCCATAACATATCTGCACATTATTTCTTCTTCATAATATACTACAACATCCCATTGTACAGTGCACCAATGGGAATTAAAAACCACAAAACGGACAAACTTCAGCAAATACAGCAATTTCATACCAAAAAAAAAAAAAAAAAAAAGCAGAGAACGACACCAGAAATTACCATCCGCAAAAGCAAGTTGTACTTCTCAAGGACCAAACGAGAACGAAACAAGTTAGTCAAATTTACAAGCCATGGTTATAACTTTGGATAGGAATTAAACAGTAGCGTTTCTTTACCACAGTGAGAAAAGCTAGAATGTGGAGTCCCGTCATTAGATGGTGTAACTACATGGCATGAGGACAATAGCCGCTCTCTTAAAAACCCGCAGCCCCTTCTATCAGCCCAGACAGTTGAGGTATTTATGCGCCATGGTAGCATCAACAGTGTCTTTGCTTTGGAGAGTGAGGGTTTATGATTCCCAGTGTAGAGTCTTGCCTTTGGGAGCATGAGTGAGTGAGACAAGTGTATTGGTAACTGCCAAGAGACGTGTAAGGACCAGTCTCGTCTCCTCATCCCCACATCAGAATGAATGCAATCCTTCAAAGTCTGCGCTTCCTGGGAAATTCACATGACCCACAATCCCCTTTAGCCAGTGTCACCAACGTGAATGTCAAGAAAGTGTACTAGAAAAAAAAAAAGCACAGAGACAAAGCACTAGTGAAAACATCCAGGCTGCTCCTGTTTCCTAGTCTTAATAAAAGCCATTTTCTTTCCTTATTGTGCCCAAATGCACTAAATGTTCTCCCAGAGCAGGAAGTTAGTGCTGCCTGCTTTCAGAAGACGTCAAGCCCGCAGCTGCCCTTGTGATAGTCCTGTATGAATTCTGTAGATCATGCATGTGGAATACTGTTCACTGAGTCTCAACACTCTTTTAGTTGATACTGCAGAATACAGAATATCTATTCACTTTTGATGGGCTTCGAAACTTCCACCAATCCCTTTTGGGCTTTAAGTACTAAAAAAAGAAAAAAAGGAACATTTTCTTAAAGAAGTAGTTTTGGCAAAAAGCAACTGCTTAGGTATTTCAGAATGAGACGTGTGTTATTCAAGCCGAGCAAGAAGAGAAAGGCATTTTAGAAAGGAAGTTGCTCCTGAGGAGGGGAAAAATTACAACAGCCTGTCCTCTAAAGTCTTAGAGAAAATGAAAGTAGACCCAGGACTAACAATTCTGTACACAAAAGGGACTTTTTGCTGCCCATCACCGTTCCGATTCAGAATTACAATGAGAACTCCTTGGTGAAGCAGTGGCCTGGCTCCCGCTTGTGGTGGAGCTCGGGGTTGGGGATGCTTTTTTCTGCACTTGTGCATTGTTTACCAGTATTGGTTCTTTCACAGCCAGGCCACCACTGGTTACCAGCTAGCGCCTCTCTCTCCTAGGGACTCCAAAGGGGCCCTGTAGACAAATGGCTCCTCAGCCTCAGAGAGGGACATGCACACAGGAGAAACCGAGGCTTTGTGAAAATTTTGGATAGAAACACTCTCCTTCACTAGTCTTGTTCCAAATAGCACGGAAATGGGGGCTTGCCATGCAGCCCTAGAGTGCTAACTGTGGAGTGTGCGTTTCCTTTGCTCCCCACTTCCCCACCAGTGTGACAAATTAAGGCCATCCCTAGACTGCTCACTAGCCCCAAGGCTGAAATCCCAGTGGACTGTTAACGGCCGCCTGGACTCAGTGAGCTGACCTCAATTCTGGCTTCAGACACATTTCCTGATTTCTGACTTCTCCACCCAAAAAGACATTCTAATCTGAGATACTAAATTAGGTAAACCTGTGGCTGACCCTCAGCAGACTTCCACTGACGTCTCAGGTCTCCGGTAAAACCTGGTGGGAGAGGGGACAGCAATTTCCTCCAGTCTTTTAGGCTGATTCTCAAACTCCTGTAGCTTCTATTTAGAATGCAGAGAGGAGGCAGCCCCTTGGTAGGTAGACTTCCAACAAATGTAATGTAAAGGAGGTCAAGTTTATCAACCCTTTTCAGGAGAACAGGGGAAAGACATTTCTTTAAAGGAGTTTTTTTTTTTCCCCTCAATAGTTGCTAGATTTATATCCTGATGGACCCATGGGTTCTAGAGAAAAATGGATCATTAAATTCAACATTTTTTCCTGTTTACTTAACCAGGATCATCATGACCATTCCGTAGACATTTGATTAGCTATTAGTTTGTTACTAAGGAGTAGAAATGGATTCTTAACCTAATTCTGTCATTTAATTCCTTGCACTAGTTCAATGTGTCCTTTAACTCAAGCCGAGTAAAATTTTGAGCTGAGGTTTCCGTGTTTAGATTAGTTAGATATAAAAAGTTGTTAGGTTTGGTTGTTTAAACTCGTTGAAAATTTCAGTGTGGCTGCAAATATCTTTGTTTGTGTTGTCTGTCCGCGTGTTAAATGACTATACTTCCCCTGGGTTAATAATGAAATCAGACATGGGACTCAAAGGCAGAATCATACATTGCATTAAGTAGGGATATTTTTTCCTTTTAATATGTTAAATCAACTTGGAGTGCGTGTGTGACTGGTTAGCTCCTTGTGTAGGCAGATGAAGCCACTGCCCAGCCTCTTGAAGTCCACCCTTTCCTGAATCACACTTTCATCATTTTCCTGTGTCCTCCCCACCCCAGGAGAGCCAGCCGGCTCAGCTCGACATTCAAGCCGATCTCTGAGTGAGCCCTAACCTGCCTTCTCAGCATTCTTTCTCACTTTCTATATATAAATCATAAGCCCCTGTCAAACTAGCTTCTTGCTTTCCCTTAAAGGAGGCACAGTACAAATTATTAGTCAGGAGACAGCGTCAGCCACAGCCTCTACCTTACTCATGCTGATCCTTCACCTGACAAGCCTTTCCCCCATTTCTACCTGGCAGAATTCCATCCTTTCCACAAGCACAAAGGCTCCATTCTCTATCATCTTTCAATGGAAGGAGGCCTTTTCCATATTTGAACCTCTGCCGCATGTAACTCCCTGATCTCACCTGCTACCTTCGCTATTGTTCTTGTTATATATCCTATTTCCCCTATTTCTTATGCCATAGCACACTTTAGACCCTCCACAAAAAATTGTTGAATAAATGATATTTCATTTTCCATTCACTCATTCATCCAATCATCAGATATTTATTGAACATCTACTATATGCCAGGCACTGGTAGTTGGTAAAATCTAGGTCTGAAGCTCATCTGTGGGTTCCAATGATCTATGCTATCACAATTCTCTGCCCTCATGGGGCAAGATATGTTCTTATCATTCAGGAGTACTTCTTCCTGTCACTACCAACAATTCCATTATTTTTCAAGTTGTCCCCTCATTGGCAAATTTAGCAATGCATGTCAAGATTCTGCATTTGAGCACCAGACACACTTTTAGCTTTGTCTTATCCTTTATTTCTATTTGCCCCAAGCTCCTCACTTGATTTTTTCTGGTATTATGTGTATTTTAATAGCCACCTCAAATCTTTTTGAAATGAAGCAGAGTACCAATAAACAGAATGCAATTTTAAAAAATCAAGTAATTGGCTCCAAACCATAAATCCACATGATGAAAGCTCACTGGAAGAGCTCTTGCTCTAGAGAAGAAGTCAACAAAATGTAGCTCTTCCTTGGGTCCTTTCAAGGGGGCTAAACTTCTCCTGTAATTATTTATAAGGTGATCTTACATTAAACATGGTCCCACAAATGTGGCCTTAAGAAAATTTTAGGAAACATTAATATAATCATTCTAGTGACTGATGGTATTTGAAAACTACATTGTGAAATCTATGACTGTTTCACAGAGGCTGGGAATTATGAGGGAAAACATGTCTATTTACCTTAAAAAAACTTTTTCATTATGTTGACTTATTATTTTTTTTAAACCAAGGTTGCTGGGGAAATGACTAACTTTAAAGAAATAAAGAGAGCAAAGCTTAGAAAATATAGAGATATTACTTGGGAGAAATGGCTCCTGCAATGAGTGGTTCATAGGATCTTCATGAAATCAATACCAATGGTCTTTACCAGAGCACGTGTTGCCCCTTCTCAGGCTATAGAAATTGCACATCTCCCGCCAAACCATTGTCAACTTCAGTACCCAAACCTCACTGATAAAAGAAAGCTCTTTGATTCACATTAAGGTTTTGTTATTTTGCATTCATATTTCTCTTTGAACATTTTTAATGAAGGCAGCTCCGCCTCATCTATCTGGATGTATCTCAAGCTTAACAGATTATATCACACTAGGCAGATTTGTTGAGTCGTAAAACCGGTTCAAAACTTTGTGTTCACAAGAGTTACGGGTAATTCGTGTACAATTAATCCCCAAAGATGTATTTCACAGACCAGGCACAGCATCTTTACGGCTAAGTTTAGGGGAGAGAAAGCACGCATTGCCAGGCATTATGTTAAAATGACAAAAGGACCTCAGGAAACCAGAGTTCTAAATAATTAATATAGAGGAATGAAAAAGGAGATCTAGAAAATAGTAGTTATTTGAATTTAATGGCATATATTGGCTATAGGTATGAGATGCAACTTATGTGAAAGCTTATTTTTTTTTTTAAAACTAGTTTCGATGGATCTTTCTTTATACTGTGTTACAGCCTGTGCATCAACTGTGAGGACCCGTTGGGGTCGCTTGTTTTACTGACATCTCTCAGGCTGCTCATTCCTGGGACTGTGACTTCCCAAGGGCAGATGTTATACTTCTTTGCATTTCCATCACTTAGCACCTGGTACATTCTCGATCAGCGTTAGTTGAGTGAAAAAAAATGGACTTTTGGCTCCTCTCCAGAATCCTAAAGCATGCCAAGATGGCACAAGCCTCAACCTTTAAGATAGAGTAGACCTAAATGTTAGTCAATATATTCTGGAAAACTTTTGGCATAAAGCTAGATCCAGGAGAGAGAGAGAGCGTGGAATCTGCTATTTTCCCTCCCTTTCAGGAAATTCTCACCAAGATTTTAGCTTGATCCCAATTGTGCCTTCACATACACGCGTACACATCTTAGGGCAGCCATGGGAATCCTGTACCTCAAGAGCAGAATTTAAGGACCATGTGTTTTTCCCTGTTGTAAATTATCTCATTTAGGTTGTTTCTGAGAAAATGCCTTTAAGAGTCCCTCTTAAGGCTCAGCTTCAGAACTTACTCTTCAGATCTTTCTCTGGTCTTCAGAGAAACCGCTTTGGGAAATAACAGGAAAAATACGTGTCTAAAATTGAGCTGCTCCAGAAGAATAAGGTTCAGAAGTGAAACATGATCTCATGGAATGCAATTACCTAGGTCGCTGTGCGTCACCGTTTTTGTCTTCCGAGCAGCACCCACCAATCAGGCGGTTGCGTAGCTCAAAAGACTACAGAATTCATAATTTCAGAAATCTGAAATAGAATTTGCAATGTGATCTCAGTGGCTGGGTCACTTCTCCTTATAAAGATTTTTATCTGATTGTAAAACAAACAGCCTGCTTCTTTGAGACATATTAGTGCTGTGAAGTCATGCTCCAGCTTTGCCCTCTTTCATCGTATCAGCAGGAGCTTAGAGTCCGGTATAAGAGAAGCAATGACAGAGAGCTCATTGCTGCCAGTGCCCTCTGGCCTTCACCATATGAGATGGTTATTTATTTTTTTCTAGCCCTTTAAGTAGAGCTTTGATGGTGCTTCTTAACTTATGATTGGATCTGCATGACTGCTTTATGGTGAATCTGAAGCCTTTAGGGAGATGGTCTCACTCAGCGTCCCTGACCTTTGCTGGATCCTAAAGTTATAGTTTGGAGACTCTGAGAACCTTTTTAATAAAAACAAGCATGGACCTTCTCCATGAATTTGTGTTGTGGGATTCAGGACAAGACGTTGCTTGCCAAGGAAATACCAAGGCCCACCTGCCCGCTCCGGGCTCTGGGAGCTGCTCTCAGCCGGGCATGCTGAGAACAGAGCTTGCCCTTGTGGTCTCGGGTGGCTGAAATGCGGGCCTTGTGCCCATGCCCACCTGCAGCCTTGGGGTGGTCCAAAAAGTTTGCTCCTTGCTTCTTGGGTGTGAGTAAGAAGCAAAAAGATTCAATCAGCAAAGCAAAGACCTAGGGAACATTTGCTGCCATCAGCTCTGACGGTTGCACCTAAGATAGAATTTCTTATAGCCTCTTGTTTCTTTTTTTTTTTTTTTTTACAAGGGGACCAGTTAGGGGACCCAGGTTAAACCCTTCGACAGAACTATCTCAAGGAGCAAAAGTAGCAAATGACAGGTATGACTGGGGACTGACTTTAGGGGTGGCTGGATTTTTGAAATGAGAGCCAAAAATGTTTTCACCTTCTAGCCCCCAGGTTACTGAAAATAAATCCCCACCATTCCACACATTTCTTGGGTGTTCCCTCCTACTCTGGAGAGTAATCTAACTCATCGTTTGCGATCAGGGCCTCTGAGTTCTGTTTGTGTTTGCTTTTGCTCTTCGCTTTGCTACTTGTCCGGGTGTTCGCCTTCCCATCTGACATCTGTTGGTAATAGAAGCCTTTGTCCTCGGCCGGCCCGCCCCAGTTCTCCTGGCTCTCGCCCTCTGTGGCATAGGAGAAGCCCTCCTCCACCGAGAAGGGGTCGTCCATGTCGTAGCGCTGGTACGTGCTCTGGTGCAGGGCCTCTTCTCGGGCGCTGATTTCCAGGGTGCTGTTCCAGATGCCGTACCCGAAATAAATGAGCATACCTGCGGGGGGAAAGGCACAGGAGAATAAGCAGTTGCTTTGGGATTCATGGGGCTAGCAGAGAGACCACTCTCAACAATGAAAGCAGAACTGGCCGCGGGTGTGTTTTCTTTGGTCGATTAGATGCCATTTACAAATTAGGAGATCTTGCATTAAGCAACCCATATTTACAGCTCCCCCTAAAAAAGTCAGAAGGGCTGACAACACTGCATCCACATTCCTATATGGTAACTTTTGGCTGGAGGTGAGAACTAGTTGCCTCGGTAGACAGGATTTGGGCTCCTGGGTCACCTCAGTCCCTACCTCGCCTGTTGACAGCCAGCTCACTATCCTTATGTAGGTGCCAGCCAGGAATTTGCATTTTCTACCCTGGGTTAAATATTTGTGATGAGCAACAGTGTATCCCCAACCTTCTCATAACATTTTACTATTTCAGGCCTCCACTTAGAGACTCCATCTTTAATTTTGCCACTTAGCAACATGCACTTATTATCCTATGATTTACCCGGCCAATTTTCACTCACCAAAAGCATAATATGTCACTGCCACTCACAGTTGTCCACTTTCTCCTGTGGGCTCCTAGAGTGTCTAGTATATGTCACTCTTATGGCCCTTGGAACACCTATTGTGTGATTATCTGCACAGGGTGGTTCTGTTTTACACTCTGCAGAAAACTGCCACTTAATGTTGGTTGAACGAATGAATGAGAAGTCCTGATTGAGCATGAAATGCCCAGTGTAACCTCCTTGTTTTGAAGTCATTGCAAGCAAAGGAAAGAAACTTGCTTCCCTAGTCAATATGTAGCATTAATATGGGCTAATGTTGCATTTCTATTAGAATATTTTTGAAATAATACATAAAAATAGTTTGAGTCCGTTTTCTACCTTGAAGAGCCCTTGAAGGCTCAGGGCCTGGAAAGCTGAGAACCATGGTCTTGGGAGGCCATAGGCCATGATGATTAAAGCGTGAGATCTGGGTTCAAATCTGCCTCCATCCCTGTTAGCTGTGTAACCCTGGACCAGGCACTTAGCCTCTTTGTGCCTCAGTTTTCTGTTCTGTAAAATTGTGAAAGTTATTATTATACTTATAAGATGGGGTTGCTGGGAGGATGAAATGAGACGAACAGTGGTTCTCAACCCTGCCTGCACCTGAGGATCACCTGGGGAGTTTTGGAACCATCCCAATACCCAAGCCCCACTCGTGCAGATTCTGATTTAACTGGTCTGCAGTGTGACCTAGGCAACTTCACAGGTGAGTCCAATGGTCAGCCAAGGCTGGGAACCCCTGAGATCAGGAACGTAGAGAGCCTGACACATGTACCCCAGTGCCAACTCCGGCCATGCTAGGGCCTGGCCACTGGGGGCCACTCAGTTATACCACCTCCATCCAGGCCGCTGACACCCTCTTCTGAGGGGCACACTCCCTTTGGCTTCCTGCCAGGTAGGCATCTGCTGGGCTGTTTGTTTAGAACTGCAAGGTCCAGCCTGCGTTCCACTCTGGGGCTTGAGAAATCCTGCTCCCTTTTGAAGTTGAAGTGTGCCTTTTTAAGTTTGGATTTCTCATCCTTGTCTCAAATGACTTTCTCCCTGCCCCCTCCCCCCATCCCCAGTGAAATCAACTTTCCAGGAGCCAAAGTAAGCAGAGATTTATGTCCTAATTGGTAATAAATCCTAGAGTTAATCGTTTGCAGATGTAGCTATTACTTTTCAAATGGCGACTTCATTTTTCTGAGCACGGATCTTTACTCTTTCTTGTCTGGGGGCGGGGGTGGCCGTGGGGGATAGTTGTTATGCTCGTGTGGAACAAGGTATTCAATTAAGGCCACTTCTAAAAGGGCCAGTATGCTGTTTCTTGGAGACCACCTCTGTTTAAAGCATGTTTGAGACCTGAGAATGTTTCAGAAGACCAAGCAGGATCAGCAGGCACAACCTCCTTTTGCCCAATTTTGCTTTTGTGCTGTCTTTTCTCCTAGCCATCCAGGCAGGTGCCAGATCTTGCCGCCTGCTCCTGCTTGGTATCTGTTATATCAGTTCTTTCCTTTCCCCTCCCCTTCTCAGACCCTAGTTATAAGCAAGTTATTTCCCTACTGAACTTAGTACCATGTTTTTCCTTTCCCCTTGCCCGTAACGTCTCTCCTCTGCCGCTACACAGGTTATTGTTCAAGCCCTGGTTTGACATCTATTCTGCCAGAACTCCCCCTGCCCCCACCAGGCATTGGGGTGTGAGGTAGATTGATATTTACGGAAATTCTCCAGGAGTCTTCGTGTGATGGCTCGCAGAATCATAGATATTTAGAGCTGGAAAGAGGTCTTTAGATCATCCATGTATTTGAATACTTTCACTTTACAGAAGAAGAAACAGAGGCTGGAAAAGAGCAAGTCACTTGCCTGGGTCTGAGATGGGCAGAACCAGCATTCCATACAGATCTGGAAAAGGCTGTTGCATATCCAGTCCTTCACATCCCCCCTTCCCCTGCTGCTTTATAGACTGTGCTTATTGCAGTAAACATTCAGTAAGAGGTTAGGTCTACATTTGTTCTTTGGGAGTGGCTGGGCCCAGCAGAAACGTGTGTGTGTGCGCGTGCCAACGTGTCGACTGTGATTACTTTGGGAAAGCAATCCATGGAAATCTGCCACATAAATATTTATGGGTCTTTTAATGTTTGCTCTGAGCCCCCTACAGTTTCAAAGGTGTGTCACTCTGTCTTCAAAAATACATTTCAGATATGAGAGCTGTGAACGAAGAAGCGACTGTGTGCATGCAGCCCGACGGGATAACTAGAATAAACAGTTGGCTTGGGCGAAGGCATTCTTGGCGTCTGTCTGCCTTTATCCTCCTCACTGGCCCTGGAGTCAATTCAGAAAAAGTGGTATGAGGCAGAGAAGGATTGGAGAAAAGGAAAAATGGAGGAGGACAAAGAAACAGAGGGGAACGAGTGAAGTGAGGGAGGGAGGAAGGGAGAGAGAAAGGAGAGAAACATGTACCACCATCTGTCCCACACAAACAAGGGCTTTGTGTCAGAGGAGTAAACAGAGCTGCTAAAAGCCTGCTGTGTCGACGCGGGTGTTTTGTTTCTGCTCCTTTTTCAGTTGGCTTAGAGAACTGAGTATGAGGTAGTTTCTGAAAAATCTGTGGGGATTCTGGGAATCCTGAATCATCTCAACTGAGCTTCACACAACACCTCTGGGTCCTGAGGTCCTATAAAGATGCATCGTTCATGTGGCACATCTCTTCTGAGGAGCTCAAAACGTGATACAAATGTTGTCGGTTTAGGCTCCTCCTAGCCTGTTGGAAATGTGTGTGGAGGTTATGATTTTGTGCGTTTCACAGACAGGAAACTGGGACACAGGACAAAATGAAGGATTGTCCTCAGCAACAAGGTTAGTGGTCGGACTCTGAATCCTCCTGGGTCTCTCCATGTTCTCATCCAGGTTGAGTCCATTTGTTATTTCTCCCATCTACCAGGGATAGTTACAAGTATAGACTGATTGAAAACGATTTTGCCCAACTTTTTATTTTGAAGAATTTCAAACATTCCCCCAAATGGAGAGAATTGTATAAAGAAGCCCATGCACTCATCACCAGCTCCCTCTGACACCTAGCCCCCTGCCCTCTTCTCTGTAGATTATTTTGAAACAAATCCCTTCCATTCCTATGTTTCACCTGTAAGTATTTTAGCATGAATCTCTAAAATAGACTCTTTTAAAAAACGTAGTATCATTATCACATCTAAAAACTCGTAATAATTCCTTAATATCATCTGATATCCAGCAGTATTAAAGTTTTCGTGAATTATGATACATGTGGGGAAAAACTCTTCACCTTATGAGCCAGAAGTCATTTGGAACCGAGCCTCAAGAAAAAGGCGGTTAACTGATAAATAATATTATTTATTCTGTTTGGATATTTAGCTCTTCTGTTCCTTACACATCTTATATCTGTAATAAATGAAAGGCAGGTGTGGTGTGAAAAATCAGAAGGGAATCAGATTTGTGCTGCAGCAGGGTCCACACGCACTCCTGCTGGGCTGGAAGTATCTTTTAGCTGATGGATCGTGGCAGGAGGGGGCGCTGAGGGCAGCGACTAGTTAGCAGCAGGCACTAAGTGTTTCAGCATTTTAACAACAGACATGGCTGTGCTGGGGTACACAGGCTGAATGCCAGCCCTGGTCAAAGGTAATGGCAATGAGTCCTATGAAAGGCTGTTTGCAGCAGAGGGACATATTCAGAGGGGAGCTTTGACTTCTTTTCCAGACAGAAGTTCCCTGGTGGAGAACGTGCCTATGAGAGGTTTGGACAAGACAAGATGACGAATCATGCCGTCAGCAGTTGAATGGGCTTTCTTTATGTAATAGAACGTTTTGTGACCATAAACCCCTTTATAAAAATGCACTTTCTCATCCATCAACCCAGGGAAGTCAAGAACTGTGCAATAATCAGTGATTGAAATGGCACTGGAACTCACATCTGTTGAGTCTAAACCAATGGCTATTCCCATCCCTCCCAGGTCCCCCCAGGTAAGGTTTATGCCAAGCCTGCCTTCAGATGCTGGGGCACCTCAGCACCAGCTGGTGAGACACCTACTCACTCTACTTGTGTTGATCCATCCTGTGCAAATTAAGCAAATGACCTAAACCTACAAATGAAAGGAGTGTGTGTGGGGGCCATCTCTGCATCAAATGGGAGAAAACCTAGAACAAAAACTCAACTCTGAAAAGAGACTGGCTGATGTGTGGGTAGATAATAACAGCAGATTTCTGACCCTGTGGGCACATGCTCGGGCTGAGGAGCAGGCCCCTGGTCTCTAGAGTCCCCAGGAACTTCCTGTCCTCTGCAGGCAGCTCCATGCTCCAGACCAGGGGAGGTGGGCCACCTGACCTGAGGTTGGGTGGAGCTGCCTCTCCCTGGGGCTCACTTTCCAGCAGGAAGCCCTGCCTGGTGCAGATAACTGGGGCACTTTGTTATGCCCAGAGTCTTTTTTATTTTTACTACTCTGGGATCAACTTTCCAAAACAGATGTTTGCCAATGCAGAAACACAGACTGGATGGTAATGAGAAGGTGTGCTCCCACCCACCGCAATCCCTACCAACTCCCACTCTTGCTGATTGTTTTTTAAATACCACCACAAGCCTTGTTGACTGTAATAACAATAAGGTTTGTTTAATACGTGGGGCCGGGAAGAGCAGGTTTAGGATGGAATGGAGGGGGGAGATTCTCTCGCTGGCCCTGCAACTGATCTAACATAAAGTCACATTACTTTATGCCTCAGTTTCCCATCTGCAAAATGGAGCTGGGGACCCTTATTTTATTTGAAGTGTATAAGAGCCATGAGACAGAATGCAATCTTGTTAAAGAATCTTAAAAAATCCAGTAATCCAAGCCGGCTACTTCACTTCTAACTCACGAGAAACCCAAGGGAAATGTGTCCATGTGTCCATCACACAAGAATGTCCACCAGGTACAAGAATGTTCACAGCAGGTCTATGCATAACAGCCCCAACCTGGAAACAAGCTAAGTGGCCATGGACACTAGACTGGACAAACACATTGCAGTACCTTACCACAGTGGAAGGCTGGACAGCAGGGAGAGTGAACTTACTAAAACTACAAGCAATGCGTGGATGAATCTCGCAAATGTAATGTTGAGGGAAAGAAGCCCAACGCCCACTCTTATGGCTCTCAGTCTGTCCCAGGTGCCTGCATGCGCCTGCTCCAGGGCCTTCCACCTCTGCCACGGTTCTCTCTCCCTTCAATTCTTTCGTCTCAAAGGACAGCCAACATTTCAGCTGGCACTGGGTGCAGAACCGTGGGATCACCCTGCCCCTTGCTCCCCATGTGTCCCCCTGTCCAGCACAGCACCCCTGCCAGCGGGCAGCCTTGACTCTTGCAGAATTCACCTCCATGCTCCCTCCTCCTTGGAATCGCACTGGCCCTGTTACCATCCTCATCCCGGCCTTTATGATTTTTCTTGCACTTTTGAGCATGATTTTGCTGTTGAAGGTGCCTATTGTTTTCTCCTCTGCCTATAAGGAGAATTTCAAACTTATTTGGCGGACGTGCCACCAGGAATTTGTTTACCTTGGTGCCCTCTCAGGTCCCGATTCATGGCCTCCTTCTTTCCCTCCTCCTCCCTTCAGCACGATGGCTGCTTTGGATCAATTTCCAATAGGATTTCCCGGATGATAGCTCAGGCACAGACGGTAAGGTGTGTCCTCTCTTTGGAATATTTATGTTTACTTAGTACAGGATTTATGAGGTCCATGGCCCAGATCACTGTCTTTTCTCTAAACCTATAGACAAGAATTTGTTTTCTCAGAGGGACTGAAAAAATTCCAAATAAAAACTTGGCAGCCTCCCTGGTGAGGGGGCCCACAGGCTGATCTCCAGATGCTTAACTTATGATAAAGGCCCACAGGGAACAGCAGACCTGAAAGATGCCCTGGAAAATACCATCGGACAGTGTTCTCACTCGTCTCTGCTAACCTCGTATTCTCTGAGACTCAGCCCAGCCCCTTGAGGTGTGCTGTTACAAGACTGCACCAGCTAAGAGAAAAGGAAAATGCAGCCTAATTTGTGCTCATTTTGTTGGGATTATTAAACATTTGCTAATCGTGTTGTTTCTCTTGTCTGAAAGAAAAGAAACAAGTTCTGGGCAATCTTGTTGGGACTTGTGCCTCATTTTACTCCAGGAGTCATGTCTTCTGAAGGCCAAAAGCTTAGCAAAACATTGATATAAAAATGCTGTAATTAAGATTCATTTAGGGAAGGATGGATAAAAAAATGTGGTTAAGAAGATTATCAAGTTATGACTCAGACTAACCGTGTAAATCTTCTTTTTAAAAGAGTAGCTGATGTTTCATAAGAAGATCCATTAAAAAATATAGCAACTCTTCTCCCCAGGAAAATTTACACTATGAATAGAGAGATTAAGAAGGCACATCTGACATGGAAGCTCAGAAGTTTAGAGGTGGAATATTTATCCTATAAGATCATTAGAGATTTTATAAGGCAATTTGGGGTTGTGGGATGGATAAATTTTACATACGCAAAAATTTGTTTTAGAAAAACACCAAGTTATTGTAATTAAGTTATCTGCCCTGCTTGCTAATATCCTCTCATTCTCTCTAGATCAGTAGCTTTCAAATTTGAGCATGCGTCAGAATCACGTGGAAGGATTGTTAAAACCTCAACTGCCCTTGGAGATTCTGATTCAGTAGGTTTGGGTTGAGGTCCCAAATGGCATTTCTAACTAGTTCCCATATGGTATTGCTGCTGCTGGCCTGGGACAACACTTTGAGAACCACAGTTCCAAATCTTTGTAAACCTGCTGCTCATCAAAATTACCTAGGGGAGCAGAGGATCTGAACAGACATTGTTCCAAAGAAGATACACAGATGGCCAGCAAGCACATGAAAAGATGTCAACATCGCTAATTATTAGGGAAACATAAATCAAAACTACAATGACATATTGCCTTAAGTGCGTCAGAATGGCTATTGTTAAAAAGACAAGAAATAAGTTTTGGAGACGATACGGAGAAAAGGGAACCCTTGTACGCTACTGGTGGGAATGCAAACTGGTGCAGCCACTATGGAAAACAGTATGAAGATTCCTCAAAAACTTAATAATAGAACTACCATATGATCCAGCTATACCATCTCTAGGTATTTACCCAAAGACAATGAAAACACTAATTCAAAAAGATATTTGTGCCCCTATGTTCATTGCAGCATTATTCACAATAGCCAAGACTTGGAAACAACCTCAGGCCCATCAATGGATGAATGGAGGAAGAAGATGTGGTGTATATATGCAATGGAATACTACTCAGCTGTAAAAAAGATGAAATCTTGCCTTTTTAACAACATGGATGGTCCTTGAAGGCATTATGCTAAGTGAAATAAGTCAGACAGAGAAAGCCAAATACCATATGATCTCACTTACATGTGGAAGTTAAGACAACAACAACAAACAAACACATAGGCACAGAGAATAGATTGGTGGTTACCAGAGGGGAAGAAGAGAGAGAAGAGAGTGAAAAGGGTAAAGGGACACATGTGTGTGGTGAAGGACGGCAACTAGACTGGGTGGTGAACATGATGTAGTCTTCATAGAATTGAAATATAAGGATGTACACCTGAAATTTATGTAATGTTATAAACCAATGTTCCCTCAATAAAAAATAAATAAAATTACCTGGGGAAGCTTTGGAAAATGTCCCGTGCTTGACCATACCAGACCAATTGAATCAGAAAATCTCTGCCAGGGGATCCTGGGCATAGAATGTTTCAGAAACAATCAGGTGACTCTATGTGTAGTCAGCGCTGAGAATTTTTGTTCTAGGTGACCCTTACTCATGTCCCAGCCTTCAAAGATCGTGATAAGAAAACAGTTAGCAGCCAGCCGCTGGGCGCTTGTTGAAGTGCGGGCTCCTGTGCCCTCTGTCTGGCCTGCTGCAGGGTGGCCTCCTCCCATATCCAGGAGGGGCAGTTTCTGGAGGAGTCTGGGCTATCAGCAAGATTACAGAAGCCTCCCTGGGAGTTTTCTTCTGCCTGAGAACTGGGAGGGCAGCCTGAGTCAGAACAGGTTCACATTGTGCTTTGGGCATGTGATAGCTGGTCTGGGGGACAATGAATCATTTTATCTTTTTAACAAAAAGGCAGGAAAGAAACGGTTCTCACTGCTTTCGCCAATATTTTCTTATTTAAGCTCCAAACAGTAACCAGATCAAGGCTGGGAGAATTATCTACATTTTTACAGATGAGTAAACTGAGGCCCAGAGGACTTAAGTGAACTTCCCGCAGTCACAAGACAAGGAGGTGGCAGAGCTGTGATTTGAATCTGGGGCTGTTTGACTCCAAAGGCAAGGCAGCTGCCACCTCACCACTTTTGCAAAATGCCTCTGGTGCTCCAGAAACCATAGATGTTATACAGGACTGGCTGCGTAATGTGTGGGCCCCAGTGCAAAATGAAACGCTGGAGCCTCTTGTTAAAAAATTAAGAATTCAAGAGGCCGGCCCCATGGCCGGCTGGTTAAGTTTGCATGCTCTGCTTCGGCAGCCTGGGTTTCCAAGTTCAGATCCTGGGCGTGGACCTACACCACTCATCAGCCATACTGTGGCAGCATCCCACATACAAAATAGAGGAGGATTGGCACAGATCTTAGCTCAGAGTGAATTTTCCTCAGCAAAGAAAAAAAAATTAAGAATTTAAGAAGGCAGCATCAGAGCATTAAACCAAGTGCAGAGCCCTGTGTGACCGCACAGGTTGCATGCCCGTGAAGCCAGTCCTGACGTTATGTATTAACAGTGCAAACTACACATGAAACATCTGATCAAATAAGAAGGTGTGCTCAGAGGCACCTTGCTGGGGAGGTAGGAGCCCCAGATCTGAGGATGGAGATACTAGATTGTAGTAACATCTCTGTGGATAATTTCCTATTATTCCTATTGACCTTGAGCATGATATTTAGCCTCTTGGAGGTTCAGTTTATTCATGTGTAAAATTGAGAGAGGGAGAAGTGGAGAGGTGGTGGACCAGCTCAGTGTTTCTCAAACTCTAGTTATTTATATAGCACATTTTCATATAGTGGCTAGGATCATGGACTCTGGACCCATACTACCTGAATTCTAATTTTGGCTCTGCTGTATTCTAGCTATGTGACATCAGTCAAGTGCCTCATCTGTCAAATGGAGACCATTGTGAGGATTAAATAAATCCATGTAAGTAAAGTGCTCAGAACAATGGCTGATAGGTGATAAGTGCTATATGAGTGTTCATTATTACTATGAATCATATGGCACCTGTACTGGTTCTACTGTTTTTTTCTTTGATTTGACTCACTTTTTACATTTAAAAATAGCCGCCAGATTCATGGATGTACATTTTTTCTAGTATATATGAAAATGTATAATAACTATATAATATTTTGAAAAGTTCATTCATAAACTCTCTAAAAATCAGCCCAAATATTACCATCGGCCAGGTCACCACACTATGGGTGACATTGTGCTAGATACTGAAGACCCCTTCCAGCTTTAATAGTGTGGGAATGAATGAATACATCCATGTGGCTTTGTGTCAATACCTTCATTCATTTAAAAACACGTGACTGAAATATTTCTACTCCCTTCAGTCATTTTCACCCATAGTAGAATCTTTCCATTGGTTAACTACATATTCCAGTGGAAAAATGTTTAAACAGAGAAGAGAGATTGTGAATAAATCACATAAATGGTTAAAACCTGGACGAGTCAGTGGGGTCCTCTCAAGAAATCCCCCTAAAGTCTAACAAGGGATGAGGCTTCGAGCAGTGGAAAATGGGGACAAATGCTTACGGAAAGGCATAGGATGGGCTTCAGAGGTGAGGAGTCTGCCAGAAGACATATGCCCTTTCCTTTGAGTACTGTTTTACTCCACTTCCCTCTACGCAAGTCTTATAGGCCCAGTTCAGATTCTACTTCCTCAAAGTCCTTTCTGGCTATTCTGACTGGAAGTTTCTTTTTTCTCGTCTGAAGAGTGCTTTATAATCATTGAGAAGTGTTTCTTAAGCATGTGCTGTGTTCTCGGCACAGAGGACACCCTGTTGAACACCCATGTCCTTGACCTCAAGGAGTAGATGGGCTACTGATTGATGAGTCTCTACTGCCATGCCCAGGCTGGTTGTTTCTTGTGTGTTTGTCTTGCCTCTTCTTAAGGCAGGGGTTACTCATTCCATTACTTTTCTACTCCTTAAAGCACCTAAGGATCCTTAGCTCAGTATTTTTAATTAGAGACCCCAGGGTTACCAAGTAGCTTAGGGAACATAAGATTAGTGACTCAGAAACTTTAAAATTAGTCTTCACTTAAACAACCCTCTCAGTTATCACAAGCACCAATCCCCAGCCACATTGTAAACATCAGTGCTTGTCAGATATGATAAGCATGTAATCTGAATGCAATATAAACTGATCACAAAGTAAGGCTAGAAATCCTAGGAAAGGGACAGAACTTCTTGAAGGCATTAGACTGAGTTTAGAGACAAACTTTAATTTACACCCAAAGCTGTGGGCAATTGAGGACCTGAGAGAGTCATACCAGTTATTCACAGAAGAAGAGACAATCAACAAGGATGGTGGAGTGATGGATACTGCCCAGGAGAATGACTGGTATATCAAAGGATGATAAAGAGACCTTGGGAAAAAGTGAAAAACTCTTGAATATTTTACAGAAGTCAATTTAAAGAGAGAGATGTTAAATGGTGCCATGATGCAATTTTGTCAGAAAAATTATGCCAAAAAATCCATACTTAATTCATACTTTGCTAATTTAAAAAATTAGAGCATGATCACTATTTTAATTTAATTTTGTCAAATGTAAGATAAATAACTTTTTCATAATTTTTAGTTTCTCAGAATTTTAATCAACCTTTCCCCCTCTCCCTTTTACTACGCTATTTTTGTCCCTTTTTTATGTGGATTCATTTTAAATGAGCTTTTTTGGTACTAATTATCCATAAGAAAAACTTCCAATCATCATATTCAATGAAGTGATGGATTGATCAGCATCATTTTTCAGAACCAACGACCAAGACCATGACAGGCAGAAAGGAGACAACTTGCTTTATTGACTACTGCAGAAAGCAAGGGTCCATAGAACCAGCCAGATTTTTCTCAGAATGGAGATGCCTGGTCTACCTAGAAGGTAATTTTGGGCTAAGGCTTAAAAGGGAACTCTCAAGGCTCCAAAGGAAGTTGCTTACCCACAAAGCACCAGACTGCAAACCGGATCCATGTGATGGTAGAGAGCTTTAGCATGAGATAGATGTTCACCAGCATGGCAAAGGCAGGCACAAAGGGGAGGCAGGGGGCCATGTAGGGCAGCTTCTTGGGGTTCTCTGGCTGCTGCAGGATCACAAACACCAGGGCGCTGATCAGTAGCACCATCAGAACGACCAGAAGGATGGCCCACCAGCTCTGTTCTGAGATGTAGTCGGAACCAAAGATGATGAAGGAGCAGAAGATGAACATGAGGATGAAGAGCAGGAGCACACAGATGGTCACCGTGTGCCCTGTGGCTGTTGTGGGCCTGTCCATTTTGCCTGGAAGGCCCAGCCGGATCCTCATGGTATAGTAACGGGGCCCAATCAGCTTCTTCAACTTGATGAGATAAATGTTTTCAGATTCATCGGCTTCTATGCCTGTGGTCATGTCCACAGTGCCATAGTTGGGGTGGTTGACGTTGTAGGTTGACTTGTCGGACTTCCCTATGAGCATCTCATTGTCTCCCAAGGATGGTAAGTTCTTAGCCCCGCATGTGTTGGTGGCTGGGCCTGAAAACTCTTCCCCTTCGCTCACAGGAGAGCAAACTTCCTTCTCACAGTCAGCCAGAATGCCCTCCTTCTTCTTTGTGTGCTCCTCAGACAAGAACTTGACGAAGCCGTCAATGTCACTCTCTGGTTGATAGCGAAGAAGCAAGACGCAGACAGAGACCAAGGTGTAGGCAAGCAGTGTGCCAATGGACATCATCTCTATCAGGTCTCTCAGGCTGACTAACAGAGAGAGGAGAGCCGCCAGGAACCCCGACACGATGCAGGCCACCACTGGCGTCTCTGTGTAGGAGCTCACATGAGCCAGGAACCTGCCGGGAGGGGCAAGAAGAGGGTTAACAGAGGGCTAAGATGGTGACTGACTCTAACATGGCTTAATGCCTCCGGGCCCTGCTCCTCCAATTTACTTCTGGATTCACTGTTTTAAATATACCTGCTATTCCTACCTCAGGATTTGGTTCCTGGAATATAATTTAAAAAGAATTTAATATAATTCCTTGGTTTTGAGGCAAACTTCTTTATTAAAGTTCTTACTTTGTTATGTGGTATGAAGGGCTGATATAATCTAGGAGGTATGCCAGAGAGCCTAAATTGAAGCACAGGCTTTGCTCTGAAGAAGTGATAGTTGGAGAAGTCATACACCTTCATGGAGGCCCTCTAAACCTCTGCCACCCAAAGTGTGTTCTATGGATCAGCAGCATCAGCATCACCACGGAGCTTGTTAGAAATACACTCTTTCAGGTTTCACCTGAGACCTGCTATATCAGAATCTCTGGGGGTGAGGCCCAGCAAATGATGCTTTAAAAAACCTCCGGCGGATTCTGATTTATGCCAAAGCTTGAGAAGCACTGTGCTACAATAAAAGTACAGGGAGTTAGTTGGCAAACAGCACAATAATTAAGAACACGTGCTCATAGATGCAGGCTAAATCCAGCCAGTTACCAAGTGGAGGACGATTCCTGTTGGCCTCAGGTAGGTGCCTGCTTGCTTCCTCTCTCTCCTCCTGATCCTGTCTCCTCCCTCCTCTTCTATTCCGCCTTGATTTTCATGATTCACACAAGACTATAAACTGCTCTTGGAGCCCCAGCATCTTTCCTGTTAGTTTTCTTTGACAGCAGAAAAACCTTCTGGATGTGTGAAGTTGTCACACCTCCACCATGGTCAGCCTCTTCTTGATCTGTCCAGCTCTCTAGACACAGAAATTCTGACCTGGTGATGACTTCAGGGGGTATACACAGGAAATGGAGCAGAAGGTGACAGCTGATGGCAGAGATTAAGTCCCTGAGCTGGATCCCTCTGCACCTGAGAGCTCATTGGCCTCCATGGTTTACTCTTTGCTTTGCGCCCTTGAAGAGTGCCTTCCCCACAAGTCTCTCACATGGTGGGCACTGGGAACCAAGAGATGGGGCCACATCCCCTTGTACTATGGGCAGATAGGCCACTTTGTGGCCAACGTAGGGGACTGGAACTGCCAATACATTGGTGTGGTTAAGTCTGGTCTTTGGAGCCATTCAGTCATGGGTTCAAATCCTGGCCCCCCCCGTTCAGCACCTGGGGGATTTAGGGCAAGTTTTTTTCACCTCTCTGAGTGTACTCATCTAGCATAGTCATCTGAAACAGAGTTCTTGTGACGACTAAATGGGATACTGTATACAAAGCACCTGGGATGCACAAACGTTCAGTAAACGGTAGCTATTGTTGCTACAATTGTTAGGTTCCATTAGGAGGGTCTTATTCTCTCTTTGATTGTAGCTTTGAACTTTTTCAACTTCAGAGGGGCTGTGGGGAGAGGAGCAGTCCCTAGGTCTCAAAGTGACAGCAGGCCTAAGATGTCCCCGGGATGGGTTCTTCCTTCTGAAGGCCACTCAGTGCAGCAATTTGGCACCCACCATGTTCACAAAGGAACACACAGTGTCAGGCAGGAGGGGAGGGGCCAGTTAGGGCAACATATCAGCTTGCACTGGATTGAGGGACCAGAGTCGAACTGAGGGGCTGCCTTAGGGCCTAAGCTGTTTTCACTGAAGCTCTTTGTCAGCATAAATGAGAAGTGCCACTGACTATGTTAAAGGCACTCACATCAAAATTAGTCAGGCTGAGAGTGGGTGACATTCTCCCTGGACATTCATGGCAGAACAGCACAAGTTCCACAGAGCATAGCACTTACCTGAAAAGGAGCCCATCACCAGCCATGGCATAAATGACCCTAGGCATTGGGAAGAGGGAGCCCAGCAAGCTGACTGTCAGGCCTGCAACAGACCCAATGGCCACGATGAATTTTGCAGCGTAGAACCCATGAGCCACAAACATCTCCATGAGCGGGGATTCCGTGTCAATGGCATAATACGGCACCATCAGAGTTAAGATCATGCTCACCTGTCAAAGCAAGAGAAAACATGGCTGGAGGTAGAGGGGACTGAAACATGGATGGATGTCCCATAGGAGAGGAAAGAAGTCTGCAGTTGGTGGCAGAGGCCTGCATGCAGTTTGGATCTGCCACTTCCCAGCATGTGCCTTCACTTTAGACCAGTCATTTGGCCTCTGGAGCTCTTGGTCTCAGTATTTTCTCTCCACATGAGAATTTAGAGGACTGGACCAGATAACCTCTAGTATCTCTCTATGGCCCTTTCATATTCGAGGAATAAGTTTGCAGGTATTTCAGCCCCATGGAAGCAGAGCCGTGCTGACTGTTCAACGAAGGGCAGATATTACCAGGTGGAAGGAGTTGCAGCCAAAGGTGCTGGAGCCAGGGCCTGGCAGTGACCATGCACACCCTGCCCACATGGACAAGCCCCTCATTTCTTTTATACTTTCAGGGTCCTACAGGGTCTTATCTGTACTGCCTCTCACCCTGAAGACCAGAGATCAAAACTCCAAAGAGACGTGCATAGGAGGTCCACAGCCAACTAACCAATGAGGACTCATATTTCTATTTTCTCTCTGTAGCTCAGTTCCAGGAGCCGAGCAGGCCATCAAACAAATTATGGCATCAAGATGGAATCCAGTGCTACTCTGGAGCTGTAAGGCCACTATGGCTTAACCAGGAATCACTTGGGACTCCCAGGACCTATTTCTCTTCCTATGTCATAGATCTGCCATAGCATCCCTCCCTTCTTATGGCCAGGCTCCCACCCACCCTGGCCTGCGAAAGCTAATCCTGGCATCAAGAAGGGAGTTCAGAGCCTGAAAGGGAGAGGGCAGTGCATTTCTAGACCACTTCTTTGCCTACTCCTCAGGAGCCAAGACCCTCCGGTGAAGTCCTGGGTCACTAGGGAGGCCCACAGCCCAGCAATCTGGCTCTTCTCCTGGTGGTGAAACGGCAGGCTGGTGACCAGCACAAGACCAAACAGCCCCTGAGGGCTGGTTAAGGCCCTTGCATTCTGAAAGGGAATGTTTCTGAGCAACATCGCCACTTGCAACGTCTCCTCTGGGGGTCGGGTGGGATGGGCTAGAGGAGAGGGGATTGATTTTTACAGCAATTTGCGTTGAGTTTCCTGCCCATGTTAGATCAGGATGGGCAAAAAGTTGCTAGATGCACAGAAGTCCTCTGTAGTCTATAACGTGTTATTCTAAGGAAGGAACTGTGATTATTAACTTTACTTTGTGTGCTGCAAGAGTAGACCACTGGAGATGGGGGAGGTGTGAGGGAGGAACAGGAGGGGAAATGCAGAGCAGAGGGTCTCTGCTGCTCCCCCCACACCCATGCTCTGTCTGCTGGGATGATCAGGGCATGGATAAGATGAAGCCACTTGCACGCATGTGCACAGGGGGTGGTGCTAACTGACCTATCTGTAAACCTTTGGGTGGGCAGCTGAATTTCTATAAACTGCATCCAAGGTTGCCCTTGTGTTTTCCTTTGGCTTCCAGGACAATCCTGTTTTGCAGCTTAATGATCCACTGGTCTGGTTTCTTTAGGTAGTTGCTAAAGATGGTTTTTGTTTTTCTTTTTGAGGTGGGGGGTGGAAGGAGGTGCTTTTCACATGCAGTGGCAGCAGGAATGGCAGGGTACACTCCAGATGCTGGTTCTTTCCCAATTTGGTGACTGAAGTGAGTGGGACCCTCAAGGCCTGGGAGCATTTGTGTAACTACAAACCTGTTGGCTTGTCAGCTGGTTCCCTCCACTGCCAGGGGCTGAGGAGGATGTTGGATGTGGCTAAACTGTTTCCGTGATAGAAATGCTGGGATGGGACCCCCCAGCTGAGAGATGACACATCAAAAGTGTGAAATGTATCTCAGGGGTATGATCCTGGGAGACAAGCCTGCAGGCTTCCTTCTGAGGACTCTCCTTGGCAGGGAAACCTGAAGGGGAGAGCTTGAGCTGGTGTAAAAAGAGCGAGCAAGAGCAGACAGAAATTGCATTTCCCCTGGGAGATTTAAGAAGAGCGTCTCTAGAGGATAATGTATTCTCTCTCCCCACTCTGGGGGAGCCTCGCCTCTGCTGCCGGGAAGCTCCCAGAAGACAGAAGAGCATTGAGGAGGGTGCACAGAGGCCACAATGCCTCTGCTCGCACACCCACCCGTTACTGCCAGCCTATGATCTGAGCTCCTTGGATGGCGGCCCACTCCCTGCACGCTATCCCCTGGGTTGCAGTGGACACCCAGGGCCTGTGTGTAGAGTGGGACAGGGATGGAAACTCAGAGGCCATGGCTGAAGTGAGGGCCTGGGGCTTCTCCCATCTCCAGTTTGGAGTGCTGATTTTCTTCTTGTCATTAGTGGATGGGGATCCAGGGGGCATGAGGCATGTGCATAGAAACACTAAAAAGGCACAAGGAAAGGGCTGGTTCCCGACAGCAGGGACCTCTGTCCCAGAGCCACATTTTAAAATCAAATATGAAAAGGCCGTGAGGAGAGTTCCATAAGCATTTGGTACTTACGGATACATATGCTGTCAGGCAGATGACCAGGGACGCAGTGATAGCATAAGGGATGGACGTGTTGGGATTTTTGGCTTCCTCTCCGGTGGTGGCGATGATGTCAAAGCCAATGAAAGCATAGAAACATGTGGCCGCACCTTGCAGCACCTGTATGAATAATGGCATTTGTTAGACTCAGTGAGAGGGCAGCACCAAGGCCTTAGACGTGGTCCCTGCAAGTGCCCAATGCCCGGCAGACATTATTGAGTGCAGAGGGGGTAATATGGTGGAACTTCTGTTAAGCACTCGAATTTTGATCTCCTCCCCTTTCTAGCTGTGTGACCCTGGGCAATTCCCTCATGTCTAAAATGGAGATGAGAAGAATTATGTCCGAATAAAAACTAGGTCATTCAACTCATTCAAATCATTTTTGGCATTATGTGGAATTATAAATAAATCAATAAGCTGGCTAACCCTATGTCTTGGGGGAACTCATTAACCTCTCTGTACTTTGTTTTCATTCAATTGTTCTCAACCACAACCAGAGGTTGTATGACCACCCCTAGAGGACATTTAGAAATGTGAGGAGGTATTGTAACTGTCACAGAGACATGGAGTGGGTGCTTCTGGCATTTAGTGTAGGGGACTCAGATGTTTCTGCACAAAGAGTTGTCCTGCTCAAACTACCATTAGTGCTCTTGATAAATCAGCTGTATGGTAACTTCCAGATGTGAAATGATATTAAGAATTTTCAGATCTTCAGATATTCTATTGTCTGCCATAGGAAGACAGGCAGAGACAGTTTGATTTTTCTGCTCCTTTTGGGGGCTTAAGTGACCTCACTGGGCTATAAGGCAGGAGAAGACACGAGGTGTGAGGCAGGGAAAGCTGGGGAGGTGGTATCCAGTGACATCTGCTGGATGTCTGTCTGACAAGAGCCTATGTGGCTCCCAGGGTGGTTGGGAATTGATAAGTCAAGATGACAGTGAAAATCTTTCCTTGAGGAGTGTGTTACTTTCTTCCAAAGAATCTATTGAAATTTAAATGAAGTTTCCCCACTTTAGAATTCTCATTATCAGCTGAAAGTAAAAAATGTGCCCTCTGAGAACAGGAACAAGACAAGGATGCCCACCATCACCACTCTTATTCAACACAGTACTGGAGGTTTTGGCCAGAGCAATTAGGCAAGAGAAAGGAATAAAAGGAATCCAAATAGGGAGAGAAGAAGTGAAACTCTCACTGTTTGCAGAAGACATGATCTTATATACAGAAAACGCTAAAGAATCCATCAGAAAACTGTTAGAAATAATTGACAACTACAGTAAAGTTGCGGGATACAAAATCAACTTACAAAACTCAGTTGCATTTCTGTACTCTGATAACGAATTTATGGAAAGAAAACTCAAGAATAAATTCCATTTACAATCACAAAAAAAGAATAAAGTACCCAGGAATAAATCTTTTTTTTTTTTTTTAAGATTTTTTTTATTTTTTCCTTTTTCTCCCCAAAGCCCCCCGGTACATAGTTGTATATTCTTTGTTGTGGGTCCTTCTAGTTGTGGTATGTGGGACGCCGCCTCAGCGTGGTCTGATGAGCAGTGCCATGTCCGCGCCCAGGATTCGAACCAACGAAACACTGGGCCGCCTGCAGCGGAGCACGCGAACTTAACCACTCGGCCACGGGGCCAGCCCCCTACCCAGGAATAAATTTAACTGAGGAGGCGAAGGATTTATACAATGAAAACTATAAGACATTATTGAAAGAAATAGATAATTACATAAAGAGATTCCATGCACATGGACTGGAAGAATAAACATAGTTAAAATGTCCATGCTACCTAAAGCAATCTACAGATTCAATGCAATCCCAATCAGAATCCCAATGACATTCTTCACGGAAATAGAACAAAGAATCCTAAAATTCATATGGGGCAACCAAAGACTCCAAATTGCTAAAGCAATCCTGAGAAAAAAGGACAAAGCTGGAGGCATCACAATCCCTGACTTCAAAATGTACTACAAAGCCATAGTGATCAAAACAGCATGGTACTGGTACAAAAACAGACACACAGATCAATGGAACAGAACTGAAAGCCTAGAAATAAAACTTTACACCTATGGACAGCTAATCTTCGACAAAGGGGCCCAAGAACACACAATGGAGAAAAGACAGTCTCTTCAATAAATGGTGTTGGGAAAAGTGGACAGCCACATGCAAAAGCATGAAAGTAGACCATTATCTCATGCCTTACACAAAAATAAACTCAAAACGGATCAAAGACTTGAAGATAAGTGCTGAAACCATAAAACTCCTGAAAGATAAAGTACACGCTTTGACAATGAACTTAAAAGGATCATTTTGAATACCATGTCTTCTCAGACAAGGGAAACAAAAGGAAAAATAAACAAGTGGGGGGTTCATCAGACTAAAGAGCTTCTGCAAGCCAAAGAAACTAAGATCAAACCCAGAAGGCATCCCACCAATTGGGAGAAAATTTTTGCAAATCGTATATCTGACAAGGGGTTAATCTCCATAACATATAAGGAGCTCACACAACTGAACAACAAAAAAACAAACAGCCTGATCAAAAAATGGCAGAGGAGATGAGCAGACATTTTTCCAAAGAAGACATACAGCTGGCCAATAAACACATGAAAAGATGTTCAACATCACTAATCATCAGGGAAATGCAAATCAAAACTACACTAAGATACTACCTTACGCCTGTTAAAATGGCTATAATCACTAAGACTAAAAATAGCAAATGTTGGAGAGGGTGTGGAGAGAAGGGAACCCTCATACACTGCTGGTGGGAATGCAAACTGGTGCAGCCACTATGGAAAACAGTATGGAGATTCCTCAAAAAACTAAAAATAGAACTACCCTATGACCCAGCTATCCCACTACTGGGTGTCTACCCACACAATTTGAAATCAACAATCCAAAGTAACATATGCACCCCTATGTTCATTGCAGCACTATTCACAATAGCCAAGACATGGAAACAATCCAAGTGCTCATCGACTGATGATTGGATAAAGAAGATGTGGTATGTATATGCAATGGAATACTACTCAGCTATAAAAAAGACAAATTCATCCCACTTACAACAACATGGAAAGACCTGGAGGGTATTATGTTAAGCGAAATAAGCTGGACTGAGAAAGAGAAACACCAGGTGATTTCATTCATGTGTGGAATATGCACAAACACACAGACCAAGACACCAGTTCAGTGGCTACCAGGGCAAAGCAGGTGGGGGTGGGAACAAGGTGTGAAGGGGAGCACCCATGTGGTGATAGTCAAGAAATAATGTACAACTGGAATTTTACAATGATGTAAACTATTATGAACTCAAAAAAAAAATAAAAAACAATGTGCGTCTTTGAATGCTTGGGGATGTCCTTTAAGGGGAAGATGAGAGAGATTTTTCTGGACTTGTGTGTATGTGGAGGGCCTTGGCAACATGTAAGCTCCAGCCAGGGGTCCAGGAGCGATGCTCATTGTAGACTGGACCCTTTGTTCTTTTTCTCCACATTGGGTTTATAAATGATGACATTCAAAACAAGTGCCAAACAGACACCTGCCCCCAATTTTGACTCTTACCGTTCCCATCAACTTCTCAGTAAGTAAAAGACAAAATACTAAGTACTGGAACCTACAAGGTACCTCACAAAATTGAAGGTCTTCTGAAATCCTCAAAAGCACCTTTGCTCATCTGTAAGATGAGCTGGTCTCCTCTGCAGACTCTCCCGTTAGGATTCTGTTTCAATTCTCTAACTGGGGGCTCTTGTCCCGGGGTCCATGCAATTTAAGGGGTCTCTGAATTTTGCTGATAAAAATTTGAATCTTTATTTTCACTAACCTCAGACTGAATGTTAGCATTTCTTTTAATAATGGATGTAGGTGGCAAGCTAACAGTTCCTGTGACTTTGTCACCAGTAGCAATCAGATATTTTCCTGTCACATCAGACTTGTTGCAGAGATCTTGAAATATTGCTTGTGCTCATTGCTACTTCCAAATTATGATAGTTATTAGACATAGATATTAATATTTAAAGCACTAATAAAGGAGCACATTGTTATTATATTACAATTTAAAAATATTTTTATAACTATATTCAATATAATTTCTTTCTTTTTTTGAGGAAGTTCAGCCTTGAGCTAACCAACATCTGCTGCCAATCCTCCTCTTTTTGCTGAGGAAGACTGGCCCTGAGCTAACATCTGTGCCCATCTTCCTCTACTTTATTTGTGGGACGCCTGCCACAGCATGGTGTGCCAAGCGGTGCTGTGTCTGCAGCCGGGATCGGAACCGGCGAACCCCGGGCTGCCGAAGTGGAACATGCACACTTAACCGCTGCGCCACCGGGCCAGCCCCTAATTGATTTCTTTTGAATTCCTATGTAATTAGGTTATTCATTTATAAACACAACTTTCAGAAAGGGTCCACAGTTTTCACCAGACTGCCAAGGAGTCCATGGCACAAAAAAGAAAATCTAAGAACTCCTGGTCTATTCTAGTAACCCATGTAGAAAGAACTTTTCAAACCAGCAATTGTCACCCGGGGGCTATTTGCTAGGAGAGGAGATAACTCCAATTTCACTCCAGTGAAGTCCTTTGTTTTTCTTGGCCTCCAGGCAAGGAGGGAAAACAGAGCTCACCTCATTGTACATTGTAGAGGTGCACAGGTTTGGAAATGTGCTTGTTTTCATTGATCTAGAAAATGTTTCTGGTCTTCAAGGATAGACGGATACTGGGACTGCAGGTTCGCTAAGCTGCTTCCATCAAGGAAATCCTCACTTTAAGACAGCTTCCAGAAAACAAGTTCTCCCTTCTTCCCTTACACACACAAACACACGACACACACACACACGCACCCCTCCTGTAGATCATACAGTGACCTGTTACGACAATCAGTCTGATGATGCGTCACTCCCAACTAGGCTGTCCCAGGGGTACAGTGCCATGCCTATTTGGTGTGGTCAGCTCTGGATGGAAAGGTCATAGATACCGGGAGAGCTCACTGCTGAAGAAAGGAGGGTGGGAGGGTCCTAAATAAGAACTCTGGGGGCAAATCTACCCTAGAAAAAAATGAGAGGTCTGTAATCCACGCTATGTGAGGAGTAAGTGGGGACCCAGGGGCATCTCACTTGAAGAAAAGAGGACTCAGTGGAAGACATGGAGGACACCCTCCAAGTCTGAAGGGCAGACCATGCAGTGGTTGGAAGAGAGGTAAGCTGTAGGCTCCAGAGGGAATCCCAGAGCCGCGCATGTGAACGGGGTCAGGTCTGGTCAGGAGTTCAAACTCTAGACCGTCAAACCTCAGCTGGTTCTGCCACATACTAGCTCGGTGACCTAGAACAAACTCCGAACCTCTTGGAGCTTCATTTTCTTTATCACTTAAATGAGATAAAAATAGTATTTAGCTCATAGTGTTGTTACAAGGATTAAGAGAGATAATATAGTAAATCACCATCATATAATACAGTAGGTACTCAATAAATATCAGCTCTTATCAGCAGTGTTTTTATTACTTTTGTAAATTTTTCTAGAAGTAGATGAAACCCAAGGGCACAGACAAATTCCTCCTCTTTGTTCTTCTTTTGGAATGGACACATTTTATTAACCGCTCCCCTGTGCCAGGCACTGTGCTAGCTGATGTGGATCCAGTCATAAGCAAAAAGTACCCTGAGCTTGGCCCCTGGGGCTTGGAGTCGAGAGGATACTGCAAGACCCAAAAGGCAACCTTGACTGTGGTAACAAATTGAACAAAATTAATAAGTACCTATATTATTTGTAAAACATAAATGCTGCTTTTTTCCAGATGAATGAAAGAATGGACGGCAATTACTGATAATGTTTAGATACTAGAAAATTAACTGAGATTCAATTGGGAGGAGAAAGAATAAGTTTGCAAAGAGAAGGTCTGTTAGCCTGAATTTGCATAGGTAGCACTCAAAAGCAATTATGGTTGAAGACTGAACAGATCAGAGGTAGGACGTTTGGAGTTTCTACTACGTCAGGCAGGAAACAGAATTTAACTTGGAGGGTTCAGATGAATGATTTCAGTGAAGGGCTATAGGAGCCAAGGCTGGGAAGGAGTGAGGAAGAAACACCCTCAGCTTCTGATAATATTTCCCATTGGCTAAACCCAACAGGAAGCGGCCAACAAGAGGTGTACTGGAGCATAGAACAGAGCATGTCGGGTGGAGAATGCATCTGCGGAGTGGAGGCAAATGGTGAAAAACCAGCACACCTGCCAAGGTCAAACAGACCCTGCCCTAAAAACATGTAGATTGAATAAACAGATTATTGAAGAGAAGGTAATAAAATTGGCAAATAAGGTCACCTTTTTACTTCACTTAGTTTAGATGAGTTTTTCTTCCTTGCAAGCAAATGATCCCTGATTGGTAAATACAAAAGGGCCGTGAAAAGAAGCTGTGTATGGGTGTGTCTCTACCCAAATAACCACTAAAATTGCTTTCCACTTCACTCTATCCAGATCTCAGATCCGGTCACTCGTATTTAGGACTAGGATACCCTTCCATGCGTGAAAGCATGCGTGTGGTACCTAGGGGTGATCGTCCGTGAATAAAATTGGTGGGTGAAGCGTGTGTGTGTGTGTATGTGTATTTCTGGATTCATTGGTGCCTTATCTTAATTCACCTTTAACATTTTACGTGAGTGAAAAGTAGTATTGACTTTTTAATTTGATGACATAAGCAGAGATTGTTTCCAAAGTAAACCTGATGTAGCTGCTCAGCCAGGCGATCCAGATAGGTCTGTCCCTCTGTAGAGTTTTGTGGGGAAGCAGCACGTGCTTCAGTTGCTGGAGTGCTGCTGCTTAATGAGTTGTCACAAGCAGTGTCATTAGTGGCCTGCTACTCAGTGTGTGGGGTCCCTAAAAGCTGGCCTCCTGTGCCTTGCTGATATTTGAGAGGCATTGAGATGAGGCAGCTCTCCATATTCTGCCTTGGCCAGTCTGCCAGATGCCTGGGAGATAATTAGACATCTTTATATAATTCACTTCCAAGGTAACAAGACAAAACTCCAACTCTAATAGCATTTTCCATCATCCTCATGCTCCAGATCTATTAGCAGCCTGTCCACAGTGGCAGTGGAATGTACTAATATGTTCCAACAAATGGATTCAAATGTGAAGAACATGAAAAACAACTTTTCCTTTGTTTGGAGGCTATCAGCATTACCCACAAGTACTTGCTATGGATGGTTTTCTTGGGAGCTATTTGTGCTGATAGCATGTCTTTTTTGGCTAAAGAAAAAGCATAAGATAGCATCAAGAACAAATAACATACAGAGAATACATGTCCAACAATGTTCAGGGGCTGAGGAATTGCAGATGGAAGCAGGAGTTCAGCTGAGGGCCAGCAGTTACTTGATACAGGGACAAATGTTTGTTGTTCTTAAGCTCTTCAAGACCAAAGAAGCATTTGACCCAGAACCTGTAAGTGAGTAAACCATTCCTTTAGCTATTTTCTTTGGAAGGAAGTGGTTGCATCAGGGGAAAGAATAGGCTTATGAGGGGTCCATGGCCAGAGGAAAGATTGTTTGTTAACCCTCTCAAAGCACTTGAGAATTGTGTTTCAAGTCATGTAATGGTATTCTTATAAACCGTTCCCTACACAATGGTTTTCTCCATCCCATCCTACCTAAAGTGACTGAAAAGTAAAGTGGATTGGAACTCTGAACTAGTCCTCCTGTCAATGGTAGGAGCCAGGTTTTCCATAAAGAGTGAAGAAGTTCATGCAGCTGCTAAGTAGGCAATTTGCTTTTGTTGATGATTGTTAGATAACAGAACAGGGAGGGTATTTATTAACTTGGTGGATGGCATGCTCATGAGAGGCTGTCAGATCTTAAAAAATAGGATCTATATTCAAAACACCCTTGCTGGACTGGAAAAGTGACCCGAAACCAAAATTGAGAAAGAACAAGTCCAGGCCAGTTTGCTGGGGGAGGAAATGTACTCTGCAGAAATCCAAGGCCAGGCAGATAGCAAAGAGGATGAGTCAGCAACATGTTCACACTGGGCTGTCCTTTGTGCTCAGATGATGCTTTCAGTCACAGCCACTAGGGCACTTATTTGAATTTCCTGCAGGGGTATTGGATTTGCAGTGAAAAATCCAAACTCTCAGCCATGCCTTTTTGGTGGCCAGTGACAAGCCTACTCGGTAGTAGGTTTGGGTTGGAGTGAGGTCAGTAAGGCCCAAGGTGCGAAGAAAGACAATTGGTCCCATGTGTCCAAACCGGTGGGATGTGGAGCAAATGTGGGCTTTGGCTCATCTAGAACTGGGATTGAATTTTAACTCTATTACCGTCTAGACTGTGATCTTAACTTTTCCAAACTTAAGTTATTTCGATGTAAAAGTCAAGATTATTGCACTTATTTTATAGGGCTGTTGTGAAGATTAAGTGAAAAGTGTCTATGAAAGAGTGTGTCATAAAGAAAATGTTGTGTTAGAAATAACATCCTCCCTTTCATTTTTTTTTTTTTTAAAGGCAAGGTGTTTAAAGATTTTATTTTATTTTTTCCTTTTTCTCCCCAAAGCCCCTCGGTACATAGTTGTATATTCTTCGTTGTGGGTCCTTCTAGTTGTGGCATGTGGGACGCTGCCTCAGCGTGGTTTGATGAGCAGTGCCATGTCCGCGCCCAGGATTCGAACCAACGAAACACTGGGCCGCCTGCAGCGGAGCACGCGAACTTAACCATTCGGCCACGGGGCCAGCCCCTCCTCCCTTTCATTTTTATGCATGATTTCTGATGTTCTCTTCTGACTACAAAAGCTAGTGAGAACCTGGAATGCATAAATGGGAGCCCCTAAGGCTGGCTCGATCAGCTCCTTCCATGATGAGGTGGGCTCCTGACTGAGGAAGGATGTGGAGCCCCTGAGAAGGGGAGAGGAGACCCCCAAAGAGAATAAAGACCCCAGAACAAATTACAAGGGGAAGGGCTGAAAGACTCGTTGATCTTCTTCAGCCTGGGCAAAGGGTATCTACACAGAGGACGTTAACTCTTTCCAGGCTTTACAAGGGGCCTAGACCACAGCGTGAGCCACTGAGGTGAGCTATCAGGAGGATTTTGAAAATTAAGCATGAACCAAGTAATTAAGACAAGTCTTCAAATTATTTTGATCTGATATCTTGGTAAACAATGCACATTTGGCCTGGGCTGGTTTAACTGCACTCCCATCTGAAAATAAGGACAGAGACTAGCCCATCTCTTATTGTTCCTCCCAGCTCAAAGGAAATGAAAATGTAACATGTCAGGTTAATTACTTTACTAATTTTTTTTTACAGAAGACTCAGAAGGGAGGGGTCATTGTGCAACAAGGTACTTGACATGGTAGAAAGGGCTTTGGAGTCACACAGACCTGGGTGGGAATTTAATTCCTGGACTGACTAGCTAAGTGACTTCAGGTAAGTTAACTAACCTCTCTGAGCCTTGGATTCTCCATCGTAAGTTGGGGATAGTAGCATCTGTTTTTAAGTTTTGTTATAAGAGTGAGATAATATTCACAGAGCACAAGGACGACACCTAATAGGTAATCAATAAATTCTAGCTCCTTCCTCCTGTAATTATCACTATGGCTAACCACACAACATGCACCTAAAAACATCCAAGATTTAATTCTTCTTTGCAAGCATTTGGTGCAACTACTTTTCCCACTTGATGCATGGGAAAACCTGAAAGCGCAGAAGTTAGTCATTGGCCAAAGTCTTACAGTAAGTCAATAACCCAATAATTTCTTATATTGTTAAGAAAATAGTGAGAACATTTTTGTGTGTTATGATGAAAACGCAATTGAGTTTCGGAAAAACATTCTTTCTTTGTCACTCTTATAATTTGTTGTTTCTCTTATTTGATAGGAAAGGAACGATTTGTATTGTAAGAAAATATAGACTTGGGGATCCAGAATGGGGTCAACAGTGTTTCTTTGTCTCTTTTTCTGGTTTTAACCAGTTTCAGGGTTTATTCATTTCAAGGAGGAGGGATGAATTTTGTGGTTCTGTGGAATTCTCACAGATAAGCAGAAGACTAGAAATCTTGGCTTAAATTGCTTCCTTGCTTATTTCTTTGCATTGAACAGCATGCCACGGTTCAGAATAAACAGAAATTATCTTGAGTGTTCTCCAAGAGAGAGTTCTGGTCCCTGGACATCTTGGAAGAAAACCAATCTAAGCAAAAGCTACAAAAGCAAAACCGTGGGATCCTGGACTGGCTCTCTGCCACCAGTCCTGGGCAGGTGTGTCTCTCTTAGTCTCAGTTTCTCCACCTGTTAAATGAGGTGATAGCACGAGGTGACCTCTAAGGTCCTTTCCAGCTCAAAAGTCTCTGGCTTATGTTCTATTATTTTTTTTTTTTAAAGAATCGGCTGGTGAATTTTTACCAATAAATCCATAAGGTAAGCACTTTTAGTCACATTAGAGAAAGAATCCGAGTGCGACTTGGAACTACTTGTTAGGATAAAGAATTTGCTGCTCTGACCCTCTCATTTTTCTTTGGCATAAACCAGACCACCCGATCACAGGGATGAGGTGTGAAAATGTCTTTTAGGTCCTGCCCACTCTCTTGCCAGCCCCCAGACTACATCAGACTTTTCTGCCGTGGGTCCTGACTTTGCCACTTACACAACATGCTTAATAGCAAGTCATTTGACCTCTCTGAGTGTGAGTTTTTTCATCCACAAGACCTGAATGTAAATATCTTCTTTGCAAGGTTATTAGGAAGATTAAAAGAGATATTATATACAAAGCACTTATCATAGCATTAGGCATATTGCAAGTGGCCAAAATATCCAATCTGCTAGTGTTATTTGTATAAACTAAGATCTCAATAAACGTGAAACAAACAAATAAAAAATTATATGAAAACCACTTCTTCAGAACATTCCAATTAAATTCAGATAAAAGGTGATGAAGAGGGAACCGTGAAGACTATAGGACAGAGTAGCATTTTCTTGAAAGTATGTCTCAGGTCGGTCACAGGGTGAGAGGTAGAACGTGCGACAGCTTTCCCAAGCTTTAGGAATGAACTCACCCCTGACCAGCCGTGGGGCAAGAACTGGCCCTCAGCCCAGTATTTCCCATTGATGAAGACGAGGCCTGCAATCATGATGAACACCCACACTGCCAGGTTCAGCACGTTGAGGACGTTGTTGAAGCCCACGGAATTCTTCACCCCCAGTGCGACGATGATGGTGACGATGATGGCAATCACTAGAGCCAGAAGGTCAGGGTATGATTCTTCACCTTTCCCTACAGGGGAAAGACATGAGTTAGTATTGTCCAGAGGGAAAAAAGGGCCATGCGAACTCCCAGCCCCACCCCAGGGCATCTGCACTGAGCTCTGAGAACGCGGTCAGCTTGTCATGGAGGGAGGAGAAGGAACCGTGTGCGCGTGTGTGCATGCATGTGCATGCCTACACTGAGGTCCACATGTGTCATTTGAAAATGAGAAGGTTTTGGTATATAGGTGAAATGACCTGGTATCCTGGACCAAAAATTCGGCTACATGATATGATGATGACAACAGTGCCTCTGGAACCACAGCACAGAACGTTTGAAGTCAGGACTCTCCTGGGACACTTGGGATGCATATATGGGTCTAATATTTGAAATTATTTGAAAACTACTTTATCTTCATTGGTATTCACTTTATAATCTATAAGTTTTCTATTTCATTCTAGCAATCTTTTCATTATTAGCAAATTTTAAATATATGTCTTTGAAAACTATTGGAAAAGGGTGTTCTTTCCATTTATGTGTATGTGGTTGCAGAGAAAATGACCAGTGAACATGCCCCGCCTGTTTGGTCTAGTCCGTTGGCCGGTGGACTCCTGCCCTCTACAGAGTGGACAGGGCACTGCCTCAGCAGTCAGGGTCCTGACTTTTGCCCATTACCAGCTTTGTGACCTTGGGCAAGTGCCTCATTCTCTGGACCTCATCTGAAAGTGAAGGGGTCGGACTACCTGATTTTGGAGGGCCCTTTTAGACCTAAAATTCTGTGACATCGGTACACTGAGGAGATGTAGCCTTCCTACCTTTTATCTTCTCACGGTGTCTGGGTCTTTGGCATTTTTGTCAGTTCTTCTGAGATAGGGACACTGAAGTCAAATGACTTGCATGCAGCCACAGAATCAGTCCTTGGACGTTCTGGGGCAAGACCCTAAAGCTTCCTCAACTATTGGTTAGCTTCCCAGGAATGTGAAAGGATAAAGTCAGATATCAGGATGAAAAGTGAGTGGCAAGTGATGGATGGAGCCTAAAGTCTCATGGTATTTGTTATGTGAGCTTCTGATTGGTTAGGATTCAGTCAGTTACATTACCCCTCTTTGACCTCTGATAGATTAGAATCCATTTTGTTCCTTTTAAAAATACATTTTCTTGGGGTCAGCCCCGTGGCATAGTGGTTAAGTTCAGTGCACTCCACTTTGGTGGCCCAGGTTCGTGAGTTTGGATCCTGGGTGTGGACCTACATTACTTGTCAGCCATGCTGTGGCGATCACCCACTTATAAAGTGGAGGAAGAACAGCACAGATGTTAGCTTAGGGCTAATCTTCCTCAGGAAAAAAATATATATACTAAAATAATATAATAATAATTTTATATATATATTCTCAAGCCAGCCCTCACGGCCTAGCAGTTAAAGGTTGGCACACTCTGCTTCAGCGGCCTGGGTTCAGTTCCCAGTGCCAAACCACGCCACTCGCCTGTCAGTAGCCGTGCTGTGGCAGCAGCTCACATAGAAGAACTAGAAGAATTCACAACCATACACAACTATGTACTAAGGCTTTGGGGGGTGAAAAAGGAAGAAAAGGGAGGAAGATTGGCAATAGACGTTAGCTTAGGGCAAATCTTTCCCTGCAAAAAAAATATATATTTACAGGTATATATATTTTCTTATTTAAAAATTAATACATGTTATTTATGAAAATTTAAAAATTCTGATAAAACCACTGGAGAAGTTCTTTACAGTTCTTTTTCCTGCATTGGTTTTATTTTTATATAGTTATTCACAAGATGCATGTATAATTTGTATCGTTTGTCACACAACATTACATCAAAAAGGTATTCCATGTTATTGCAACAGTCTTCCTAATCATCTTTTTAATTGCTAGCTACATAATATGCTTCCACAATTAACGTAATCATTTGCTCCACTGTAGTATATTTGGGCTGTTTCTCACTTTTTGTTATTATAAATAAGGCTATGATGAACATCTTTTCCTATAAAGTTCTTATGGAAATTAGAATGATTTCCTTAGGATAGATTCACAGGGGAAGAATTACTTTACAAAAAAAGTAAAGACATATTTAAGGCTTTTGATATATTTTGCTACATAGCATCCTGAAAGGAATTCATTTATTTGGACCAGTAAGTTTGCACGTTGGGGTGGGAGGATGTGGCAGTCTCACCCAGGCCGTTGAGTGTTCCCACGCTGTCCACCATCCAGCGGCTGATGGTGTGGTTTGCCAGTGAGTCAAACATGCTGCTCAGAGCACTGGCGCCGGCCGCGGTGCCAATCAGGTACTCCAGGATCAGGTTCCAGCCAATGAAAAATGCCACAAATTCGCCGACCGTGACATAGCTGTAGGTGTAGGCTGACCCTGTGGTCTTGGGGACACGGACTCCAAACTCTGCATAGCAGACACCTGCATGGGACAAATACACAGATGGTGGACTTCAAGATATGAGCTGACCTCTTGATGGTTAACCGTCTTGGGTAGAAATATTGGGAATCTTTGAGATCTTAGAACAAATACACAAAGTTTTATGTACGTGAATAACTTTAAAGCCAGTTCTAATGTCATTCAACCTCAGTTCTAGAACTAATTCTAATGAAATATGGGTAACTGATCTTCTTTACTTAGAAAAATTCCCATTTGTTGTATGTGTCTCTGTCGCTGTTCCTTTTCTGTCACATATCCAGGGTGAACGTGAGCCTAATTCATATTCATTACGAACCCCACACTTGATGGCATCAGGGTTATATTATGCATAACATTCTTCTCCTTCATTTTTACATATTACAGAAGGTGCTCCTCATTTGAGAGCGATCCTTTGAGCAATCTGTGAAAATCTTGTACTATTTCTAGTGGAAGAGTTGATAAAAAATGCAAATATAAATAAATGTCTAGTTATCAACAAGGAAATTTAGCACATGCAAAAGATCACTGAATGAACACTTCTAGAGTGCCTACTAGTGCTTGGCAGGGTGCTAAGTGCTGGGAATTAACAAAAGCAAGTGAGACATGGCCCTGCTCTCAAGGGAAGATATACCAGAAAATCAGTGCCCATCATCGGCTGCGTCAGCTCAATAGTGCAGAGATGAAACGAACAAGGAGAGTGGAGAGGAGACGTGCATCAGCTGGTGTTGAGGTCTATGGAGGAACTAAATGGACAAAGAAGCTGGGACATGAGTCAAAGATAAGGCAGAGAGTGACAGTAGGAAGCATTTGGGTGGAAGGGAGGGTGCATGAGGGGACTGGGAGAAGATGAGGCTGGAGAGGCAGGCATAAGCCATGTGTTTTCCATAAAAGATCCACTTTCACTGGAATCATCTATTGAATCATAATTTTAGGAGATGGGGAACAGAAATCTGTCTTTTAATGTTTCCCACTTATATTTGAAAAATACTGGTATATTGCCTGCTTTGTTTGATAGAATTATAAATCAAGCTAGAAAGAGATGGGAATACACTAAACCTCTGGAAGTTGGGAGGGTTTCCTACATTGTGCTAGGAACTCTGGGTGTGGGGCCAGTGGGTGCTAAGTTGGAGGACAGACATAGGACAGCTAGGAGGAAACACACCAGGAAAGGAGTGTAGGGGGAACTGAAAGTAAACTTTACCTTCAGTCCCAATTTTGGACAGGGCCCACCCTAAGGTTCTCTCATCACAAATCGGGGAACAACAGTTCACTCTTTTGTGACTAAAGAGAGTAAGTTTCTTCTCCTTTAGAAGGAGTGAAATCGATACAATGAAGCAAGAACAGAGATGTCAAAAGCAATGACACAATGAATAATTAAATGTTATGCAAAATCTCTTTTCCTTTCCCTCAGTGGCATCGGCTGTCAGAACATCCATATGGAAGGAACACTGGAGCAGTTGGGCTGTGCTCTTGTCTTCACTCCACAGTGAGCCTGTCCATCTCTATATTCAGTTTACTTCTTTGTAAAGTAAAGGAATTAGATTGGATGCTCTATTAAGGGTCTTCCTACTCTAACACTCTGGGATTCTATCGTTACAGTAGTCTCCTCTTTTCTACATGGGATATGTTCCAAGACCCCCAGAGGATACCTGAAAACATGGGAAGTACTGAACTCTATATTTACTATAGCTTTTCCTAACGGCTTCATGGGCGGATGGTATATACAGCGTGGATACATTGGACAAAGGCATGATTCACATCCCGGGTAGGACGGAGCGGGAGGGTGTGAGATTTCATCAAGCTACTCAGAACAGCACGCAATTTAAAACTTATGAATTGTTTATTTCTGGAATTTTCCATATAACATTTTCAAACCAAGGTTGACCACGGTAGCTGAAATCGTGGAAAGCGAAATCGCAGGTAAGGAGGGACTACTGTATAATGAATTTTGCTGCAAAATATACCGGGCACAATTTACTTTTCTTTTATATCAATTACTGTATTGTTCTCTTTTATAGAGATGCTCTCAGCGCTAGCAAAGCTGTTTGTCCCTACATCTAATGGCCTAGGCTGCCATTTATTTTGAGTTCCTATGTCAGCCCCGCTGCCTGCCCTTTGTCAAATACTTTTCCATCTCCTTCCTGGAGATCAGACTGTCTGTTGTTTCTTCTTGTTGCTGTCACAGGGCTTACCCTGAGCAGTCAGGCCACTTCCTTTTCTAAATTGCTGCTTCCAACACCTGATGTTTAAATTGTTAGAGTGAGTCTAAAATTAAGAGGAAGTGGTCTCTGAAGGAAGGCCTGAAGACCTCTTCCGTAGGGAAAGTATAGTGTATAAGCGCTCAGTATGAGGCCCTGATGAGACTTTCTTGGACCTGGAGGACTCTTGTGTTCTCTCCTAGGAGAGCTGAGTTCGCACGTCCAGGGTAGGTTGCTCTTTTAGTGCAATATGAGGAAGGAACCAGGAGCAACTAACTTCTCCTCTTCGGTGTAGGATCCCCAGCTTTATCCAATAATTCTTATATCCTATGAGCTTCTTCTCTCCACCCTCTTTTACCCTCTCATAATATACAAGACTTATACATAGAATTTTTCCAAGCAATGCTTTGAAACAGGCAGCAATTTGCAAATTTAATTTGGAGAGCCAGTGTTGTGGAGTTTGTGCAATCAAGGGTTCTCTCCTTAATATTTGATCTGCCAAATTAAATTTTAAAATGCCCAATTCACCATCATAACCCACTTGCCAAGGGTAATTAGCATATAGCCAAGTCTTCCTCAGGTCCCGGGAAGGGCCCAGCCCCTTGCTGTGCCAAGTCAGAAGAACAGGCCCTGTGCTGTGCATGGTGCAGGAGCACATGGAGTCTTAGTCATTCATTTCCCAGGGTCCCATGTGGATCCTGATGACTGGAGTTTGGGGAGAACAGTGGGAAAATCAATTAGCTACTGACTGTGTAAGGCAATTTTTGCTCCCTCAAATCATTCTTTTAGATACATTCTCATTTTGAACACATTGTAAAGGATTTTATAATATTTTGAATCCTTCCGATTTATTTGCATTCAGGAGTCCAGGCTTTTAGTGGGCTCTAGAGAATATCCAGCCTGGCAGTGAAACTCAGCGGTGAGGAGTGAGTGATTTAGACTCTAGATATCCCGGAAAAACTGGAAAATGTTGTGAATCATTCAACTGTGTTGAAGTATCTGGTGTGTACGAAAGACAAATTCAAGGGTATCTTTCTAATTTCAGCAAGAAATAAAAGCCACGGAAAGGGAAACCTTGGTTTTTATTCCAGATTATGTACTATCTGAGTGCCAAGGACACGTTCCTTACCTCACATGGGTAAAGTGAGGTGACCAACTAGATAAGCTTTAGGATTCCTTTCAGTGCTATCATTCTTTAGTTTCACATCTAGAGTCGACTCTTAATCATCTTTGAGTCAATGGGAGAAGCCCTGTAGAAAATACTGCAAATCAGTGCTTCTCAGCAAAAGCCTTCTGGGGGAATTTTACAAATCTGTGAGTGGGGGTGTCTGTGGTTCTCATGATGATTGTGGGCACTCATGGCATTAAATGGGGAGGAACCTGGGCTGTTAGACATTCTGAAATATGTAGGACCATCCCACAGAATGAGGCATTGTCCTGTGTCTTACATGACTTCTGAAAGTCCCAATGGACATTCGTGTAAGTAAAAACCTGTTTATAATTTCTGAGCCTGGCTCCATCTCCTTTTTACATATTAACACAAAACATTTTTTAATGCGTAGGTTTATATACTTTGAGTTTTCCAGGACTACAACGACTGGATAAATTGACGGACAGTTGTAATTTGTTTTGTTTGGAATTTACCAAGAGTTAGTCATCATTTTGGAAAACCACATCCACAGTAACATCCCTCATGGTTTTTGAGCACCAAAGAGCACACTTATGTGAGTGTGCATTTGCAGCAGTTGTGCTCACAGTGGTTTCACAAATGACAGATAACATCTGACAACTTCATTACGTCTCCTACTGTACTTATGCCCCAGCGTTCACACATTGAAATAAATATTGCTTTTTTTTCTAGAAATTACTTTTCCTTCATTGTTTTCATACTAAGGGAATATTGATTTTTTAAAAATTCTTTGTGTAGGAAGGTAACGTTATCTCTAGTTTGCATTTCAGAATAGCAAAGGAAGGACTGTGACGTATTTATTACCCACAGTTGATTTGGTGTACTAGTGTGGAGAATCACTATTCTAAATGAGAGAGAAATTTAGTCTTTACTCATTTTAGTAATGCATTAAAAAAAATTCTTGCCCCAGAGTTACCTTCCTAATCATATTTGCCTTATGCTATTATCAAAGTGATTTTGCATTCCTTGGCTCCCCGTCAAGTGATTGCAGAGGAGAGGCATATTGATTCCAAAAGTATAACCATGTAGCTGGAGAAAATCAATATCGAGTACAATGTCGAGGTCCAGATAGCCATCGATGAGTGACTGCGTGCTGCAAACCACAGGATGGAAGTTTTCCTATTAGAATTGCTCAGACACGGCCAGTCTAGGTCCCTGAGAAATACGGAGGAGTCATTTCAGCAGGACGAGAGGGAATAGGAATGATTTCTCACAGTCTGCAACTTTGATATCCTTTTCAATGATCCACCCTTTAAGTCTACTGTAAACATACCCTGTTTTTATTTTGTCATATCCCTAGTGTTTGTTTTATTTCTATAAGCAGAACTATTTTTGGTTAAATTGACAAGCTGCCAGCCTAAAAAGCAGTCAAACTTAGAACTTATGCATTGAAAAGAGTGTTGGGAGAAGATACCAGATTACATATTTGAAATATTCTCTATCAATCCTTGCTTGTCCCCAAACAATGTATGATTTGGGGTTTGGAAAAATTTGGTCCCTTTCAATGTGAATTTCTTTTCAACTCAGAGGGTCTGTGGTTCTATCATATATAGGCATAAGAGGCCAGCAGAGAGCCTGCATACAATGTTGACCTTTCCAAACCGTGCCTAAGAGAGCACTGTCCAATAGTAGAGATACTGACTACGTGTCCCTCCTCCTCCAATTTCATCCATCGCTCACAGCCTGTCCTGGCTCTCTATTACCCTCTCAGAACCAGGAGGCAAACATTCTCCCTCCTAAGAGGGTGTAAAGGAGAAAGACCCAGCTGGGAATAGGGGAAAGGTAGAGAAGGGTTTCTCCACTCAAGTAGTATATTTCCCTCCACATTCCACCAAAGAAAGCCATTAGATAAATAAGTACTTTTTGAAAGTGTACTTTCACCTGGAAGGATTAAATGTAGGGGTTACTTGCACTTGAATGCCAATTGCTCTACTCAGATAAAGAGGAGTTTTCCCATTAACTTATAGTTTAACTTATTGACTAATTCCCTAACCTACTTATCAACTAACTTACCAATTTCCTAAATAACTTCTGACTTCCTAATTTCCTTCCTTTATGTGACACACGTTGTTAAGTGCCTACTAAATCAGGCACTGGAGTAAATACCGGAGACGTAAAGGGTAATAAGGCAGATCTCCTGAGCTTGAAGCAACTATATTCCAATCAGGAAAGAGTTTAATAAACCGACGATGCCACACGGCCAGCATTTAATAAGATAGAGTGTTTATGAGTGCTCTGGGAGCCTGCTGGGATGAGCGTGGTTCTTAAGGAGCATGATTCTTTGGTTGCTGGGTAAGTGGGGATGAACGGGGGAGGCTTTTGAGCTGCATCTTGAAGGGTGAACTGGGCTTTGCCAGGCAGAAAAAAATAGGAAAGGGTGGTCTTAGGTAGATGAAAGGGCAGAGCTGGAACGACACATTGGGGCTACATTGGGGACTGAGGAGGAGGAGTCTGCAGAGGTGAACTGGGCTCAAGTGATTGTGGGAGTGGGAATTTTGTAATAGATTGGGGGATCTAGCTGAAGGGGATTGTACAGTTCACCCACTTCTATGGTTTCAAAACTTTGTCTTGGTTGTAAAAGCTTCTTTGTATGCAAAGTCTTATTTGAGAGCTGAACACATAAATAAGTAAAAGCACAGTGGCTCTGTTTGAGTCAGGGTTGGGCGAGCCGAAGCTGGTCTTCCCAGGATCTCCTCCATCCCACATCTCCCCAAGGCCGCTGACCCTCCTCTGTGGACTCACAGGGCTGTACTGAGATGGTGTGGGATGGGTGTCAACTGCTCATCGGGCTTGTTCTCTTACTTGATAGGTGATGCAACTGAGCCCCAGACCTGATGTTGCATATTCAATTAATGACAGACATCCAGTTCTAGGAGCTTTCTAATTCATTCATTCTTATCTAACACATTTATAAGGTACCATTTCTATGCCTCTATGTTAAATTTTATGGATCTAAAGGTAAATAGAAGAAAACAGTTCCTTTTTTTGTGGGTCTTATTGTCTAGTAGAGAAGATAGATCAGAAAATCAACAATTATAATAAAAGTTAAAATTAGTTGCAGGGGGTGGGGGAAAGTGCATGAACTGCTTTAAAGAACTGCAAAATTGAGATCTGAAGGAAGGAGAAGATAAGAGGAGTGGAGAGAAGTGTCTAAGAAAACAGCTTGCCAACTCTGTAGTTTCATCCAGGCCTCTGGATCAGTAACATCTCGAGTGTTGCTCAGAGGGTCACTCTCAGAGGGTCTTGCTTGGGCGATGGGCCCCAAGTTACAGGCATGAGTCCTGATTAGTTGTTTGGAACATCTTGTCTCTATAACACTTCACAGGGGAGGTAGGAAGGTTGGGGTGGGCTGATCTGGCAAATGGATGAGGTCATCGATTCCTCCTCCGTGAAGTCAGTTCCTCCCCAGTGCCAATTATCTGCCATCTCCCAGACGCAGATGAAATCCATTGGACTACACCAGTGCGGCTCACCACTTAGGCCCAAACATGTCTTTAAGAAAGTCCTCACCAAATATAGCATTTTGCTGAGATGGTTGTTACCCATTTCTTTCTCATTTTCTTAAAACATCTTTGTTCCATTTATAAATTCACAGCAAGGCTAAGACATGTTGTATATATTGCCGTGGTTGCTAGTACTGCTTACATGTAGATTGAGAGTCTGGTATAAAGAGAAATCGCAGGACCTCAGAGAGAAGCAGAGTGTGAACTCTCTCGGAAATGTTTGCTTTCTGTGACAGTGAATTCCAGATAGGGGGTAATGAAGTATTCCCATCACTGCTGTCCCCCTTGTGAAGCAGGTTGCTGGATTCTGAGAAACATCTATTCGGCCCCCTGTTGCATACAGTGGGACCCTGTGATCCTGCACTGATGTCCTCCTCCCAATGCTTTTGATTAGCCAAGAAAATTGTGGGTTCCTTTTTCAGGGAGTAATCCGTCAGGCTCTCTCTCCCTGCCACCTCACTGCTACTGTCTCTTCTACCTGAGCGACCTTGGTCACTCCATCACCCGTCAGTGAAGCCCAGGCAATTTTTACAAATGCGTCTGGAAGAAAAGCAATTTGTCTGGGAACGCCTATGTTTCTTTGTGTCTAAGAAGACACTTGTAATTTTTCTGTCAAAGCAGGCCCCAGGTGGACAGTAGGAGCTTGTGTTTAGAGGATGGACAGCATCTTCAATCAGGGGGCATGTGACACCATTAGTTACTGAACCTGACATGGCTCCAATTAAAGTTGGGTAGGGAAGAGAGAACTCGAAAGTTCCCCAACTGCAGCACAATATATCAACATGTAAACAGGAAGGAAAGAAGCTGTCTTCGTAGTCAGAGAAGTGACCCCTGAAACAGGTCAAGGAAGTTTAATAATTTGCTGATTAAATGTGACCAGCCTATCTGTTTACTCTCTTCTCTGGTCTCCCTGTATGAAAATATTTTAGAGGTTATTGGAGGCCTGATGTCTCTTTCCATAACACGATCAATTCATGTGTAATATTGTCTGGTCATTCTATTGTTAATTATCATCATTAGTATACATTACTTTACTTTATTGCTTTATCAAATGATGATGACGATGGTAATAATAATAACAGTGCTCATGTAATTGCTTCCAACCAAAGAATCCACAGGGTTAGCTGTGCCCTGAGCCCATCTTCTGGCCCAGATTGGTCCCTCCTCCTTGCTTAGGTAGCAGGTAGTCTGGAACTTTCCTTTTCTCTGCTCATAACATTTTTATGTAGGTGACCTCAGGTTAACATCAAAGGCAGCCTTGGTGGGGGGTGAGGAGACAAAAGGGGAGGCAAAGGCATGTTTTTTTGGCATCTATCTGTGCTAGGCCCGTTGTATACGGTTCCTTGTCTGATGCTCAGGTAGGCTGTGAGGGGATGCTGAGACCTCTGTCAACAGCCCCTCTTTGCTTTAGGAGAGGCAGTGAGGTGTCATAGGAGCCACACAGCCTCTGGAGAGAGACCCAGAGAGTGGTTATGACAACTAAATGAGTTCATGCACACAGATCATGTTGCCCAGTGCCTGGCAGAGAGTAAGTGCTTAATAAATGGAAATAATGGAAATAAATGGAAATGGAAATGGTAAAATTATTACCAACTATGGCTTTGAGCAGGTCATCCAATTCACTGAGGCTCAGTTTCCCCATCTGGAAAAATGGTCATGGTGACACCTGCTGTGCAGGTTGTTATGGGTCTTCAAAGGAATACATGTCCAGTTTCTGGAATATAGTAAGTGCTTCTCCAGTGGGAGCCATGGCTATTATTACAGATGAGGGAAAGAAAGCTCAGAGAACTTTCCTTGGCAGTAGCCTCCAGAGTATTTATACAAGAGCTTTTGCCTTGGAGGTGAGATAAAGGAGGTTGGAAGCTAGTATGGTTTGCTGATGGTTTTAGAGACTCAGCATTGGCAGGGTCATCAGAAATCACCTAGAGCCAGCCCTGATGGCCTAGTGGTTAAAATTCAGTGCTCACCACTTCGGCAGCCCAGGTTCACTTCCGGGTCATGGAACCACACCACCTGTCTGTCAGTTGCCATGCTGTGGTGGTGGCTCACACAGAACTAGAAGGACTTACAATTAGGATATACAATCATGCACTGGGACATTGGGGAGGGAAAATAAAAAGAGAAATCATCTGCAGTCTAAACCAAGCCCTCAATGCACTTCTAAAACAGAAGCTAGAAAAGTTTCTTCCTAGGTTTTTAATCTTTAATCTAGAAACATCTGTTCTATTCTACAAGTTCAGTTAGAAATTGTGAGGTGAAGAGAAATTTCCTGTTTTCTTGCTCAATCTTTCTTTATGAAGCCTACAGCCTCTCGTCCAGATGACTCTGATAACTGGGCTGAAAAGGCTTTGTGCAGAAAGGAAGGGAGAGCAGGCGGTAAAATGACAACCAGGAGTTCCCTCTCACTCTCCAGGAGCTCCTCTCTCCATTGCAGCTCATCACTCTCCAGGAGCAGGCAGTGCTCCCATTTCTAAAGCAGATGAAAGTGGCACCAACAAAGATAACAGACCTGAGAAGCTTCTGTGAGGGGACCAGGGCACCATACTCTTGTCATGAGAATTTAGTGGACAGGGTTAAAGGTGAGTGCTAAGAAAACACACTCAGGCCCTTGCCTGGTCGCCTCAGCCCATGTGATGAGTAGGTGGGACCAGGTTCCACAGGGACGGGCTGCATTCTCAGCAGATGCCCAGGAGGGTGAGACATGGTGAATCTCTCATGGGCCTGGATCAGCTTTCTGAGGAGGACCTTCCCAGAGACATGAGAAACTTCCCATAGAAGGGGTGCCATCTTGACGTTTTTCCAAACTGGGCCAACGTGTAGGGAGGGCAGAGCAGGGCGAGAGTCTTGGCATTTAGGAGACTGTTCAAGGGAATCTTTTGGGCATGGGGATTGGTTACAGTGCCTACTTCTAGTTCTTTGTCCTGTGAGACATATGCCTACCACTTTCACCTCCCGCCTTCTCCTTCCCCCTTTCTACCTCTGGCTCTCAAATTCTAGAATAATTTGGCCTTCTATAGGGCAGAAGTATGAAATTTGCATTTTAAGGAGTGAGTGTTGCCACCTACTTGTCTATGAGGATGGAACAGTGATGTACGCTTGGTAAACAGTACTATGCACAGTACCTTCTGTGCATAGCCGACAAGGATCTGGGGGTTACTATTCTTCCTAAGATTCTCACCTAGATGGTCTTCATGGGTTGTTTCCATCTGGGCAGCCCCTACTGAATGCAATAACAATGGTAAGATTTTAGCCGACTTTTCTACAAGACAACTTCTGCGAATGGAACAGTGAATCCCTTGGATCTGTTGGTGGCTTCTTGAAAGAGGCATTCCCAGCAAGGAAAACATGGAGTGCTCTTGGCTGTAGTATCAAGTGCTCTCATAATTAAAATATTTTAGAAATATTTGCAAAGGAGCAAACATTTGCATTTATGTTTCACATATAGGAGAAATTTGTTACACTGGTTATTTTCTTTAAAAAGTCTAAGAAATTATAAGCTGGAGTATTTATAAATAAAATCTCAAGATAAATAAATATAGCCAAGGGCTATTACTGAATTTATTCCAAAATAGGAAATTCTTGAAGAGTTGATAGGATATAAAAGTATGTTTATTTATGTATATGTATACGTAAATGTATGTATGTTTTCAACTACTTTGCAAGGGACTTTCTGGGGCCAGATTCATGAAAATGGCCAGTGGTGATGTATAGTATGAAATGTTTGTAATGTTTGTTAGCAAATCATTGCTGTGTACACACATACAGCCACCCACGGGCACTCCATAAACAACAGCACAGATTGTGTCCGGGATGAGTGCAATGCACTTCTTAGGTCATTAAATCAAAGATTCATCCTATTGCTTGCTGTCCCTCTTCTCCGTGTCAACTCCACCCTTTGTATTGTGATGTTTGCCTATACCACACCCCAGAAATTGCCATCTCTAGTCCATAGGCTGTCAGCTGTAATGGCCTTTTTTCTCTGCAGCTTGTGGCATCAGTGCTTACACCTTTGTTTCCTTGTGTAAGAGTCTGTATTTCCTTCAGGTTTACTACTCCTCTGCTCATTTTTCTCTTTCTCTGTTGTTGCTTCTTATTTCTCTGTCTCCATCTGTCTGCAGTCATTTAACAAATTTCTGCCCTTAGCTCTTGTCTCTCCTTACACCCTTTGCTTTGGTGATCTCACCCTCTCACCAGGGCCAGTGGAGTTCGCCAGGGGCTCTCTGATTCCCTCAGATGGCCACAGCCCGTTTGCACCAGCCTCTGTGACGTAGCAATGTGAGGAGGGGCACTGAATGTTCAGAGCAGATGGCTGGGCTTGTGCAAAGCTCCTGAGCTGCTGTAGTCAACGAGTTCGACTCTATGCACAAAGTCTGCCTTGTGCCAGGCCTCTGAGGGCGAGGGCTGGTGCTCTTCACGAGTTTCCAACAGCACTCAAGTCTCAGGTAGTTGTCCCACGGCCATCATGCCCAACTCACCTCTAGCACCTACTTCAGTGCACAGAGTTGAGGCTGCTTAACTATCACTTGTTCAGAGAGAGTACTTCGTCAGGTACCCTGTTTAATTTCCTTATAGTGCTTATCACAATTTCTAACTATTATATGTATTGATTTACTTGTTTTCTAGGCACAGCCTATTTGTATATTTTGAAGCACAATGTTTTTGAAGGGGGCTGTCCCGGTGGAGATGAGAATTCCTTCTGGGCGAATACTTTCAGATCCAAAAATATGATCTTTGCACAAGGTTCATCTGGAGGAAAGATGAGTAAAAGAAAGGCCTACTGGGTCTTTTGCTAGGTATGCCCTGAGGGGCTTCAGAATCTGAAACATGGACTGCTTATTTTCATTAAGAACAAAACTTGCCTTGTTAGGTTGGAGACCTAGGGGTGATAATTATAAGAGCAAACCTTACTGAGCGCTTCACATCCACCATCTTAATCTTCACAAGATGGTTATGATGCAACGACTGTTATTATTTCCGTTTATAGATGATGAGTCTAAGATCAAGACAGGTTATCAAGACTTCCCAATCTTTTCCACTTGTAGAACCCACCTGGAAAATGACACTATTGTATGGATATGAGAAGGAGGTCGTCTGTAAAGGGGTGAGGCTGCTCGCAGGTGGAGGTGACTAGTCTGGGGCCTCTGCCACCTCCCCACTGCCCTGAGCATGGAGGGATCGATACCTTGGCACACCTGTAATTTTTGGCAATCTGGTTGGGACGCTCTGGGTTAAGTATCTTTCCCAAGTCACACAAGTAGTAAATGGCAGAACAGGGCTTGGAGTGAGGTAGATAAGTTCCAGGGATTAACTGCATCTGGGCCCAGAGGCTACATGGGGTTGGGATGTGAGTGTGGGGAGTTGAGATATTGGACCTCTCTTTATAAATCTTACCCTGCCTGGGTTCTTTCTTATCCTAACTCATATGGGCAACCTAACCCAAACTCTTCATTTTGCAGAGGAGGAAACTGAGTCGAGATGTGTGAATGACTTGCCTCAGGGTCCTGAGCTGCTGAGGGACAGAGCTGTCACTAGACCTCAAGTGTCCCCACTTCTGACCCAGGCCCTCTTGTCTCCTGCGGGGCTCCCAATCATTTCCCACGGGTCTGTGCTGTTTCTTTGCATTGATGTCAAGCCCTTTGTCTCAGAGTTCTTTCCTATGTTCTGCCGCATCTCTGCCATGCTGAGTCCAGAGCAGGTGGCCAGTCCCTCCCGCAGTCACACTGGCTGCTCTCACTATGCACTGTCCACTCTACCAGGTGCTGTCAAAGGTTTAAAAGAAGTCCAGGTTCCCCTGGGTTCGCTGGAGGAAACTCATTTTCACAATCAGCAATTTGAGGAACTTGCAAATCTCTGTTAAAGTGCGCTCACCTTCTCTGAACTGGTAACTGACATCCTTCCTACAGGGCTGTCAGTCAGCCCTATACAGGAGAGCTCATGCACTTCACAACACCCTTGTCACTGCTGACAGGTGACAGAAAGGCGCTGAGCTTAGAAGTCATTTTCGTGACCTGGGTTACAGAAGTTTTGATCTCGAAAAGTGCTCTCTTAATCAATAGAATAGAGTGAGATACACGCTTTTCTGAAACCCCAATAGGAGTGAGGGTTTCCTTGATTCACTTGATTATTTTTAAAATTTTGAGGGATGTATCTGCATAAAGCAGATTGGGGTAACAGTATCCTAAGCCAGGCAGAATTGAATTTAGACTTGGCCTTTGTCACTGGCCACCTTATGGTCCTGGACAAGTAACCTATTCTCTGAGCCTCAGTGTTGTCATCTGCAAAATGATTATAATAATGGCAATTATTTTGTGGGATTTGTGGAGAAATTTATGTAAATGGTGTTCAGCCAGTGCCAGGCTCATCGTTAAGTCCTCAATAGTTTAACTGTTATGATTAGCCATAAAATGAGAACACTAATACTGCAGAGAGATAGAGAAGATGAAATGGGTTAACGTATGCACAATGCCTGGGGCACAGTATTTGCCTAATAATAATAAAAACAGTAATATAATAATGGCTTACATTTATGGAGTGCTTACTAAGTTGTGTCTTAGAGACTTTACAAACATCAGGAGTAGCTGCTGTCATCGTTAGGATTTTCACATATAGCTGCGCACTTTGACAATATTTTGGAGAGCTGATCTTCCAGAGGCTTGAAGACTGGCCTGCATTTGTCCATCTTTGCATTCCCTCCCTGCCCTCTCACTGTTTCTGCCTCTCCCACCCAAAGTGTGGTGAAAAGCAGTTCTCAGATATGTTTAGGAGGACAGAAGAATGCAAGTTTGTGGAATGAACGAGTGATCCTAGATCACGGAGAACGAACAGTGATGCAAAAGGACCCACCCTCCTGGTGTTCGCCTCTCAAGTCTGGCTTCAATTTGAGGAGAGGAAAATGGTTTGAAAAACAAAACAAGGGAACTCACCAGACTATCTAAATAGACTCTGAATCTTTAGAAATCTTCCTCAGTGTTGAAAATCCAACCCAAGATGAATGCTGGAATGGGGAGACTCTGAGCTTTTTGCAGGTCCTTACAACCAACCAAGGGAGGTGGTTGAGAGCCTTGCCTGTGGGAAAGGAATCTGTGCGACAGAGCTCTGCCCCCTTCACCACCTCCCCAGGCATTCAGTTACCGTGGGCTTACCTGATGATGGATCAGAAGATACTACAGAGCAAATGAGGATGGTAGGACATGTAAATGATGAGCCCTAGTGCTAAACCATAAACTAAGTGCCAAGAAAAGTGCTACTCTGTGTGATATCTCTTTACTGCTTTTTAGACCCTCTCTTCGATCGCAATTTATGGATCCACATCTAATGAGACAGATTGTTTGGCTTCAAAGATCTCAGAGGCAGCTTGCTGAAATGGAAGAGCGTGAGTTTTGGAGTCCTGTAGTCTTAGATTTGAGTCTGGCTCTGCCACTAAATATCTACCTGCCTCTCAGGAAGTTGATTTATGTCTGACCCTCTGGCTCCTCATCTGAGGGCAGAACTAAAGTCATCTCTCCCTCCGCTGAGTTGGTGAGGACAGAAAGGAGGGGCTACATGAAACCACCACATGCAGTGTTATGCACACAAAGATTAGATGAATGCCCCTCGTGGTGTTCTGTGGGGGTCCTCTTTACTCGAGTTCCCTGTTTCTACTTTCACTTTCTGTCACCAGAAGTGTGTTGTAAATTCATCATTCTAATGACATTCTTTAGAAAACATATTCATTTATTATGTGAATTTTCTCAGCTAGCAAGAGCATTGATCCTTCTTATCCTCTCTCATCCACCCGTGCCCAAATCCTCTCCATCTTAAGCTTCCTCCCGGCCTCCACTGTCAGAGCCCCGGGCCTCATAGTCTCTTGCCTGTTCCGTACAATATGTGTGCAACCAGTTTCTCCACATCTATTCTCTCCCTACTGTGTTACTAAAATACAAATCTGGTCGTGTTGCTGAACTTCTCAATTCCTACAGAGGGATATCTAACCTTCCTGGCTTGGCCCCCAAACCCCTCCTCCAAGAACCCACTTTGTTTAGTGAATTATCTTGATGGACCTTATTGGTTGGGGGAATGACAGTCTTTGCAGAATGGCCAGGATGAACTTGTAGGGAGATAGAGAGATGAGTAGACTGCTTTGGATAAGATACGGACAAGAGCTTTACAGCTTGGCAGTGAGCAGGCTAGGGAGTAGAAGGTGAGGTGAAGGAGAAAGGCTGCCCATCAATGGGGCTGGAGGCTGGAGCCAAGAGGCAGAGAGGGTTGGTGGACGTTCTCTAAAGGCAGAGAGAACTGGAGTGTCCTCTATTCAATTGCAAGCTTGTTATCTGTTGGGATGGACTGCATTATATGTCCCAACTCTGGCCCAAACTTTCCATAAAGTCCACTAAACATACAACCTTGCCTTGTTGATAATTGGGGGAGAGAGAGATTGGGGTGGCATCTAGTTGGATGCTGTGGTAAAGAAAAGGGGCAACAGGAAGTGAAGTGCAGAGTAGAGATAGAGACTTCACGGAAGCAGAGACTCAGAGTTGTAAGAACTAGGAGAAAAGCAATCACTAGGTTTATTGAGGGGGAAGCTAGATTTTCCAACTGTACGTTACTGAGAATCAGGACCAATTTTACTTAAACATTTCAGAACAACTTGACCTCAGCAAACTGGAGGGCTTAGGGGTTAGGCGTCAATTACAGATGTGTCAGGGACAGCCAGTTTTTCTCTTCTTTCCCATCGACAGAACCTCTGTAATGCTGGGGTTGACAGTATACCCACAGAAGCCTCAGTTGCTGTGGCTAAGTGTCTAGCTTTTAGCCAATGTAAGTGGAAATTATAGGAAGGGCTTATGAGAAAGCTTCTTAAAAAGGGGACAGAAATGTGGGAAATGACCTGCCTCAACCTTTTGTTTTCCCTGCCTGCTGGAACTCAGATGTACTGACTGGAGCTCCAGCAGCCACCCTGGATCTTGAAGTCACCTTGAGGTTGGAAGCCAAGCATCTGGATGGTACAGCAGAAAGATCCAGGGGCCTGTGTCCTCATGACTGTGGAGCCACAATAGCAGCCTCCTTCCAGATTTCTTTTAAACAAGAGAAAAGTGAATTATCGCTCATTTTTAGTTTCATGTTGTACGCAATTGAACCTAATCCTAATCTGCTAGTAGAGTAGCAGAACAGCAAAGTGATTAAGAGGTGGGCTCTGGAGTCAGACTGCTTTCACTCTATTCCTTGCTCTGTCACCTCTTAAGCAGGAGCCTTTAAGCAAGTTACCAAACTTTCTGGAAGCCTCTGTTTTCTCATCTGTAACATGAGGATAATAACACCACTTATAACATAGGGTTGTTGTGGAGATTAAGTAAAACAATGTGCTAAGCACTTAGAACTCTTTTGGTACACAGTAAGTGTTCAATAAACGGCAGCTGCTGCTACTACTATTACTATTGTTACTACTATTATTGTCATAGTTACTTATCAGTTTTGGTGTTCATCTCCATCAATAAGCAATGGGTTCTTTAGGGTAGAGACAATTTCGTATTTGTTTTGGGTGCTGTGCCAGGACTGGTATATGGTAGGTACCCAATACATCTTTACTGAACCATATCTTTTTAGATTTTTGCCAACTATTTCTTATGAGTAGGTGATAAAAATTACTGGTATTGTGCACCAGACAGGGGACCGTGCATGTATGCTGTTTAATCCTTACCAAAACCACTTGAGATATGGGCTTGAAGAGTTATTATAGTTATTCAGACCTATATGCTGTTTGAGGTTCAATTTTCATAATATTAAAAGAGGATTGGAGGGGCCGGATCTGTGGCCGAGTGGTTAAGTTCTCGTGCTCCGCTGCAGCGGCCCAGGGCTCGGATCCTGGGCGCGGACATGGCACTGCTCGTCAGGCCACGTTGAGGGGGCGTCCCACATCCCACAACTAAAAGGACCTGCAACTAAGATATACAACTATGTACCAGGGGGGACTGGGGGAGATAAAGCAGGAAAAAAAAAAAAGATTGGCAACAGTTGTTAGCCCAGGTGCCAGTCTTTAAATAAAAGAGAATTGGAAATAAACAAGAAAAGAAAGTCAAATCGGCCATCCTTTCCCTACTCAAGTTCATAGGAGTCTCTTGGGGCTTTGAATGACCAGATGTCACTGGCATGGTGGCTTTGATCTGTGTTTCATCCTAGGCCAGCTGAAGTACAGCACTTCTGCACGCCATCCTGCTTCCATCCCTTGGTCTCTTAACACAGCTGTAGGTGGGAACTAGGAAAAAAAATCAATTTCCCCATCTGGTTTATTTAATCTGGCATATACAAAAGAGTTTTTAGGTTTGGCATGGGCTTGGGGTCTGGTTGTGGCCTGCTGAGCTATGAAGAGTAGATGAGACCTTTTGGACAAAAGCTAAAGGTTACACACAAGCTGTTTCCTCTGATAAGTTTCCCTCCACCTGTGATAGCGCTGCAGGCAGCTACGGTGTTGGGGCAGGACTGGTAGGAGGAAGGAGGGAGGGAAGTTGATGTAACTTTGGCTCTTGTCAAATCATGGAGAAAGTAGCGCTCTCTCTGAGTTAGATTTGTCTCCTGTTATAAGCTGGTTTGTGTGGCATGGGGGATGATGCCACAAGGCCAAGAAAATCTCTTAAGAATCTGCTGGACGAAAAATGTCTATTTTAATGAATGTTTCCTCTTCCTGTAAGTTATGGCTGCAGCAAAGGTAGGTTCTGGTCCTATAACAGAGTATTTCTTAACCCTGGCTGCACATTCAAACCCCATGGAGAACTTTAAAAAAACACCAGTTGCTGGGCTCTGCCCCAGTCCAGTTGAATTAGAATGTCTGGGAGTGGAGCCTGGATATCAGTATTTTAAAAAGGAAATAAACAGAAATTAAAAGATGAGCCAAAAACTGGGAGAAAATATTTGCAAAAACACATATCTAATAAAAGACTTGTATCCAGAATACATAAAGAACCCTTAAAAGTTAATAGTAAGAAAAAGAGAAATCCAGTTAATAAGTGGGCAAGACATTTGAACAGACCCTTCACAAAAGAAGATTTAAGGATGGCAAATAAACATAAAAAAAGATGTTCAAGGTATTAGTAATTTGTGAGTTCTAATTAAAATCACATTGAAATATAACTATACACCTTTTAAAATGACAAACAAATAAACAGAACAATCACAACCACAAGAAACAACATCTGACAATTCTGACATCGGCAAGGAACAGAGCAACTGGAACTTTCACGTGTAGCTGGTGAGAATGAAAAATAGTACAGCCACTTTGAAAAACCTGTGGCAGTTTATTATAAAATTAAACATACCTTTACTATACAGACCAGCAATTCCACTCCTAGGTATTTACTCAAGAGAAATAACAACTTGTGAGCACATGAAAACCTATGCACAAATATTTACAATGGCTTTATTCATAATGGTCCCAGACTGGAAACAATTCAATTGTCCTTCAACTAGTAAATGGATAAACACAGTGTGGTATACCCATACAATGGGACACTCCTGAGCTATAAAACCGAACGACCCACTGACACACATGACATGAATGGATCTTAAATGCATCATACTAAGTGAAAGAAACCAAACTCAAAATGTTACTGAGTGATTCTGTTTATATGACATGCTGTAAAAGGCAAAAGCATAGGGATGGAAAAAATAGGTCAGTAGTTGCCAGGGCTTGTGGGTGGCAGGAGAGGAAAGTTACAAAGAGGTAACATGAAGGAATTATAAGGGTCGATGGAACCCTCCTCTATCTTGATTGTGGGGGAGGTCACACAATTGTGTGTGCCAGTCAAAACTCATAGAATCGTATATTTAAAAGAGTAAATTTTACCATATGTAATTATAACTCAATAAAGCTGATCCCCCGCAATACATTATTCAGAATAAAAATTTCTTCAAATGATTTAAATTCATAGTCAGGGTTGGAAGATAATTTTGGCATAAGAAATTTGAATCTAGGTTCTGTTATTTAAACTTCAGTTTCCCAATACGTGAAATTGGAGATAATAAAACCTACCTTGAAGAGATACTATGAGTTTTAAATGTGATAATGTGTGGCAAGCACCTAATATAGGATTTGACACAAAATAATAGTAACCACCTATTTAATGCTATGTGCCAGGCATTGTACCAGGCACTTTATAGCCATCTCATTTAGTCTTCACAACTCTATGAAGTAGATATTATTATAACCATTTTCAAAGTGGAGAAACTGAGGCTCAGCGACATTGTGGAATTTGCTTGAGGTCTCACAGCTAGTCAGTGGGTGAGCCAGGTTTCAAGAATAAACTGAACATTACTGATTACTGTACCACTTCTGGAATGTTAGTTTCAAATATCCCACTCTTTGACTTCACTGGTATCCTCCTAGCTCACTTTCTTAATATTTTCGTTTCAATGATTTCCTGAACTCATTGAGATCACCAATCTCCATCTGTCCTGCCACCTCTCATGAAGCATCACTACCTTCATTTCTCACTTCCCTCCTCATCCAACCTAGATTGTGTGGTCCAGCTCTGTTTCCTCTTCCTTGGAAAATACCCCTAACCTCATTGCTTTTTTCTCTCTCTGTTTGGAAAAAGCTAAACCTAGTTCATCCCAAATTTTCCTTTGCTCCACTCTTGCAACCAAGCTGTGATGATTGCTGGAGATTAGTGCAGACTGTGGAGACTGGATTGACCTTCAAATTTATGACTGCAAATCTTAAATAAGCAGTCAATGTTGCCCAGTTTTATATGGCATCTATCAGCAAAGGTGTTAGCTGTGTTTATCCTATTCTAGCAATATAAAGGTGGACACATGACCTAAGAAAAGCCAACCAGAGTCTTTCCATGATATTTGATATGTGAATATCAGGTGAGGGTTTCTTGCTGTAAAGATGAAGAAATAACTTTCCTAAAGAAGAAGCCAATATACGAGGGAAGGAGGACAAAGAGTTGGAGAGAGAAAGTGTGAACAACATCGAGCTCTGGATCCAGCCATTGAGCCAATACATTCCTGATTGGTGGTGTTGGGTTATTGTGGCTTTAAATAGAAAGATTCCTGACTAATAGGGACTTCAGGGCAGGGGGAGTGAAGATAAAGACAGGGGATTGATTTGAGAACTATTTAGGAGGCAAAACTGATAAGACTTGTAATTGAATGTGAGAGGTGAGGCAGAAAAGATAACACTGAGTTTCTGCCTAGAATGGATGAAAGAGAGAGCAAGAATATAGAAAGAGGAACCAGGTTTGGAGGAAGACGATTAATTTGGAGTATGTTGAATTGAGGTATGTCTGGAACAGATGGAGATGTTTGGTAGGCAATGTGAAGCTTGGAGGAGATGTATGTGGCTGAGACATGATTATGGATATTGATATAAGCATAGTGATGTTGATGGCAGTTGAAACCGTGAAAGGATAGAATCAGCTTGGAGAGAGTGTAAAGTGGGAAACACCAACATTTATGGACCAAGTGGAGGAAAGGAAGCCCTGAAGACAGAGAAGCAAGGATCAGAGAGGTATGAAGAGAACAAGGACAATGTTGTCACATAGCAGTCAAGAGAATATAGAATGTCTCAAGAGAGATAGCATGACTTTGTCAAATGCAGCAGAGAGTTCCAGTAAGATAAGTACTGAAAAATATCTATAAGACTTGGCAAAAAGGGTGCCGTTGGTGACCTCATTAAGGTCAGTTTCATCACATAGTGGGGGAGATGCTAGAAAGCAGTGAGTTGAGAAATGACTTGGAGGTTAAGAGCCATCAATGAGCATTCTTGAGGAGTTTGAATAGGAAGAAGAAGAAAGAGATTGGAAGTTGCTAGAAGAGGATGAGGGCCTAGGAAGAATTACATCTTAGGATGGGAGAGACTTGACTAGAGGAAGAAGCTAATTGAGGAGAGGCTGAAGACACAGTTGGAGAGGAGGATTATTGAGAGTGGAAGGGGATAGGGTTAAGGGGTCAAGGGATCCCACTGACTTGAAAGCAAGGACACCTTACTCTCTGAAACTGGAGGAAAGGAAGCAAGTGTGGGTGAGGGTAGAGATACATGTTTGGTGGTAGAATATTTAAAGAGCTTGTGGCAGATATCTTCAAGGAATCAAGGTTCTGCTCTAAGTGGAGAGATGTGCATTGAGTGGGGCTTGAAGAGAGCAGTGAAAGTGTAGAAAAATCATTGAGAAGATTTGACAAAGGGTGAGTGAAAGGCTCGTGGGCCCAGCTGAGGGAGGCTGGAGCCCATAACTCTGTGGTGTGCTCCTCTGTGGGACTGTATGACCTTTCCCAAGAGCTCTTGTTCACTCAGGTGAAGGCTTGGGAAGGAAGAGATTCTGGGATGGATTTTTCTGGGTAGTTTCAGAGCCTGGATGGTGCACAAGGGAGTCAAGAGTGTTGGGGGAATTCTTGATAAGGTTTGGCAGCAAGTATAGTGGGAGTGAGGGAATGAGCCATGGTTCGAATGTAGGGTTTAAGTTTAAGGTTCTTGAGGCAAAGCAGTTCCAGGTAATGACAACACTAGAGTGTGGCCATGAGAATGGTGGCTGTTGTGGCACTGGTGGAGGTGAGGGCCATGGGCATAACAATGTCCAGTCATGGCCGGGCTAGGGTGGAGGATGGTTTTATCCACCTGGATGGGATTATGCCTGGGATGGTGGCAGAAGCTGGGCTGCAGAGGAAGACTGCGAGGGAGTGACTGGGAGACGAGGAGATCGTAGTGGGTAAGCATCGCGGGCTAGGGGGCATGAGCCTCAGGAAGGTGAATTTTAATGGATGCTTGCCACTGACAGGCGCTGTGCCAAGAGTTTGCACTTATTTTCACATTTCTTCTTCTAACAACACCTCAGTTAAGCACCATTATTATCCCCATTTTGCTGATGAGGGAAACAAAACTTTGAGAACTTTGAGAGGCTCAGGGACTTTCTGAAGCTCAGACAGTTGGGTGGAGATGGAGCTTTGACGTGACGGTGGAAGAACAGGAGTCTGAAGGGGCAGTGGGGAGGCCGACTCTCCTGACCTTGTAAGTGGGTGAGGAGTGTAGGGGTGGCAGCCTCCCCATATTGAGTATCAGGGCAATGGTGTCCTCAGTGTTGAGTTAGGTTTTAGTTAAGTCCAGAAGGAGAAAAGGAGCACGTATTTAAAAGTCTGAGGATAGAGGGGAGTTTGATTATTGTGATATGGAGAGGAAATACGGGGATAGTATGGGAGCAGAAAGAAGACAGTGGAGAGAGACTTTCCTTAGTTTGGTGACAAAGGATCACAGAGTGAGAGGCCAGGGTGAAGAAACCTGCTATAAATATCCTAACTTTGGGACAAGTTATTTGGTCCTGGCTCTGGCTAGGAGCTCCGGGAGATTCTGGCTGGCCTCGGTGGGGAGATGAGTCAGTCACAAACTGCAGAGAAGTGTTATGGATGCAGCCATATGGGGATAGTAGGGTCCCTGATTAGGGGAGAGGCAGGGTTGTCTTTTAGTGCCTAGTGCAGTGTGAAGGCACCAGTTACTGGGCAGAACCAGGGCCTTCAGTGGAGCTAAGAACAGACTCTCTGAAAACAAACTCTGGTTTGTAGCATTTGCCAATGTCTGTGGTGCAAATACTCCCACCATAGCCGGTTTCAAGTTTACAGCCTGACCTCACTTGAATGCAAAGTTGGCAAGAGGTGTGTAGAATCTGGGCTCTCGGCAGCTGGTGCAGGAGGGCTCCAGCACAATGCTGGCTGGGCCAGTCTTAGGCCCTCCATCTGAGCAGCAGAAAAGTCTAGGTTGTGTAGCACCGAAAACACTGCGGCAGGGGGCAGGCTTTCAGAATGCGGCTGGGCCTTGTTCTGGTTCCTAAATGTAACAAAGCACTGAGAAGGATGAGAAGTGGGTGATCCATTTGGGGGAATCCTCATGGATTGGGGCCCTAGGCTATGATAGGGCGGGATCTAGAGGAGACTGTGCAGTCTGCAGTAACTGGGCAGGACTCTAAGCCCTGCCCTCTGCCCTCTCTGGGACTCCCTGGATGTATGTCTGCCTTTTGTCCCACCATGCTATTCTATTCTATGTAAACACTTTCAGATCTATGCATTTATGGTGAGCAAGAGTCTGGCAGCTTCTCCCAAATAATTTCTTTGCCAAATAAGCTGGGAAATGATTGCAGTCAGGTTAATAAAATTTCAAGCATCCATGGAATTCATCCATGTGAATTATTAGTTTTCATCTATAAGGAAAAAAATCCTCTATTCTGCATGAACCTTAATTATTAGGATATTCATGCATATTAGAGAATGATTTCAGGAAAAGGAGATGGTGAAACTAATAGGGAAGTAAGCCATGACAGGGGATAAATAAAATAAGTCTGAAATATTTTCCTCACCAAATTAAAAAGATGTCAAATATAAGCCAGTGCACTTTCTGGGTGCATGTTCCTAGTCTGTGCATCCTAGCTGGGTGAAGACGACAGTCTGGATGTACGATATTAATGTAGAACTTTTCTCGTGATGGTATGCGTTAGTACACAGAACTCCTGATATATCACAGAGCTCTCGATACGTGAGTGTTCCTACCTCTCCTGACAAATTTGAAGAGACCACAGCATTCACTGCCAGTTCACGAGTTGATCCACATCATGTGCCACCCCCAAACCCAGCAACTCCTCACACTTTTGTAGTATAACCACCAAGAAGCAGGAGGTTTCTTTATCCTTCTTTTTCAAGTTGTCCATTGACCTAGTCCTGGCATTCTGGGAAGATATCATGGATCACGACTCAAGAGAAGAGGGAAGAGGAAAAGGAAATAGGAGAGTGATTTCACAAATTATCAACATGTAATACCTCGTTAAAAAAAAAAACCAAGGAGTTTTATGGTTTCTTTCTCAAAGGGAGAGAAGGGGCGAGTTGAGCTACCTCCGTAGAATACCCGTCTGTCGAAGTGCTTATGGTGATGGTGTTTCGTGATTCTCACAGTGGCTTTATATTTCCTAGCTTGGATTCCCCCTGTTTGGGGGCCACTTTGAGGCTCATCAAATCCCAATCATATCAGATTTAGTAACCTGTCATTTTGCTATTCTGCCAACCTTTATTTATTTATAAATAATATCCTAGTTACATCCACCCTCCCAAAGGGATTGACTTATTGCCAATGAAAGAGGGAGTTATAACAAAAATAGAGCCATTAGGACATGACAGGGAATGAGAAATTGGCAGATGGCTGGGCATCAGAATAATTATTTATGTTGAAAAACCAAAGAAAAGGGAAGCTACCACAATTGAGCCAAAACCTATCCTTGAACTCCCTGGCAGTCAAGACAAAAAAGGAGCATGGTGTCCACCTCTCTACTACACTCACCACTAAAATCTCACCACTAAATACTCTAGCAGAGTAGGGTGAACGGTAGCAGGCCGGCAAACACACTTTCCGTGGGCCTTCCTCTGCACCAAGACACTTACCTGATAATATGGATGCAACGGCTGCAATGATGAAGGACACAATGACGCCAGGTCCTGCCATTTCCTTGGCCACCAGGCCAGAGACCACATACATCCCGGTGCCCACGCAACTGCCAACGCCAAGTGAGATGAGGTCGACGGTGGTGAGCACCTGGGCTAACTTGGTGCCATGTGGTGTGGTGGCCCCAGTTCCCTCCAGCATGGATTCCACTGGTTTGGTACGCAGGATCCTGGAGTGCATGGCGTACCAGGCAGCCCCCCACTGCACCCGCCGGGGGTCCAGGGAGGCGAGGAAGCCACTCATCCTGAGTGATAGGGGTGGTGGTGAAGGTCAACTGATAGAAGACGGCTATGGAAGCCTTAGTGGATGCTTCTGGAACTCATCTGGTGAACAGAGATCTCCCTTTTAGCAAAGGTCCAAAGGGACCCAAAGCAGCCTTCTCCTGGGCATGAACGTCTGTAGGAAAAACACAAGCAAGGAGAAGATGAAACCAAGTGGAAAGCAAACCATCATTTGGAGGCATGGTTGGAGGTCCTTGAACTAGTTTATCCTGTGTACTCATATGGGGGAGAGTTGCATTTCCCACTTTGTGTCCCCTCTAGTCTTAAATGACAACCTGCAGTTTGCACTATGTTGCATAGTCATTCCGAAGAGGATGGTCTGAGTCAGGGCTCTGCCACACTGCTCTGGGAACTTGAGTAAGTTACCTCACTTCTCTGTGCTTCAGTTTCAACTGTATAACAGGAATAATAAAGCCTCCTGCCTAGTGTTGATGAGAAGATTCAATTAATGTATGTCTAAAAAGAGCTTAAGACAACGTCTGGCACACAGAAAATGCTCATCTGTCCAAACTCTAAGTACTTCTCAGCTGGATCTGCCAAGACTTGGTCTGTGATTCTTGGGCATATTCTTTGGGGACACAGTAACCTCATTTTTTACATAAGGATATAAAATTAGATCTATGACTCTCAAGAGGGACAGTGCCACCCCATGGGGTTCTTTTAGAACTTTGCTCTCAATGAAATGTAAAATGTTTTGAGCATTTTTCGCTCTCCAAGATTGGAGAAGGAAGAGTGCTCCTGGTATTTGGTGGGTGGGCCCCAGAGATGCTAAATCTATGGGATGGTGCCATGCAATTTTCAAATGTCTCATCAGACATTCTTGTAGATGAAAATTCTGGTTATGATGATCTGAACCTAAAACCTAACTCTACTTGACATAAAAACTCATGGGGTATTTTTAGATGGTTTTAATATATGAATACATTGAATTTTCGAGGAATGCAATTATAGAATAAATTGAAGGGGAAGATTGTAACTTCTTTAGTTTGGAACTTAAGAGGAGTTCTTCACCATTTCAGAAAACCAAGGTCCCCATGGCAATGCCACCCACGGTACTGCATCTCCAACCAGCGCACCTGCAACAGCCTGCCATTTGGAACAGGCCCATTTGCAGTGATTCTGCATATAGCACAAGCATCTGACAACTTCATCTGGACGTGCCTGAATGTTTACATACTGAAATATGTTATATACAGGTAGGTTATCCATGAATTTCGCTTCAGAATATTAAAGGGGGGGGGTGTGACAAAACACATTACAAAAAAGAGGTGTTGGATCAGATAGAGTTGAGAACTATTGTATTAGATGATTTCTAAAGTTTTGTTAAGTTAGAAAATGCAAAGATTATATGAAACTGCTTTCTTTGGAAGCCAGAAGCTTTACAAAATTCTATAAAGAATGTTTAAAGTACAGCTGAACATTGATTTCATGTACTGTGCTGATAAGCCTAGGACATTTACATTTATATAAGTACCAGCCTGTGTAATTTACCAGTATTATTAATTAATACAACTTAACACTTAATGTAACATTTGTATGCTTCTAAAGCCTTTGCAAACACTATCTAATTAGAAGAATCAGGTGAAATGTGGCAGTTTGGTTCACAGGGGTTGGTGACAGCCCTACTGGTTTAATTTCCTTCTAGATTTGACAGTGTTTATTCATACTGTGTTTTAATTCTTGACAACACCTTAAATATCACTGCTGTGTACACCAGAATCATTTAAAAGCCTAGACTGTCAGCATTCTTTTTTCTTTAAAGATTTCTAGATTTGTGAGAAAATGCGTCACATGTATACCAGGAAGGCTGTAAGAACATTGCTTTGCTTGAACTTTTGAGCTCTTGTGGGGAAACTGATGTATATCCCTATTTAATTTCAACTCAGTCACCAGGTATTGAGCATCTGTTGTGTGCCAGGCACAGTGTTAGGTCTGGGGGTGCAAAGACGTGGTCCCTGCCCTCATGGAGCTTCCAGTCTAGAATGAGAGATGATGGACACTAACATCACAATGCAAGAGAGAAGGATTTTTTTCTGAAAAGCTTGTCTTTCATTCTTTTTCTTTTTTTTTTTTCCTGCTTTTTTCTTCCCAAATCCCCCCAGTATATAGTTGTATATTTTAGCTGTGGGTCCTTCTAGTTGTGGCATGTGGGATGCCGCCTCACCGTAGTCTGATGAGTGGTGCCATGTCTGTGCCTAGGACCAGAACCTGGTGAAACCCTGGGCTGCCGAAGTGGAGCGTGCAAACTTAACCTCTCGGCCATGGGGCAGACCCCATATTATTTTTCTTATTAAAAAACCATAGCATGTCTATTGCATAAAAATCAGACAATGTAACAATGACACTCAGTGAGAAAAGACAAGACAACACAATACACAGATGGATAAATAAAACTAGCTTGTTCCAGAGAGGTATAAGGGCTGTGTTATGGGTTGAGTCATGTCCCCCCCAAATCTGTATGTTGAAGTCCTAACCCCTAGTACGCCAGAACGTGACCTTACTTGGACACAGAGTCATTACAGACGTGATTAGTTAAGAGGTGGTCATACTGAAGTAGGATGGACACCTAACCCAATATGACTGGTGTCCTTATAGAAAGAGGAAATTTGGACACAGAGCCACACACAGGGAGAATAAAATGTAAAGACGAAGGCAGAGATCAGGTGATGCATCTACAAGCCAAGGAACACCAAGGATTGCCAGCAAACCACCAGAAGCCAAGAGAGAGGCAGGAACAGATCCTCCCTTGCAGCACTCAGAAGGAACCAACCCTGCCAACACCTTGATCTAGGACTTCCAGCCTCCAGAACTGTGAGACAGTCGGTGTCTGCTGTTTCAGCCACTCAGTTTGCCGTGCTCTGTTACAGCAGCTCTAGCAAATGAATACAGGCCATAAAGGAAATCAGACAGAGTGATGAAGGGGCGAGAGGGTCTCCGTGGTCACGGCTTTGGCTCCTGAGGGACAAGAAGGGGTCAGTGAAGAGCATTACTGCAGAGCGGGTCCAGAGGGGAGAAGAGGGGAGGCCTGTTCCGGGAACCGAGTGAGACTGGGACAGAGAGAGGAGGAGTCGTGTTCGAGCTTTCTGCCTATTGACTAATTTAATCCTTGTAACAAATCTACCTTTACAGATGAGGCAGTGGGGGCCAGGAGAAGTCCAGTAACTTCTCCGAAGAGAGGGAGCCCATAGGGGCAGAGCCAGCACTTGGCCCTGGTGTGGCTGTTTGCAGAGCTCATGTCCTTGCTCTCTGCTCTCCTGCCTGAGGTGCCCAGGGTCAGAGTGCTGGGGGTCTTGCAACCCAAGACGAGGGGCTCGAGTTCACTCTGAGTGCAGTGGAAAGTGATTGGGGGGTTTTATTCAGGTGAGTAACATGATATGGTTTTCGTTTTTAGTAGCTCATTGTAGCGTCTGTGTGCTTTACTGAATCATGCCCAATGATAAATTAGTCCCAGGATGGATGTGAAAAGCGAGTGAAGTGTGGACCTGCTGCTGAGGGAGGCAGTGGCTCTCCGTCTTGGCTGCACAGTGGAATCACCCAGGAATCTTTCAGAAACACCGGTGACTAGCCCGCATCTCAGAAATCCCAACTTAATTGGTCTGAGGGGTGGCCTCGATACAGGGATTCTTGAAAGCTCCCCAGGCGATTCCAGCAAGGCAGAGTTGGGGTCTGCTGCTCTTTGCCCCCAGCAATGACTAAGTGCCGGTGTGGAAACATGATATTGCCTGTGATGGTTAATTTTGTGTGTCACTCTGACTGGGCGAAGGGACGCCAGATTGCTGGTAAAATATTATTTCTGGGTGTTTCTGTGAGGGTGTCTCTGAAAGAGATTAGCATTTGAATTGGTAGCTTGAGTAAAGGAGATAGATCTCCTCAGTATGGGTGGGCATCATCTGATCTGTTGGGGGCCTGAATAGAACAGAAAGACAGAGGAAGGGTGAATTCACTCATGCCGCTTGAGCTGAGACATCCATCTTCTCCTGTCCTTGGACAATGGTGTTCCTGGTTCTTGAGCTTTCGAACTTAGACGGGGACTTACACTATCGGCTCCTCAGGATTCTCAGGTCCTCCAACCCAGATGGAATGACACACCAGCTTTCCTTCTCCAGCTTGCAGACAGCTGATTGTGGGACTGCTTGGCCTCCATACCATGGGAGCCAATTCCTGTAATAAATCCCCTTGTCTATATCTGTATACATCCTGTTGGTTCTGTTTCTCTTGAGAACCCTCACTAACACATTGCCACTCTCCACACAGGACCAAGGTCTGACGGATACTTCCTGTTTCTCTCCCAGTCGGGCTTCTCGGCAGCTCTATAGTGCAGGCGGTATTATGGATGCTGTGGTGTCTGGAGCCACCCTCTGGGATACTCATCCTGATCAGCCCTCCATCAGAAACTATCACAAGGACACTGAGAAATTAACCAGGCTGGTTAGGGAGGTGACAGCTTCTACCTGATAGATAATTAGAAACATGGTGAGAACATAGAGAATCAACTAGAAAAAAGGTTGAGGGTGCGAGAGTTCCTTCCTGGCTCTCTTCCCTCCACGTCATTCCTCTGAGTGCTTGCTTTATTGATGCAAACAGGGGCTTGGGGGCCTCTCCTTTCTTGGTTGGAAATTTACTGGAGAGAACAAAATGTACAAAAGAAAACATGCTTCTAGTGACTATTGACAATATCCATATTCATTACCCCAGATTATGTTAATCAAAGATAGTTTTGGAAGCTCATTGCTGTTGTCTTTCCAAGATGAGCAATAAATGTGTGTTGTGCTTTCTTTCTCACTTTAATTCAAGCTTCTCAAAATACTTCACAGCTATAACTAAGGAAGGCTTACCGGCCGCTGAGAGAAGAGAGTCATCATTGCGGTGTTTGCCGGCGTGCCTGAGGGTTCACTGGGCTCCAAGTATAATGACAGTAAAAGCAGGTTTGTGTAAGGATGAAAATAATTATGGCTTAGAAGTTCACTGAATAGGTAGGATTATCGAATTAGGATGGAGTCTACTTTTGGAGGTGAGGAGAGGAAGGAAACGGAGGCTGACAAAACAGCAAACAGCCAAAAACCATTCCTGCCTGATTTTGTAAATATACAAAGGGATTACAAGAATCCCTGCATGACATTCCCCATGAGTCGTTGTCCAGCCTTTGCTGGAACATCTGGTGCAGCAGGGAGCATTGGCTGATAACCAGAAGCAGTCCCTTCCCCTGGTTGGACATTTATGATTGCTATAAAATTCTTCTAATCAGGTTCCCCTGGAAAATGAGGCTACAGTTAGAGTAAAAGGTGCCTGGATTGATGAGCGCCTCCTGGTGGCTGCAGAATCTGAAGGAGCCTTCTGAGGCCCCGCCCCAACTCCTGTATTCTGGGGTCTTACGCTAACTCTCTTCCCCACCAGGCTCGCTGCTTTTCCTCCTCTGAGCTGAGCTCCTGGCTCCTGGTTAAGGACATAACTCAGGAGTCAGGTTCCCTGGGTTCAAATTCTGGCCCTGCCCTTACTGGCTAAGTGACCTTGGGCAAAGCCTCTCTGTGCTTTGGTTTTGCATCTATAAAATGGGATAACAGTGGTACCTAGCTCACAGGGTTGTGATGAGAAGTGAGGAAGTTAATCCGTGTGAAGCTTTGGCACTGTGCCTGGCATAGTGTGAGTGCTGTGGGAGCAACAGGTGGTGTCACCTGCTTGGGCCACTGCCCGGGTCTTTTTGTCCCCTACTGCTGCCACAATTTCCAACCACCTCCGCCTCCCCAGGCAGCTCTCAGAGGGCCCCTGGCCTCTGCCCAGTCCGAATTCAGGGCTCTTCTCTGCTGAAGCTCCACTGGGTTTCTTCCCACTGCAGCGTGTACGCCCTGGTACTTTTACTCAAAGGGGTTCGTGCTGACCTTTCTCATGCTTGTAGAGCATGGCTTTTTCCTCCCATGTTTCGTTGTCTAAAGGGGCTCCTCAGCAGATTTGCTTGGCCCTTTGGGTATTATACTGCCTCTCATTCTCTTATACCCTTGACTTTTCTCCCCAAGATGTACACACACTGTTGGGTGGCTAGGTCACAGTGGGTTCACCTAGAGTCACCACCCTATCCCTTAAAACACGACCCCCTTATGACCTTGTGCCCATGGCTTACTGTGGCTCACTCTGTCAGTCTCCAGTGGTGGATTCTCTGCCAAGCTCCTTGCTTCTCTTGCTCTTCTATTCCTTCCAAGCTTGCCAGATATGGCTATGTGTTTGTATGCCGATCGTGGATGTGGTGCATATCAGTCACTGTGACTTTACACTGGGTGGCCAGACATGGTTCACGTGAGTATGAATCTGAGGGCTGCCCAATCCTCACAGAACACTCTGGTACATTGAATGGAGAGTTGCGTCCTGGTAACTTTCTCCTGCTGTCCCCAGTTTTGCTCTTTAATTTAGGGCTAATCTGTTTACGGGAAAAGGCTTCAAGTTTTTGAAGGCAACTAATATATCTCTTGGAGTCTTATCTTCTCCAGACTAAACATCTTCAGTTTCTTCAGTGATCAGCAGTGTCTCTCATGTTACAGCTTCTAGATCAATCACATTCTGATTTGTACTTCTTGGGCAGGCTGCAGTTTATCATGGTTGACATTTTTGGACCATGACATAGTGGTGAGGGAGATGTTTTTGATCACTGGCCCGTGTGTGTGTGTGTGTGTGTGTGTGTGTGTGTGTGTGTGTCTGTGCCTCCTAAGTCATACAATGCTGGGGCCTGACAAAGTCACTCAGTTGTACAACTGGCTTTACAAACAGGGTTCCTGAGTTTCAGATAACTGATCTTCTATTATGTCTTTGCTAAGTGTTTGATTGATCAAACCCTCTTCAAGTATTTTTCATCACCTACCATATTACTTAACAATGTGCTGGCCCATTTATATTGTATGTGGAATCTCAGACGTGCTGGCTTTGTTTTTCTTGGAATGTCTTCAAAGAGGAATTGGAATCTATGACAACTGAGTAGCTATGCAAAAGAGGTTGTACCAATTCAGCTTCCGTTTCAAAGCTTGCCGTTTCTAAAAAGTTGTTGAGTGCATTAATCAGTGTTTGTTGCAGTAATAGCCAATCCCGAATTTCAATATGTTACGACAATGACATTTATCTCTTGCTGTGACTCTACTCCGGACCGCAGGTTGGCTTCAGGTTTTTTTCCTTTATCTGGACTGTGAGTCTCCACGTGTCTTCTCATTCTGGGATTGAGGCTAAAGGAGCAGTCCTTGCCTGACACATGCTGTTCGCTCGTGGCACAGGCCAGGAACAAGGGACTGGTGGAAACGCGCAATGCCTCTTCTGCTTCTGGTTGGAACTGGCATTCCACGGACTTTCCATTGGCTAAGGTAAGTCGAACGACCAAGCCCAAGGTTAATGGGTGGGGGGGCAGTGCGGCAGTGCCAGGGGGCTGGGGGATGAATACTCCTTCCACAAAAGACAGGTGAGTCACATGCAAAGGGTGAGGTTGTATACTTTGCCTATAAAGGTGGATGGGAATAGTTGTGATGATATTATAACATCTCACTGAATCCCTACTGTGTACTAGGCAAAGCAATTATATTTTTTTTGAGGCTGTTTTTTCTGGAATGGGCAGAAGTCTGCGCATCTGAGGTATAAACTTAATGAGACCCTGTTGTGTTCATTCCTGTACTTCCACAGTTAATTCTGTAAAGGCGTAATTATTGATTCCTTTAATGACCAGTATAAACCCAAAATTCATCTGCTTCCGACACCAAGCAGAACAAAACAATGAGAAGTCATTTTTAACTTTACTTGTTTGAAATAAACAAGAAAGTTTTCTCAAAACCTTGTGAGGATAATTAATCTTTACCTGATCTGGGACAATATTTCTGCTTTAAAAAAAGTTTCCCATTCTGTTCCCCTGTCTGTCAACACTTCAGTGGTTGAGAATATTTTCTGTGTGTGTGTTTGGCTGAAACTGTCGTGAAAACACTCTCAAGAGAGTGTCTGGCATCTACTTAGTGGGAGACACAAGGAGAAGCTTGTTCAAGATCTGGTTATTTAGCGCTGAGGTCCACCTTTCTGCTCCAACACCCCAGGCAGAGAGGATGTAACAGCCTGACGTCACCTTCCCCTCTTCTCTCCTACTGATCCTGGTCCAAGATCTCGGGTGTCTGCCTGGTGTCATGTGTTATTCATTGTACATATAGTAATATCAGCAGAACCAGAGCCCAGGGAAATGAAAAACTCCCTGCTAATCAGATTTCACTGGAAAGCCCTCTTTTAGAAGGGATAATTTACACAGGAAAATCAGTTGATCCTTCCGTGCCACTATACAAGATTTAAGAAATTGTATTAAATTAATCATTGCAAGAAGTATTTAATGAGTTCCTACTATGTGCTTAGCTCAATGGTAGATGTTATGGCCATAAAAGAAATTACTATAGGACACAGAATATCAGGAAGTTAGACACAAGGCATCTTCGGGGGAGCAGGTGGCCTCTGTCCTTCCAGATGCTCTCTCACTCACCTACCAGCTATGTCCTGGGTTGCTGACCCGCATGGAGCACAACAGAGACCCCCTGGTTGGGTGGGTGAACCAGAGGCACCAGCAGGCCATTGGGAAGGTGGAGGAGAGGGATGCTAAGTGTTTATCTCCAGCGACCCCTGCTGGGTTGCTGTCTGTTGGTTGTGTCCGTCCACTAAGGACCATGGCTCCTGCTGGGTGGCCCTCTCCATGGAACCCTTTCATTCTGAGTCCTGATAACTTTTCTCGCCTTTTGTCCTTTCAGGCAGAGGATGGTGCTCCTGGAATTGCACTTTGCCTTATGATTTCTCTACCCACTGCCCACACCTTTGTATATAGTTACTGTCTGTAAACCTTCCCCAAAATATCAGATTTGAGTGTGCCATCTGCTTTCTGCTTGGACCCGACTGATACACGGGGATATCCTGGGGCTGAGAGAGAGTCAGGACAATCCACCACTGCCCATGTCGACAGAGACATTGGGTTTGGAGTCAGAACACTGAAGTCTGGACTCTGACTCTGCTGTGTGACCTTGGGTGAGTCTCAAAATCTCTGAGCTGTGGTTTTCTCATCTGAAAGATGGGAGTAATAATAGTTACCTTGTACAGTTGTTATGAGGGTTTAACAAGATGATGCTTGTGGATGCAATTTGAAAACTACAAAGCAGCCTATCAGTGTAGACATTGAAATGGTGACCAATTCCCCAAATGGTGGCTGAGACTCAGTGACAGACTTAGTAATTAACAAAAGAGGACCAAAACCTGTTTGCTATGCTCCTCCTACCAAGGTAGGATAGTGAACCGTTAAAGTTTGGAAAACCTCTGAATGGGGAGACTGACATAATATTTTTTCTGACTCGCATTTGGCTAGCCAGAAAAGTTAATGAGCTAGAACATATTTCCCAAGCATTCCAACTATTTGGAATTCAACTGCATATAAAAGTTACTGGGCAATGTGGTGAGCCCCGAGGCCATTTCTAAAACACATGCAGACTTTTAAAGTTAACACTGAAAGGTGAGCAAGCACCCTCATACGATGAGCACGCGACTGTGAATCAAGAAGTCTGAGGTCTTGTCCTTAGCCCTGTCCCAAGCTATCGGTGAGAACTTGAGTAAGCCACAGCTCGCTGAGGATTCTATTTTCTCATTTAGAAATAGATAATAATGATCTACTTTTTAATGCAACACTACACATGGCAAAGCGTATTCATAGGTGATGCCCAAGGTGGCCTTTTGCACAAAAATTCTTCTCTCTCTAAACCAAATGGTGATTTGAGAGGCCATTCTGAATAATGAGGTCATGGGATGCTTGTGTCTGAGGTCGTCCAGTGCAGCACCTTCATGCCACGTCTAATTAATCTGCATGTTGCTGAGCCTCCAGAAGCCAATCTGCACCCAATCTGGATGCCCATCTCAGGCATGCCCTCACACCCCAGACAGAAACCCCAGCTGGCCTTCTAAGTTGCTGAAGGGTAAGCAGACTTTCCTGAAGCCTTCCTGACAAAATAGAGACATGATCTCCTGCACCACACAGAAATTCTTCCTCTGTTAGTTCCCTGTGGCTGCTGTAACAAATTACCACAAACCTAGTGGCTTAAGGCAACACAAATTGATGATAATCTTACTATTCTGAGTCTGCAGGGCTGTGTTCCTTCTGGAGGCTCTAACGGACAATCACTTTGCTTGCCTTTTCCAGCTTCTGGAAAGTAAAGGCTGCCTATATTCCTTGGCTTGTGGTTCCTCCATCTGTCTTCAAAGCCAGCAGCTCAGCACCTTCTCTCCTCTCTGACCGCCTGCCTCCCTCTTATACGGATCCCTGTGATTACCTCAGGCCCACTCATTTAATCCAGGATACCCTCCCCATCCCAAGGTCCTTAATTTAATCACCTTTGCAAAATCCTTTTATCATGTAAGGTTCCAGAGATTAGGACGTGGACATCTTGGGGGCTCGTGATTCAGCCTACACACCTTCTAAGAACAACTCTTTAGACATCCCTCTTCATATGTCCACACCCTGTGGCAAACAGCCACCTCTCTCTTCTCTTCTCTCTTTCTTTTCCTGAAAAAACTTGGCTCAGCCTTTCTCCATACCCTCTCTCCAAAATTCTGTCCCTAATTAAAACAAAAGTGTAACCAAACTACATCCACTCATGTTCCTCAGGAATACCCCTGGTAGAGTAATTCACTCAGCTCCTTTCAGATGAGTTGCTCTGGAGCCTGAGCACTCAAGTGACTTCTCCAAGGCCACACACCAGGTAATGGCGGGTCTCCTGCCCTCCATGCCAGTGGTCTCCCTACGGCTCCATGTTTAAGAAGGTAAACGGAGCTGCCTACACTTTCTTTGTATGATATTGCTCTCAAGCCAGGCTTGGGATGATCCCCAAAGGAAAATTAGGTGTTTTCTCAGTTGTCTATGTGGTAATATTCCTTTAAAATATATTTCCCCCCCCGGGAGCAGAGGCAAGCGACAAGGGTGATTTAATGTTCCTCAGAGCTCTCCCTAGTGACTTGGCCTCAATGGGAATTTCCTCATCCTGATTTGGAGAAGCGCAACTCTTGTAGGAGTCTTCTAAATGCTTTTATTCACATAATTAACCAGCTGGCTCCTCAGCGTTGCTCAGGCAAATCTTCAGTAGGTACATCGCTACACGCTGGATAGTCACCCACGTGAGAACTCCCTCACAAGTCAACAACTGCAATTTGGATAACTGACTTCGTGCTTTTGGGTTTGGATGCACATTTGAAAACTTTTGGCTTCTTTACATGCTGTGTCTTAGCCCATGCCCAGGCCTCTTTTGATCTTTGGATTTGGTTATTCTGGAGGCTGGCCACCTGTCTCTTTGAGATTCCTTCCACTATCCCCAAAGGGAATTTCCAGTCTTCCAAAGAGTCTGAATTTTAAGTCAGATAATTTCAAGTAGACCCTTCAAGTTTTGATATGGCTATTTTTATGTGATATAGCAATATCACATATAGATATTGGTTTTATCGATGTAGGCTGTTATACGTGCTCCATGAACTTTCAGTTCTCAAGAAAGCCTGACTCCACATACCCAGCCCCACTCTACTCTGGGTTTGTACCTTTCTCAGAACACACCATCTGCTCTCGTGGGTTCAGAGCACCAAGTAAATGTCTGGTACCACGTGTGCAAGATGCAGAGATAGAAAGAGGAAGAAGATGGCCCCTGCCCTCCAGAAACTCCAGGGCTGGCTGGGAAGACAGGCATAACACTGCAGTGACCACCCAGGGTGACACAGCCGGCCTCCTCCCGACTACAATGATTTTACTTCTTAGCCTTTCTCTTTGCTATTTTTCTCACCTTTTCCCCCGGAAGCCATCAATATTTTCACGTTCTTTTGGGACTCAACTCATATCCCATATGTCATTAAATATGTTTTTAACCACTTGGGCCTCCTCTTCTCTGATTTCCTACGGGACCTCCAACTCAGCACATATGAAATTGCCTTGCACGGATTGTTACACGCTTGAGAGCTGGGATCTTCTTAAAACCCTCCAAATGGTTTTGTATCGCAAAGAGAGTGAAATCTAAATTCCTTGCAATGGCCCCCAGGGCCCTACGCAGTCTGGTGTCTTCTTCAGTTCTGAGTTTATCTCCTGCTACCCTCCCTCTTGGTTCAGCCACACTGACCTCCTCCTTGTTTTTGAAACACATTAAACTCTGTTATTTCAGGGCCTTTGCCCTTGTTGCTCTGGACTTTCTTGCCTCAAGTCTTTGCACAGCTCTCTCCCTCTCATGATTCCGGTCTCAGTGGAAATGTCATCTCTGCAGAGGGAGGGAGGCCCTCCCAGACCAGCTGAGCTAAAAGTAGCCCTTGTCTTTCCTACTCTCTCCCTCATGTTCTCTCTATTATCCATCTATCTATCTATCTATCTATCTATCTATCTATCTATCTATCATCTATCCATCCATCTACCTATTTTTATGTATTATTGAATAATTTATCCTATTTTGTGTCTATCTATGTTTTCATTATCTGCATCCTCCCTCTAGACTGTAAACTCCTTGAAGATAGGGATTTTGTCTGTCTCATTCTTGGCTGAATCCCCAGTGACCACAGCAGGGACTGGCACACAGTAGGTAATCAACAAATATTTGTAGAATGAGTCTTCCACAGTGTTAAACAGAGCATTGGGCATAAAGTATGTCTTTATAAAAGATACCACTTACAATAACAGCTTGTAATAATCCCTGCTATCTTGAGACATCTATTGTAATGTAAGATGACTTTCTTTGTTAATTATTCTTTGTGCATAAAATTACAGAACACAAAACCTTAGAAATCATCTGGTCCAAGTCTCACATGTGACAAATGAGAAAACTCTGTTTTCATTGACTGCCTTCACAAATCCCTTTGGGAAACCAGATTATCTATAAATAAGTCTATTTAATTATAAACAAATTATCGCTATATGTTTTTGATCCTTTGATATTAGGTAAGTCAAGGAAAGACTGACTTAAAAATTCACGGTATTATCATATTAAAATCTTTGATATTAAAACGTCAAAATCCAGTTAAGGTTAGAGTTGTACTTTTTGATGTATACGTTCCATGCAGCTCCCTGGAGATCTCAAATAGCCCTTTACCCAATCAGAGCAGTAAAAACCTCCTAAATCATACAGCATACATCACAGAAGAGAAGGTATATTTTTTAGTTTGTTTTATTGCTTTTTTTTTTTTCATCCGGGAGGGAAATAGTGGAGACCTTTGACAGCCTGGTAATTTAACACATTTTTGAAAAATGGAGGTCTGCTGTGCCCTGTGGGGGCACTGTTCATTTCCAGCTTCACATTCTCCTTTGAGGATGGCGCCTATGCAGGGTTCACGAGTCTGCAGGCCCTGGGGATACGCTTTGGATCCACAGCCCAGAGAATTCCTCTCCAGAGGTAAGTTCCTTTCCTAACTATCATCATCTCTTTTCATTAAGAAATCTGACAGCATCCTTCAATGCCAACAGCCCTAACTCACAAAGGAATGCCGGATTTCATTTGGGGACTTTTAAATGAATTTCCAGTCTACAAGCTATTTGACTGAAAAGTGTTTGCTGCCAAAGTGTTGAGATAAAATTTTTCTAGGCTGCAAGTTCTTAGTTCAAATGCATTGCTCGTAGACTACAGTAAGGAGCAAATGTTAATGCAAATATAAATATTCAACAGTGTGGAACGATAGGTCCACTATCACAAGTATTCAAAGAAACGCCAAATAAAAGGCGAATTTTTCACTTATTACCTTTCATGGCAAAGGTTAAAAAAAATAAAAATACTCATTGTTGATAAGGGGTCAAAGAAATGATACTTTCATACCCTGATGGTGGGAATGTAAACTGACATGAATGTTTTTGGAAAGTAAATCTATCGTGTGGAAATAATCAGGTGCAGAAAAAGATTTTTTCAAGGGCATCCATTGCAATATTATTTATAGTGGTAAAAACTGGAGACAACCTAAATGTCCAAAAATAGGCACAGAGTTAAATGAATTATGAGGCCTTCAAAGAATAAAATATTAAGCAGCCGTTAAAATAGTGTTCTAAAATAATATTTACTGACATAAAAATTACTCTAGATGTATTAAATTAAAACAACTGTAACAATAAAGGATCTAGTACTCTGTATAGAGTATGATCCAGTTTTATTCTCTCTTGAAGGCAGTGTGCTGAAATATTAAAAGTAGGGACCTATGGATGGTTGGATTACGAATCATTTCTATTTTCATCTTTTCTGTGGTCAGCATGTATTCCTTTGAAATCAGAAAAAAATAATTAAAAAACAAAACATAGTAGCAGAATAATGCATATGTTCTTATTCCTGGCCATGAAGAGGTATCTTTGGTTTTTGTAGTTATGCCTCTATGCATCTTCCTTTATGGGAAACTGTTTTAGGATCTGTTCCCCCAACAGCATTAGATTAGCCAACGTTATCATTATCACGCTTTTTATGTTGGGCATAGAATTTTCAGGCCCAGGGAAAGCTCTGACTTGGTTCCAGAATCAGCCTTACACAGTAGATTTGAATCACCAGGAGCCTGGAGGTGAGATTCTCCCAGTCGCTACAGAAAGCTCAGGCCAACATCCCTGCCGAGAAGACAGAATCCGGGCAGAAGCAAACGCCTCAGTCCTACGACACTGGTTTCTCATAGCTTGGCTTTTATCCTTCCATGTTGACCATCCCGCACAGGCAACTAATTCTGATAATTTCAGGAACTGTTCTCAGAATTCTAATAATTCTCACCCAGGTTCATCTTACAAAACAAGTACAAACACTCCCCTACCCAAGACCACGCCCCTCTTTAGGCATTGCCACACTTAGCTATTGTCCTCCAGGCTGTGTCCACTTCAGATACTGGCCCTCTCCGTTTTGCCTTCCACATCTTCCTTGCCACCAAAACTTCTTTTGCCCGGTTCTTCCATGGCTTCCATGTTGCTAAATGCGATGAATGTACTTTAGCCCTCATCTCCTGCACTCGACCTGTCAGAGGCATTCAGCACAGTCGTTCAAGGCCTCCTTCTCAAAGCACTCTCATTTCATCTTACAGCAGTGAGAGCCATGGGATGAGTGTGTGTATGTCACATGCAAACTTGATGGTGCCCTCCTATCATCCTTTTAGGAATAAGCTATTGGGATTTTTTTCTCTTCTTCAGTATAGTGAGCTTTTAATAGGAAGAACACATCCTCCAGAAGATCCTTACTGCTGGTACATTTTTAGTCCTTAATGTGATGTCTACTATTAAATGGAATCACAGAATGAGATACAGATGTGACCATGTATCGATCAGTGTGAGGCAACATCAAGAAACTCTTTTGCCATGATGCCTGGAATGTCTTTGCTGAAAGAGTGGTCTAGAAGGGGGAGAGAGACCATCTAAATGTCCTTTAGTTCAAATGAAAAAGAAATGGGAGAATCTGCTTAGTAAATATAACCAAGAATAAAAATATTCCTTGAGGTAAAAGGTCAGATGGTTTACTAACTTTCAGGTCCATGTGGACTATCTGTCGTCTTTGACCTTGACCTGTGCTTGGAGCTGACCTGTCTGAGACTCTCGCCCTCTCTAGGATCTGAAGCTCAGGTTGAAAGTGTAAAGTCCCTTTGCTAAGCGAGGCTGGTAGACCTGCTGCCCTGGTGCCTTTGACCTCCTCCCTTCCCCGGGAAGACAGCAGCCCAGGTCCGACCTGTTCCTCTACGCCTCCTTCAGAAGAGAAGGCCACGATGCTTAGTGTTTGGAATCAGCCCAAGAAGAGCCCATTTTAGTATGTTCTGTATCAGTGAGACCCATGAGCTCACGGACGTCTATCCATAAGAAGCACAGTCTCTCTGGGGCAAAGGGAAGTGGGAAAGCAGATGGGCCAAATTGCGTTTCATCTTTGACAACTGAAGAGTATCCTAACAAATGAGCCTCTGCAGTCAGAGCCTGGTATGGAGAATGCTTAATTGCTTCCATCTGTCACAGGCAAGCACGGAGAGTGTCAGTCCTTCCTGCCTGTGGTTGGGGTCTGACCGGAACCCCCATTCCGTGCAGTTAGTGAGAATCTCCCAGTAAAAAGGGGCGAACTCCCTTTGGGACACATCACAGGGTTGAAACGGCTTCCTTATTATTTCGTACTGTGGGTCTCATTCTGTTGCAAGTAGATAAAGGGTAAAAATAGACAAAAGAGAGTCTCTTATTGTGAGACTAAAAGCAGAGAGGTTAAATGGTTATATATCTAAAATGCAAATCATAGTGCTTAAAGAAGAGAGTCTCCCCTCTCTGCCCTCTATGTTTGTACACCTGAGGTAGAAATATTTGCCCCGCCCCTCCTATGAGTCAGATGCTGCCCACATCTTATCTTGGATAACGTTTACATAAATAACAGCATCACTCATATGATGCTTACTATGTGCCAGGCATGGCTTTAATTGATTTATATATATTATTCTTACAACAACCCTAGGAGGGAGATATTATTTGTAACCTCCAAATTAAAGAGGAGGAAACCGAGGTAGAGCAGTTAAAGCTGCCATGTTCAAAGTGATGCAGCTACTAAGTGGCAGAGCCAGGATCTGACTCCAGGCCGTGTAGCTCCAGAGTAGTGGGTCATCTGGAGCAGCACTGCCCGGTGGAGCTTCCTGTGATGATGACGTGTCTTTGTTCCACCCAATACGGTAGCCATAACCACATGTGGCTATTGAGAACTTGAAATGTGGCTAGTGCAACTGAAGAACTGAATTTTAAATTTAATTTTAATTAATTTAAATTTGGATAGCCACATGTGGCTAGTGGCTATTATACTGGACAACACAGCTGTAGTGTCTGTGCTTAACTTCATAAATAACATCAGAAAGGTGGTGGTATCCTTTATAGGACAAGGATGCTGCATGTCAGAGAAATTGGGCGATTTATCCAAGGCTCTGAAACTAGAATGTGGAAGAGCCAGGATGCCAGCCACTAAAGCCACGTGCTCTGGTCACCAGAGACGCACCCTCCTTCACCCCCCTACCAATCCACTCTTCCAGCTCTTCATCTCTTTCCAAACAGGATCGGAAAGCATCTCTTTCTTCCTACACCCTTATCAAAGAGTCTCTTTTTCCCTTCCTCTATTATTAACACAGTAACAGGAGAACAGCACTTCGTGACAGAACATCATGCTACATGCGTGGGGGATGTGGCAGGTCCTGTGGGGTTTAATTGGCCCAGGTGGAACTGCTTAACTTGGTAATAAGTGGCGTACTTGTTCTTAACATTCTTAAGGGCTTATCCCAAACTTCTCCTTTGTCTCTTTCTTCTTGGTTATTTTTCGCTCCAACCTACCCCAATTCTTCCATCATTGGTAACAAAATATATGCTGCATAACCAAAACAGCCTTTGGTTAAAAGTACTAAAGTTATATCTACCTCAAGCTTTGCTATTTAACTTGAAATCCCTTCCCCTCACCCCAAAAAACTTCTTTCAGTTAGGTTCACATTAGCTAATATTATTATTAAAGAAAAATATATACAATCATTTATGATTTGGGAGACTGTCACTTTTTCTTAAGCAGGGTTTTGAATAAACCAACCTTGTGTTAATCCGTGAAGAGCCAAGTACAGTGTCTTGTGTCCAGTAACCTCTCAAAAATTATTAACATTTCATTGACTTGCCTTCCTTTAGTGACTTAGGACGTATCCGAATGGGAAACCTCACTTAACCATTGGGCACAACAGAGAAAACAGGACTCTGTTCTACAAAGAAAAACCGAATTCAAACACAGGTGCACCCAGGCTTAAAGCACGCAGGTAATCCTTTTTGACAGTAGAAGAGAAGAAATGCTGTTACTTTGTCAGATAGCAGCCTGCCCATCTGATCACAAAATACAACTGCTGTCTTATCTGGAGACAAAGGCTCACCCAGCTCCCAGACAGAAGAAGGCAGAGGCTAATGTTTCCTGGTGGAGAGGAGCACACCAGTATTTCCAATGACCTGGAAAGTGGGAGTCCGTTGGAAAGAAGCTCGAGAAGAGACAAGAGACGATGTCCTTTAGGACGCTGAGAAAATGGGGAGAAAGGGCTTCTGCATTTGCATCTCCTTGATGTTTTCAGTTCCCCTGTGACACATCCTGGACTTGGTGGTTCTCAAATAATGATGAGCTATGCCAGTACAGCCAACCTAGGGTACTTAAAAATCCAGAACACTGACATAAACTAGTGTTCTCATTTCCACTGGCTCATTTAGAGGGAACAAGTTTACATGGTGGTATGAACAGAGAAGGAGAAAGGGATAAGAAGGCAATTTGTAATTTCTCAAGATATGAAGTCTAGCATTGTACTTTAAACAGGAGCTCTCAATCAGACTGCCAAGCTAACTCCTGGAGCAATCTTGCTGTCAAAACCGTGCCGTTCCCTGTGCATCCACCTATAAAGGAATCAGAGGAGAGGCCCCTCACGCTGATGGACAGCTGGCCCTAGAAGGTGGTTTGGATCAGCCTGTAACACCTCCAGTCATTTTTTGGTCTCTACTGGCTGCGCTTGAACTGGTGTTATCGGTGGAATCTTTAGCACCATGAATAATATCACAGGCTGGTGGACAATGCACAGACCTCCTGGGTCTCTCAAGCTAGACTCCCATGGGTTCCTAGCCCTTGAGAATTATTTAGAACCATTAGAGTCACCTAGGGAGTTTCTAAAATAACAATGTCCAGTCCCACTCCTAAGAGATTTATGTGTTACTGGTCTGAGGGGAGAACCTGGCATCAATGCTGTTGGAAAGCTCGCCGGGTGATTCCCGTGTGCAGCCAGGGCTGAGACCACCTGGCGGGAGCAATGAGCAACCTCAGGTAGTCAGGGCCCTGTCCCCCAGTTCCCCCTGTCCGCCTCCTCCTCACCATCTCCTGCCAGACTCAATGAGCAAAACAGAGTAGGTTTCACTTTCTGAACTAGAGGGTTTTGTTTTCTTTTATGAACACGAAGATATTCTCCATCTGTTATAAACAAGACAATACCTATCTATTGTAAATATGTCTATTTCTTTTTAACCCATTCACACATACATTTTTTGCACAATTGAGACACTATTTTATGGTTTTTCTTTTTTCATTTAATGTATCAGAGATATCATTCCAAGACAGTAAATGTCACTTTAAAGTGACGCTTTAAAAATACATCACTTTAGGGGCCTGCCTGGTGGTGCAGTGGTTAGGTTTGTGCGCTCCCCTTTGGCAGCCTGGGGTCCACCGGTTTGGGTCCCCGGCACAGACCTAGCACCGCTCATCAAGCCATGCTGAGGCAGGTGTCCCACATATAAAGTAGAAGAAGATGGGCACAGATGTTAGCTCAGGGCCAATCCTCCTCAGCAAAAAGAAGAGGATTGGTGGCGGATGTTAATCCAGGGCTAGTCTTCTTTGGGAAAATAAAATACATCACTTTAGGGAGTTGCCGATTTTATGAACATTCAACAACTAGTTTAATCTTTTAATGGAAATTGCAGCTCTTCTCATTATTTTGCTCTTATAAACAGCGCTACAGTGGACATATATTTTACAAACATGTCCATATAATTCCTTAGCCTGTGATCCTAGAAGTGGAGTCACCAAGTGAATCATATGCTTCTTTTATATTCTAGTGCCTTTGCCAGATTCCGTTTCCAAAGATGGCGCCAGTTTACATGCTTCTCAGTATAATATGCCTGTGCCCATTTCCCAAAGTCTGAGCAGTCTCTGAAATTGGCAGTTCCCATAAAATAAAAATTGCATCTGTGTAACTTGATTCAAGCTGCGTTTACAGAGTGCCTAATACATGCTTGGTGTTAAGATTACCAAGCTGCACAAGCCAGAGTTCTTGCCTTCAAGGAGCTTTTAATTCCCTTACCCAGTTCTTCTGGGTACTTTAATGTACATAAATATCACCTGGGCATCTTGTTAAAATGCAGTTTCTGCCTCTGTAGGTCTGTAATGGGTCTGAGATTCTGCACTTCTAAGAAGCTTCCAGAAGAGGCCTGTGCCCGTGCACTTGGTCTGCATCCGGCAACAGGGTCTGTCCCACCTCTGGGTCTTCACAACAGCTGTTCCGTTTGCCTATTTTTCTGCTCCCCCCTCTTTGCCTAGTTCAGTTGTTTCTACACTTGGCTGCATGTGAGAATTACCTGGGAAACTTTAGACAACAGCCACAACAAAAGAATAAACACATCTCTCAGGCTTTTCCATGGAGCTACTGAATCCACATCTGGGAGTGGGGTCCAAGAGTCAGTATTTTAAACAAAATCATAGGCCATACATTTGGAACTGCTGGTTAGGTTGCTCCTACTGACCCTCAGGCCTCACCCTGAGCATCACTTCTGATCTAGGAATGAGTTTGGACCCTGTCCCCCACTGTAAACTTTCATAGCACCCACGCCTCTCCTTTGGAGCACTCCATGTAATAAACAAATTAATTGTGTCCTTACTCATTAGAATTTGTGTCCCTTTAGTGTCTGAGTCCCATGAAGGCAGAGCCATGTCTGTCTTGGGCACTGTAGTGTCCCCAGCACCAAGCCAGGGCCCACTGGAAAGTAGGTGGCATTCAGGACACAGGAATGAATAAACGAGTAGATATACATTATAAAACATGTTGTAAATATTTTAACTTTCAATTGTCATACGTCTGTGAGGTAGGAAGTACAAGCATTAATATCTCCATCTTATAACAAAAAACCAAAGGTTTGGAGAAACAAAGTGATTTGTTAATGATGACACAGCATGAGTCCAGAGTCGGACACTGGTCTTGGGAACCCCAGACCAGTCCCCTCTCTGCCTCTCCAGGCTCTCCTCCACAGATTTTATTCTCAGCCCAAGGTGAGGAAATTTGTTTAATTGTCCCCAGTGTGACACTTATGATTTCAGAAACTAAAAATGCTGACAGTTCTCCCCCCTGCCATCCTAGGAAGAGGACCTTAGCTGGAACAGTGACTTCAAGATTGCATTCTTTGAGAATAAACAATGGTTCCCCTGGTCACTTCCACGTCATACTTTGTGGGGTTTTTTTGGAGCAGGAGATTGGCCCTGAGCTAACATCTGTGCCAATCTTCCTCTATTTTGTATGTGGGATGCCTCCACAGCATGGCTGATGAGTGGAGTAGGGCCGCGCCCAGAATCGGAACCCGCATAGAGGGCCGCCGAAGCAGAGCAGGCAGAACTTAAACCACTCGGCCATGGGCTGGCCGCCCACGTCATACTTTTTAAACATGAGCAGAGGAGAAAACATACATATATCAATCAGCAAAAAATCACCTTCCTCCAAACCCATGAGGTGCGCAGAATCTGAAGGAGAGTCAAGCCAGGAAAGCAATTTAAGCTCTTTCCAGGGAAATCTCGTAATTGCGAGGGCTAAGGCCAGATGGGTGAAGGCCTCAGTCTAGGGAAAAGCCGAAAGCTGGGGTTGCTGTGGTTTTACCTCTCTGTGATTTTATGTGCAGAGGGGAAAAGAGGAAGATGTTGGGCTGTAATTAAATGATGATTGTAACTGGGCGTGTGTGTAATGAGGGGCTGATCTGAAAATAGGTCAGCGGTCTTCAATTCTATTAGCCTCAATGCCATTGTTTTTATAGCACATATTACTGTAAGCATGTGATGAGGCGTTATACCTGCTCCCATCCTGATATAAAATTTATAGATAATGTAATCAACCCAAAACATTGCTTAAGAAAAATCAATATAGTGCACTAGTAATATGAAGAACTAGAAGGCAATTAATTTATAATAAAAAATGCTCTTCAAATTGTAAATGTTCAAGCACAATGTAATGAAGTACTCACACTTATATCTGTGCACAGAATCACTGTGATCTCAACCGCCACAAACGATAAAGCTGTGGGGTGTTGGCAATTCAAATACTACTGATGAGGGCTCGTGGGTGAAGTGATTTTCTGAAAACTTCCAAATTAAACCTAATACCGTCTTTCCTTGATTTGTACGTTAGTCACCTTTCTGAAAAATTCGGCACATATACGTTTTTTAAATCGAGGTGCAATTCACATACTATAAAATTTATCTTTTGAAAGTGTATAATTCAGTGATTTTTAGTATATTCACAGAGAGTTGTACAACCACCACAATTTAATTTCAGAACGTTTTTATCACCCCCAAGAGAAACCTATACCCAGGAACAGCTACTCTCCATTGTCCCTTCCCCCAACTCATGGAAACCACTGATCTGCTCTTTGTCTCCATTGATTTGCCTATTTTAGACATTTCATATAAATGCAATAATAAATTTGTGGCCATTTGTGTCTGGCTTCTTTCATGTATCATAATGTTTGCAAAGTTCATCCATGCTGTGTCATGCATAGGAACTTCATTTCTTTTCATGACTGAATAATATTCCACGGCATGGGTACCCCACATTTTGTTTATCTCTTCATTAGTTGACACCATTTAGGTTGTTTCCACTTTTTGGCTATCATGAATAATGTTGCTACGAACATCTGTGCACAAGTTTTTGTACAGACATGTTTTCAAGTCTGTTGGGTATATGCTAGGAGTGGAATTGCTGGGTCATATGGCAACTCCGTGTTTCACATTTTGACTGTTCAGACTGTTCCAAGGCAGCAACATCATTTTACATTCCCACCAGCAATGTATGAAGGTTCCAATTTCTCCACATCTTCACCAACATTTTTTATTGTCCGTCTTTTTTACTATGACCATCCTAGTGAGTGTGAAGTGGTATTTCATTGTGGTTTCTATTTCTCTAATAACTAATAAGCATCCTTTTGTGTGCTTATTGGCCATTTGTACCATTCCTATACCTCTTTTAGAGAAACATCTATTCACATCCCTTGCCCATTTTTAAATTGGGTTATTTGTCTTTTTATTGTTGAGTCATAAGAGTTCTTTATATATTCTAGATACTAGACCCTTATCAGAAATATGATTTGCAAATATCTTCTCCCATTCTGTGAGCTATCTTTTTAATTTCTTGGTGGTATCATTTGCAATGCAAAAGTTTTTGGTTTTGATTTAGCGTGATTTATCTATTTTTTTCCTTTATTGCTTATGCTTTTGGTGTCATATCTAAGAAACCTTGCCTAGTCCAAAGTCATGAAGATTTATGCTTCTGTTTTCTTCTGGGTGTTTTACTCTTATATTTAGATTTACATTTGATCCATACTGAGTTAATTTTTGTAGATAGTCTGAGATAAAAGTCCAACTTCATTCTTTTGTATGTGGATTCCAGTTGCCCCAGCACCATTTGTTGAAAAGACTATTCTCTCCCCACCGAACTGTCTTGGCACGCTTGTCAAAATCAGTTGCTCATCAATGTAAGGGTTTATTTCTGGGCTCTTGATTCTATTCCATTGATCTATATGTCTATCTTTATAGCATACATAAAATTTATGCACAATATTTACATGTAAAATGGAATTATGTTCTGGGTGCAGACAATTATCAACAGGTTTTTCACCCATATGATTGTCTAGTGGTACATTTGAAAGTCTTGTGGGAGGCAGGGCAATTCTTCCCTGTGTGAGACTATGCTGCCCATTGCAGTACCTCTAGCATTATTAGCCCCTGCCAACTAAATGCCAGTGTGCCCCCCGATCACTTTGGCAATAAATGTCTCATAAGTTTCTAGAACACCCCTCAGGTGTCAATACTCCCGCTGAGAGCTACTCCTCTAAAGTTACCTTCTGCATCCTTCAGCCTATTTCCTTCTCTGCCTTCTCCAGCCCATCACCTACATGGCTCAAATACGAGTCTTTCCCAGTTATTTCTTGCTTAACAGATTCGTATGTCTCCTTATGTCCTGTGAAATGAAGTTCAAATTTTTAAACATGGCCCATCAGCTCAATTCTCTCGAAATCCTCATCCTGCATGCCACCTGACCTATGGAACTGGCCTTGCCACTATGTGCTGCCCCTCCATCAGGCACATGGACAGCTCTTTGGAAATCCCGTTCATCCTTCAGGACCGGCCCCATCAGCACCTCTGGAGGCCTCGTGGGTCCTCTTTCCAGCTGGTGGTGTCCTGCCTTGAGCTCCCGAAATGCCTTTGGAAGACTTCCGTTCTGACGTTTATCATTCTGAAATGCAAGAGCTGAATTCTCTTTCTGCCACTGGCTGTAAGCGCCCTGCCTTGTTCATTTTGGCATCCTTGGCTCTATCTTAGTGCCAAGCACACTGCCTGGCACACTGCTGGGGTCAGTGAATTTTGGTTGAAAGAATGAATCCTCAGTACTTCCATAAGTTCTTACTCCTTGGGAAACTAACTGCTCCGGTTCTCCTGAGACGTTGATTACCTTTGCAGCTCACAAAAATTTATTACCATTTATTTATATTATACACATGCCTTTATTTGAGAAGATAGACAGGGCTCTGTATGCATAATTCCAGGGAGAAAGGGAAGGAAGCTCCCAGTTCAAAACATCAACATCATCATCATCATCACCAACAAAAAAAGCAACACAAAGTCTCCCAAATACTAGAAATTCTCTCACAGGGCAAAGTCTTTTTGTTCCATAAAGAAAGAGGCAGTTTAAAACTCAAATGCCCCACGTGAGAAATTTAAGGACAGTGGAAATGTTTGAGAGAAGAAAAGCAGAGGCTGCGGAGAGATGAGGAAGCCCTGGGAACCCAAAAGGAGCCATAGTACAGGGCCCCTAAGAAGAGAACAAGCAGAAGTTTGTCTGAAGTGGCAGCTGCCGTGTTTAAATGACTTGTTTTCAAACATTGTCACTGGAGTCAACCTTGGACACTAATCCCCCTGCTACAGTTCTGATGCCCAAGCCACTGTTAAAATTGTTTTCTTTTACATGGTTTGACATTTAAAAATTACTCTTTTTTTCTTCCCAAAATTAATGCACATTAATTGGAAAAATCTTAAGAAATATGGCTAAATAAAAACAAGCAACATCCATCACCACGAATTCCACTGCCTATAGATGGCACTGTGAATATTCTGGTGTACGTGCTTCCAGCATCTTTGTTTCTCGCCAGTATTTTTAACCTCTCCTTGGTGTGACTCTGATAGCCAGTTGTTGGGGAAAACTGTAAATTTCAGAGCTAAAAAAGAAGGAAAAAAAAAGGCAAGAGCAAGAAGAGGGTAAACAAGGAACGTTGAGGAGTTTGCCAGCTCTTCTCCTCTGCTGGGGACTGTGCTGGGCATGGCGAGGAGTGATTAGAGCATTGGTGCTGTTACATCGTTCTCTGCACAGCCGTGATGTCGGTAATGCAATTCAGAATGACCGGAACGAAATTAACCGTGAGTCAGAGGGCAGCTCCTGGCTCTTAAAGCTAAGGAAAAATGGATTTTGTGGGGTTTATTAATTCAACATTTTCTCCTCTATGTCTATGTTTCATTTATGCAGTATGAAGTCCAAGAGGCCTTAACTGATGCACCTTAACTGATGCTCCTTAACTGATGCTTAGCATTTCCTTCTCCCAGCTGGGGGGCTTTTCCTTCTGCTCCACACACGGCCAGCACTAAGCCTGTGCCTGTCTCTGGCACGGCTCCTGTCGTTCTTCCCTCACCAACTTCAGCCATCATGAGCCATGGCTGCTCTGACCTCCTCTGACACCCTGATGGGCCTCTGCTTTCAGCTCCTTCCTGCCCATCCTTTGCCCCATGGCAGACACTGCTTCCGAAGCCCAGCCCTGGTTATTACCTCTTTGCTCAAAAACCTTCAACAATTCCCTGATGCAAAAGGAAGTTCATGCTGTTAGCAGGCTATGTGCCTTAGTCTACCTTTCCAGCCTTATATTCTCTTACTCTCAGAAGGCTCCAGTGAAAAGTCATCTCTGAAGAGGCTGCCATGCACTTTGAAAAAAATGTTGTTTGTTTAGCTAATTATGAAAGTTAAATGTGCTCATTGTAGACAATTTGGAAAATATAGGCAGTGTAAAGAAGAAAATGATAATCACCCATATCCCATTGCCTAGAATTAGCCGTTGTTAACACTTCAGTGCAAAATGGTACAAAATTATGCTCAAAGTGTACATACAATATGGTATTTGGCTATTTTCACTTATTATATTATGGACATTTGCTCAGATCATTAAAATATTCTTATAAAATATGATTTGAGTGGTTGTTCAATGTTCCATTGTATAGTTGTGCCATAATTTATGTAATCATCCATCTATTGTTGCTATTGCTCGGCATTCAGGTTTCTATCAAATTTTCAAGAACTATAAATAAGGCTACGATGAACTTGCTTGCATACAAATGTTTGATCACATTTTTCATGTTTACTTAGAAGAGATTCCTAGAAGATGGCACCTTGCAACTCTTTGGCTTATTATTTTAATCATTGGCATGTTTATCTCCCCTACTAAATGTGTGTCTACCCTGTGCAAACCAGCACAGTGTTCTGCCCATAATGGGTGCACTATGAATGTTGGTTGAATTAAAAGGCAGTTCACCTCCTTGGGTCTTTGTCATTTGTAAACAGAAGGTGTTAAATTATATTACCTTTAAACAGTGACATACTATGGTTTTTGTACCTTCAGATTTTTGGTAATAGTACATATCTAAGACATGGTATTCACAAATAGTTGTGATCACAGCCCATTTCTTGTGTGGGTAACTGATTTTCTATAGGGCTCAGGATGGCCTGTAACCTGAATAAGGATGGAGGCTAGCTGTTGGGAGGCCACATGGCCAGTTGGGAAGTTAACCGGGTTTGCATTCCCCCAGCCCTGGCTTCAGTTTCCCCTCTGTGTGACCTTGGGCAAAGTACCTTAGTCTCTCTGGAATTCAATTCTTCTGTAATCACTGTTAATGATGTCTACTTGGCGGGGTTCATGGGAGGACTAAATGGGATAGTGTATGTAGGGCTCCTTGTAATACCGGGTTTTAATTGTCATAGCTATTATTGTAACACACATTTCAACAAATCACTTAGGCACCGTGTGCCCTGGGTGATGACATAAAGTTTGATCCACCAGGGTTTTTCTTTGAGGAAGGCATTAATCCTCTTTTTCATCATGAGCAGAGGGAACGGTGAGTCACCGTATAAGCCTATTTTCTGTGGGTGTATTTTTAATAGCAGAATCTAGACACAGGGCTCAGAAAATCTAGAGGAACTGGGTACTGATTTTGCCCCACCGTAGACAGACATTGGCACACCAAAGGAAACCAAATCATGGCTTTTTCGGGTAAATTATTTCAAGATCTAGATTATCCTCACTGAAATATAGCCTACCAGGCTCTCCCTGACTCCCATCAGAACATTTGTAACAAAATATCAAAACCACTACGGTACTAAGGAGAAAAACAAGAGGAGGACCCTAGAAGAGCCCGGAGGAATAAATGAATATTTGAGACCTTCGTTTAAGAAATCATGTTCATGGGGCCTTTCTGCTCTCAAGGAGTTCCTCTCTTTCACAGTCTCTCAGTCCCAATCAGTCAGAGAACTGGATCAGGCTTCCTGGGGTCCTCACCTCCTGCTCTTTCCAGTGGTTTTCGGGTGGATTACGGAGCATAATTCTCCTATTAAGTGTATTTCTCGGCTAACTCTCTGCCTTTTTTAGATGTATTGCTTGGGGGGCCAGCCCCGTGGCCCAGTGGTTAAGTTTGTGTGCTCTGCTTCTGCAGACTAGGGTTCACTGCTTCACATTGCTCATCAAGCCATGCTGTGGTGGCATCCCACACAGAAGAACTAGAATGACCTGCAACTATGTACTGGGGCTTTGGGGAGAAAAAAAAAAGAGGAAGATTGGCAACAGATGTTTGCTCAGGGCCAATCCTCCTCACCAAAAGAAAGAAAGAAAGAAAGAAAGAAAAAAGCATACTTAGATGGATTGCTTGGTCCCCTTATAGGTGTAGGTTCTCCAGGACTTTGTAATGGATGTGTTATGGGAGCTCCCTGGTAGGCTAATCCTTTGGAATGTGGAACCTACTTTCTCAGAAGCCACGCAATGACAGGGGGTTCCGCTGCCCAGCTGAACCCGAGTCCATGGGGGGCAGGGTGGGGAGATGCAGGCATCCCATCCACAGAGGCAGACAGGCTGAGCTGGGCCACAGGAAGGAGGAAAGTGTGGCTGAAATGTTCTAAGCAAGCTCCATGCAGCCAGGGCATTGCCCAGAGCCTTCCTGTTTGCATCTCGGAGGAGAGGCAGAGCTGTGCTCTCCAGGGGGAACTTGGTCTGGCCTCCCTCCTGAGTTGGCTCTGCCCTTGTGCCTCCTCCTTCCAGCTGCTGGGCCCCAAGGATCATTCTGAGCAGCTGGAGCGAGGGTGGGGGGGTCTTTGACATGAATCTTTACATGAACAAACTGATAAGGAAATTTTTGGAAAAAAGGCAAAATGGCTGGCTTAACACAGATGTTATATTTACAGCAGTAAGGGGCACACTTGGGAAAGAGACAGTCCCGTGTAAAAGCCTGTCTCTCCCACTTCCCAGCTGCGTGGTCTTGGGTGGGTTACTCCAGCTGCTCTAGCTTTAGCTTTCTCGTGTGTAACGTGGTGGTAAAAACAGCACCTATCTTACAGGGTTGTTGTGAGCAATCATATGAAATAACGTGCCTGAATCACCTAGCACAGTCCAGGTGCACTGAAAGCGCTAAAGAAACAAACCCACAAACCAACCTTTTTATTACTTAAAATATCATGGCTTCAGGCTAGGAAGTTTTCAGTTAACCTTCATTGTAAGCATCCCTGAGTTACACAATTCCATATTGATTTTAAGAATAGAGCAAATGGGTCGCCTAATTTTGTTACCTAAAGAAGTTCGATCCCATTTATCAAACAGTTAAGGAGTGCTGATTGCATCAGGTGCTGTGCTGGGTGCTGGGGCAGGAGAGGAAGGGGACCACGTCCCTGTCCTCAGGGTTCTCACAGTCAGGTGCCTGTGTGGTGGAAATGTCATTGCACTGGGAGACACGGGTCCGAGTAAGGTAGCACAGCCTAGTGAATAACAGTGGAGATCTGGCGTCCAACTCTCTCCGTTCAAATTCCAGGTCTCTCACTGGCTAGCTATGTGACCTTGTAACTTGAGCTCTCTACATCTCAAGTTGATTTTTTCCTTCTGTAAAATGGGGGTAATAGTAGCATCCTCCCTAAAAGTATTATTGTAAGGATCAAATGAGATGCTCCATGGAACTTGCTTAGAAGATGCAGGGCTGATAGTAAGCATCAGTAAATGATGTTTATCACGACTGTTGACAGGCCAGAGCCCTGAATTTTAGTCCTCTCTTTCCCACTGAGCAGTTCTGTAGTCTTGGGCAAGGCTCACGCCTCTGAAACAAAAGGGACTGAAGGAGCTGACTATCAAGGGGAAAGGGAGCTGTACTCCACCCTGGGGGCAGGAAGGATGTGTCTAGAACACAGGGGCTCCCCCGGGGCACCTCAGTACTCCCCTGGCCTGTGTTAAAGTCAGTGGGAAACTGTAACAACCCAATTCAGGCAGGTCCGTGTGGAGCCTTGGCATTCTCCATTTAGAAACCAAAACGGCGGGGTGGGATGGATTAACTGCTTAAATTCCCTTTCAGATTTCAGTTGGCAAATTCTAAATTGCCATTCTACTTCTAACTTGCTGTGTTTTGTACACCGAGGTATCTGGGCAAATAGCCAGTTTTATTTTCAGATCACCATGGTAGATGTGAGTAGCTCAGTAATAAGACTGTGTGGCTGAAATTCAAATAGGAAACACACCCACTTCGTATGAAAAATGTCAAATGACAGAGTTAAACATGATGTTTTTCTTACAATGTCATTCTGAATGGAGGAGAATTACAAAGTTGGATTTCAATGACTGGGCTTTTTCTCTGGCTATAAATACACGGTTATAGTATAAGAATGGCTTGTTTAAGCTTCTCCTTGCACCTTAAACAGAAGGGGTGGCAATTCCTTCCTCTGATAATAGTGCTTAGGCCTGGTATGAATTGTGCTGCGTGCGTGTGGCCTGCTCAGCTGAAGGACGCGAGCCCTGGATTTTCATGCTTGTAGCCGCCCAGCGGAGAGACCCTCTTGGGAGGTTATGTAGGAGTCCACCTGCATGAAAGTCAGCTTCACAAAACCTGCAAATGACAGACTGTGCTTTCTAAACTTGTGCCTCACAAAATTACTAATTAATATGTTCTTACCAATTGCTAGCATTAATACAGATCAATGACCTATTTAAACAGTACATTAATTGTTTCAAAGGGTTGTTTCAAATTTTGCATTTGTTCAAGGGGAGAATATAGACTGCAATTCTTTTCTCTTTTGGAGAGGTGGATGGTTATTAAATTAAACCGCTTTCTTAAGGAATTGTAAAGATCGTCTTCTGGGTACCAGAAAAGATATATTTGTCTTAATCAGTAGAGCTAATTGGTTTCAGAAATGCAGTGCTACCCCTTTTCCTTAAAAATTTTGTTACTGTAAAAGTAATAATTAGCTATCATTGTAGAAAATTTGGAAGGTAGGAAAAAGACCTATAGTCTATCACCTTAACATGCCTACTACTGTTACATCAGTTTTTAAGTTATTTTCATGTAAGACAGGTAATATTCACAGAGTAATTTTTTATTCCTTTCTTTCTCTCCAGCAAATCTTTTTTTTTTAATCCATGAACACTCATTAGTTTGCATTATTCAGGAAAGGCATATTGATTAATCCATGCTCTAATTAAATGCCATAGATTTTTAAAAAAATGACTAATTCTAATACCGGGGTTAAAAACCAAGCAGACGGAGTAAACTGACAACGTACAGAGTTTCTCTCTCTCCATTTCCCTCTCTCTCCATCTTTTGCTTTCTCTTTTGAATTTGGGAGGCCACACCGTGGCTGGTTTTATTAAGTGGGACTCCGGTCTCTCACAATGTGTAATTAACAACCAAATCGAATCGAACCCTTTCAGTCCACTGGCGTTTCAGAGGTGAGAAGGACCGGCTCAGTCTTGGCAGCCTCTCAGGCCTGGCTGAGTCATCCTCTGGGATCAGTAGTAAGCTAGAGGAAGAACTTCCTTCCATTAGAGAGCATCTGTGGCTGATGCTGCCGGGATCTCTGAAGAAACAAGCACGAATAGGACTGGGCTGATCAAGGTGTGCATGAGCCCTGCCTGGGGAGCCTGGTGGTATTATTATTCCCCATCTCCCTCCATGGGACTGTGACCTCCAAAACTCCACTTTCTCTCGTGAATTGTTAGGAAGACTTGTCTAATTCCCTCAACCTCACCGAGGCCATCTTGCTGCTCTGATACAGGGCTAGCACAGTGTTTCTTCTTTAAAAATAAAACATTAAAAAATTTAAATTCTGGATTAAAAATAGAAATGCCACATGACTCAGCTATCCCACTACTGGATATCTATCCAAAGAACTTGAAATCAGCAATTCAAAGAGACCCATGCACCCCTATGTTCATTGCAGCATTATTCACAACAGCCGTGGAAGCAACTTAAGTGCCCATCAACTGATGATTGGATGAAGAAGATATGGTATATATACACAATGGAATACTACTCAGCCATAAAAAGGATGAAATTGTCCCATTCACAACAACATGGATGGACTTTGAGGGTATTATGTTAAGTGAAATAAACCAGGTAGAGAAAGACAATCTCTGTATGACTCCACTCATATGTGGAAGATAAACAAACACAAGGACAAAGAGAACAGATTAGTGGTTACCAGGGGAGGGGGGGAGTAGGGGGTGGGCACAAAGGGTGAAGTGGTGCACCTATAATGTGACTTACAAATAATAATATGCAACTGAAATTTCACAAAATTGTAAACTATCATAACCTCAATAAAAAATAAAATAGGAAAAAAATGTAAATTCTGAAATATTTTAGACATAAGCAAAAGTACAGAAAGCAATATCAGCCATACCTATTTAACAGATTTCAACATTTTTGCTTCAGATCTCTCTTTCTGAAAAGAAATACAAGGTACCAGTTAACAGCTACGGCTCCCCTGGGTCTTCTCTTCCTTCCTTATCTCTAGAGGTAACTGATCTCCTGGAGATGGTATGTGTCACGCCCATGGATGTTTTAAACTTTTTTTTCCACCACATAAGTTGTATCCATATAGATTATTGTTTTGTCTGTGTTCAAAATGTTTGAAACTAGTATCAACTAGCTTTTTCACTCAAATTTTTATTTTTGAGATTTGTCTGTCTCTAGGTCTAGATAACCCATTTTAACTCAGGCATAATATCTGACTGTATGAATATACTAATTTATTTACTCATTCTTCTAATGCTGGCAGTTTGGTGGTTTCTCTTTTCACCACAAATACGAACAATGCTGCCGTGAATACCCTGGCAGTGTGTGCCTCCTTTCACACGTGTGGTTGGAGTTGCTGGGGTGTAAGGTGGGGGGATGTTAACTTTACTAGATATTGCCAATTTGTTCTCTAAAGTGGTTGCGGAAGTTTATGCTTCCACCGGCAACGTGTCAGACTTCTTGGTTCTGCACGTCCTCGCCAACACCTAGTGTTAGCAGACTTTAAAATTGTTGCTTGTATGATGGGTTTGAAATAGCTTCAAGAGGTTTAATTGGTATTTCTCTGATTGTCCATTTAGTTAACTAGGTCCTGTCACATGTGTTTTGACCATATGGTTTCCTTTTCTGTGAATTGCTTGTTCCTAATCATTGCCCATTTTCTACTGTGTTTTGTCCTTTTCTTATACATCTGTAGGAATTCGAAAATACATCTGATTGATACTAATCTCTTGTTAGTTATATGCATTGAAGATATCTCTTGGTCTGTGGCTTTTCTTTTTTTTTTTCCTTTTTTTAAAGTTCATTTTCTTATGTGTCAAGGAGACTTGACTATTACACTTACTTTGCCGACAGAATCCTAAAATTAAAAAGGGATTTTTTCTTTCCGATGAAACTTGGTTTTCAGAACCTAAAATGGAAGATGCTACCGTCCCATGGCAAATGCAGACCTCCGGTGCTGTTTCTGGCCCGCTCTGAGAGCTCACGTGACGTTTGCTTCAAGAGGGAATTTAGTTGGGACAAGGCTCTAAGTCATCCATTTCTTATGAAAACGCTGAGGAGAGAAATTTCACCAAAAAAGGGGGAAGTATGGGGATTGGATTTTCTTTATCCAATACAGCCTGGATGCTTCAAAAATTTTTGGTTAAAATAACTCCTATGTCCTAAAACCAAAAGAAATCACCTAACTGGGAGAGGAGCCTCCTCCCCTGGAGACAGAACAAGAGCCTCGAGCCCCTCGCCGTCTGTACGCTGGCGACCAAAGTCTTGGTTCACGGAAAACAATAGCCAGAGCAGGAAGGGGCCCAGCATTTGCAGCTCCTCTCAACAACAGAAGACAATCCTGAGGAGAGCCGGACAGTGTTGTTAATTTCCAATGAACAACTGTATTCAATTAATCTGTTTGACTCACTTCACCTTAGACCATACACTGAAACTGCGTCCGCGACATGTCTAACCACCTTCCCCGTGTCTGTAATAACGCATAGCAGACACACCACACACACACGCTAAACTGTGCTGTGCTGACCTGTGAAAACAGGACCAGCCAGTTCCCTACATTTGTTTTTATTCTTAGGTATGTAAGGAAGAAATGAGCTTTGGGGGCTCGTCTTGTTTCCTATTTTAACATTTACTCCGCATTCTAATATTTTATATGTAGCTCATAATGCAGTGCTATAATGTCTGTGGCTTATCTTTTTTCTTTTTAAAACTGTCTTTTATTGTATGGAAGTCTTTAATTTTAATGTAATCAAATTTGTCAATGTTTTTCCTTATGATTTACTGTTTTTTTTTTTGTGTGTGTGTATGATTTGTTTAAGAAATCCTTCCTTATGCTGATGTCATAAAGATTTTATCTTACATATTTATCTAGAAGTTCTAAAATTTAGCTTTTCACATTTGGGAATTTTATCCATTTGGCAATTTTTGCTTTATATATTTTGAGGCTATGTTGTTAGGCATATACAGGTTCAGAATTAAATATTCCTGGTTTTTCCTTTTATCATTACGTTATTACCATTTTTATTTATAATAATCATGTTTTTATATAAAATTATTTTGTCTGATATTAATGGAGCTATAACAGCCTTTTTTGATTAGTATTTGAAAAATGTTGATTATATTTTTTCTATCCCTTTACATTAAACCTTTCTGTGTCTTTATGTTTTTCAAGTATATCCCTGAAATGAAAATATTAAACATCCACGTTTAGAATCCTAAAATGACTCATTGAATCTGTTTATATTTATTGGATTACTGGAATATTTAGATTATTTCCATTATATTATTCTGTGCTGTGTGGTTACCGTGCCTTTGCTTTGCCTCTCTCACCCCCCACTTCCTTTTAATTTTCTATAGGACAAGTAAGTTTTCTCTTCTCATTTGATTGTTATACAGTCTATTATTTTTGTCAGTTATTCTTTAATTTTCACTTAAAATCTGAAGCTAGTCAATATCATTGCCTGCCTTCTGCATGAAACAAGTGCCTTGGACTCATGTCACTCTTATTAATTTCCCCTGTTCTTCAGTGTCATCGTTCCCTATTATTTCATTCCCGTCTTGTTTTTAAGTCCTCACTGCTTTGGCAGTTATCCTTTATTTTGATTTATTTCTTATTTTTAACAGGTAGATGCTTCTTTAGGTTTACCCACAAGTTTCCCAGTTTCTTTCTTTGCTCATTATTCTCTGGTTTAATCTCCTTCCATAAGAATATTCTTTAGATTTTCTTTTATTAAGGGTCTCCGAGTGATTAACTCTCCTAGTGTTTGTTGGGAAATGTCATTATTTCAGCCTTACTCCTAGTGTGTTTAGAATACTAATTGACAGTTATTTCCCTCCAGCATTTTGAACCTGCTATTCCATTGTCTTCTGGCCTCTGTTGTTGCTCTTGGCAAGTGTGAGTTGCAACGGCCATTCCTTTCTAGGTAATCTTTCTATCCTCACTGCACACATTTAGGATTTTTTTCCTCTAGTCTTTGAGATTCTAAAGTTTGTTGCATATATCTAGGTGTGGATTTATTTTTTTATTTATTTTGCTCAGAGCGAATGGTTGTCTTTACACCTGAGAATTCATATCTCTATGAAATTCTGGAAAATTCTCAGACACTATGTTTTCAAACATTTTGCCTACACATTTTCTCTGATCTCTCTTTCTGAAAGGGATATTTGATAAACACTTGGCCTTCTCGTTTCATTCTTCTTGTCTCTTAATGATGCTTTCATATATTCAGCTCTTTTATCTTTCTCTACTGCATCTTGTGCAATTGCCCTAAGTCTGTCTTTCAGTTCACTGATTCTCTGTCTAGCTATGTGTAATCTGCTGCCTAAGTTTAAATTTCAACAACCATATTTTTATTTCTAAAAATTCAATTGACTATTTTGCAAACTGCTTATTTTTTTCTCATGACATCTTGTGTTTTCTTTGTGGTCCCCTCCCCCCTTTCTTTTAG